>NC_134599.1:11638817-11966317 GCF_037038515.1 Microtus pennsylvanicus | reverse complement strand
CAAATAACCTGGAGGGAGCAAAGGCGTTGCACAGAGATGCTTGTGTGTGTCCAGCCTTTTGGGATCAGACTATTGAGACAATGGTCCCAGAGGAATTAGAAGTTCCTCAGGAGTCTCGTGCAGCCAAAGGAAGAACTTGTCTTCCAAGAAGAGAGCTCACACAGTTCTCACAACTGGTCAGACACCTTGCAGAGAGAACAGCCCAGACAACCATGATGGATGGGGTGATACCTGACCAGGTTTGTTTAGTTATAATTCTTCATGCCCTCCATTTAAGCTCACACCTCAGATTGGCACTCTTAAGATAGACCCAGGGAAGTCACTGGACCTCTTTGTTCTTCTCAGTGTGGACACACTGAACGATCTTTTTTCTCTGCTTGTCACTGTTTCTTTTCTCTATTGTTATGGTTGCCAGGGCCTGCACTCTGACCCAAACAACTCCAGGAAGAGGAAGAGCCTGCCTAGGATGACTAACTCCATTCTACTTTTCCACACAGCTACCAACCCAGATAGTTTTTGAGTCCCACAATCCCAAACACACCATGGGAAGCATGACCAGCCACCTCTAGGACCGTGTTCAGAATGAGGCATCTTTGAGGACGTCATCCTTCAAGCTGCTTCTAATCAGCCGAGAATCTTGCAAAGGACATCACATCTTTTCTGCGCTCATTTTTCTCCTCTTCTCATGGAGAGGAACTGGGTGAAGCCTAGAGCCAGTCTCCAGTCTAAACTGTGGGGATTAACTGGAAGACTCTCCTTGCAGGAACCTGCGATGCTTTTCTTCTGGGATGGATAGGAGAGCTGTGTGTGCTCTGCCGCTCACCAGGAAAATGAGGGCAGGGATTCTGAAGAGCTGGGTAAGCGATTTAATGGTCTTTAAAACGGGCAGCTAGGTTTTAATTTTCTTTTAGCAGATTCCCTGGGGTGAAGTGTACTTTACAGGGGATAATAAGCACACAGGATATTTCAATTGCTTCAGGGTATCTTCTTCAGAAATCGGGTTTAATTCACATTCCCCTAGTAGGTTTTACTATGAGAATAAAAAAGTCCCCAAAGGAATATTTATAGAGTTTAAATCTATTGGAATGTCAAACGTACCTAAGAGTTAAGCATCTGTGAATATTTAAAATGGAAGAAATCAAATATTGCTAAACAGCAACACTTTTATATTAAACTGTTGACAATGTGGCTGTGTCTAATGGGCCAAATTTTAAAGAAAGTTGAGCCAAATGTCTGGTAATGATCTCAGTGGTGGAACACTTACCTAGCTTGCACAAGATCCAGGTTCAGCAAGGGAATAGGGTAGACAGAAGTTTCTGTCTTGCAGTCATTCTGTTCCAAAGAAACACACAGAAGCTTATATTAATTGAAAACTATTGGCCTATAGCTCAGGATTATTATTAACTAGCTCTTACAACTTAAATTAACCCATAATTTTTGTCTATCTTTAGCCACATGGCTTCGTACCTTTTGTCAGTGAGGCATTATCATCAGTTTTCCTTTGCATCTGGCTTGTGACTATATCTCTCTCTTTCCTCTTCCCAGAATTCTCTTAGTCTGGTTGCTCTGCCTATACTTCCTACCTGGCTACTGTTTTTTAAAGCCAGTACAAGTGACAAATCTTCAGAGTGCACAAGAGCATTCTCCCACAGCAGAATAGATTTCCCATTGGAGCACACAATTAGTATCATGTATATGGTAGCATTGGCTTATAATCCCAGCACTCTGGGAGCAGAGGTAGGAGGATCAAGAGTTCAAGGTCTCTTTCAGTTATGTAGCAAGTTCAAAGTCATTGCTCTCAACAGCCTACCATCCGTGTGAAACAGATCACATGGCCCACACTGAAGAGACCTTGGTAAACTTCGGTAAGATATTCATCACCAAAATCCAGACAGCACAAACTTAAGTGTTCTTATCTGAAATTTGAGTGTTCAGATCCCTGAACCCCAGCAAGTGCATCATAGCTTTTCCTTATTCTGTTTTCAGCTGCACAGTCGGTATCATGATAGATGTTTCGTTCATAGCATCTTTCGTAATCTGCTCAGCAGCCCTGAAAAGTAGCAAGTGTTTTCTCTATGATACAGCGATGGGAACAAGGGGCCCAAGAATTATGTGTGTGCTGTAAACTATGTCTTCCCTTCAAATGCCAGAGAAGAAAGCCAGGCCTGGAATACAGACTTTCAACTGCTCAGAAACTCATTCTCTTTTAGGGAACTTGGCTTTAAGGAGAGCTTATTGCTTGTAGCCCAGCCCTTCTCACAGCAGCTTCTGACAGAGAGAGAAAGAGATGAGCTCATTTGTGTCTGTGGCTCCATTTGATGCCGCTCCTTCTTGCCTTCCGTAGGCTAAGTAATGAAGCTCCCTTTCTGCTTCTTTTTTGAAACCATTTTCAAAAGACATCTTTTTAGGAGTGGAATTGAAAATGAAAACACGATTTTAGTAAGGAGTAAAGCAGAAAGATCGCCCTTACATTAGCACATGTCATCTCTAATCATCTATGTAGAAGGACCTTTTTAACACCCTCCTAAGTGCCTCTTCAAGACCTTGCTGACACGGGAGCGCTACTGACTAATTTGCTCTGGCAGAAAAATGAATTCACTGTTACTGAAAATATGTTTTCTCTCACCAGAGCCTATTCAGGTCACTGAGTGGCTTTTCACTGGTAGAGGAAGTAGGCATTTGCCACCAATGAGACATGATGGGGAAGAGAGGAAAATCAGCTTGCTCGCTGCGGCATTTGCAAAATGCAAATCCCAGCCAGTTTCTAGAAGAGGCTGTTTCAATACTTCCCATTTCCACGGTTGCACATTCATCTGATTTTTTTAAAAAAAGCAAAATGAATGAAGAGTGCCTGAAACAGACCGAGCAAACAACAACAAAAAGCCAACTGGAAGCAGCTCTCAGCTTAGTGACTAAGACAACACCATTTCTTTCCAGAGATGCTCTGAAGATAGAGAGGAGCCATGGGTAGTCCATTACAACATGTGTAGCCCGCTAAGCCAGCAGGGGCCGGGCATGGACAACTGGGAAGCTGTCTAAGGACACAGCACCTGCAGGGGGCAGTGGGTGTGGCAGGGTTCATTCCCTTTCCTTCTCCCACAGAGGTGTGTGGGCCTGCCGTATAAGCTAAGTGAGTGCTTAGACGTGACACGGGAGGAAAGACAGCGCTTCACTATTCCTTGGGAAATAAATAAGGATAATGTTCAGGTGTCAGAGAGTCCTTTCATTCCCCACAAATTGGCAGCACAGCCAGGATGCTGGCTGTCTTTCTATACAATCTGCTGGCATCATGATGGGGCAAAATGGACCAGTGTGTAGAAAGGAAGATCTCAGAGGGTAGCTTAGGTTGTGGTATTTGTTAGAGGTCTTTTCTTTGGTTAAAATGAGACATCTTATTCAACCCGTCAATCTGTCATAGGACTTGCGTGCTGAGAACACAACACATCATTCCCTGGACCATTTTCCAGGCTAGAACAATGAACAGTTTTAATGAAGACTTCTGACTCCTTGGGCTTTGTCATCGTCTAGGCAGAGCAGGAATGCCTTGTTATTTGCCACAAATGCCCGATACGTGATGGGAAAGTCACAGTCCCTCTCACGCTAATGGTCCAAATCGCAACAGTCGATAGCTCAACCAGAGGAGTTCTCGCTGGGGATACATTGAGTTGAATACGCACAGACAGTTGATGGCTCCCTTTGAAGAGGTGATGGGGAAGTGCAGCCTTACTGGAGGAAGTGCATTCCTGGGGGCAGATTTTTGAGAGTTTTCAACCTTACCCCACTTCCAGTTCTCTCTCTGGTTTGTGCTTGTGGATAAGATACGACCTCTCAGCTTCCTGCTCCAGCCACCATGTTTGCTGCTGTGCTTCACACCCCGTCTCTGGAGCCATAAACTAAAACAAATTCTCTTTTTTAAGTTGCCTTGCTTATTATGTTTAATCAAAGTAACAACAACAACAACAGCAATAAAAAAAAAGCAATAAATACACCTTCATCCATCTCAGGGCAAAGGAGGCCAGAATTAAGAAATTGCTGTTGAGCCGGGCGATGGTGGTGCATGCCTTTAATCCCAGCACTCGGGAGGCAGAGGCAGGCAGATCTCTGTGAGTTCGAGACCAGCCTGGTCTACAGAGCTAGTTCCAGGACAGGCTCCAAAACCACAGAGAAACCCTGTCTCGAAAAACCAAAAAAAAAAATTGCTGTTGAACCACTCCTCAGCAAAAAGACAACTTCTTTTGTTCTTTTGTGAAGTATCTCTGGATAGAGTGAAGGGGAGATATATTCAGCTCAGGCAGTCCCACTGACGTTTCTGCCCCCTCCTGCCCCCTTGATGTGCTTCCTGGTGAGCACTAAGCAGCTCCCTCCCCTTGTGTACCCCTACTCCGTAGCTCGCTTGGTCATCCCTACCATCTGGGGTCAGGCAGTAGTCAGGGTGCATGGAAAATTCAGCTGTGTACACAGCCCCTGGGGTCAGTACTGAGAGTGGACAGTTCAGCTGATCTTTGGTTTACAAATGAGGAAACCAAAGCTTGATGGCTGTAGCCACGGATAGAGGACAAAGTTAAAAACAAAGGAAAACAAAACCGGGGCCTGGGAGTCCAGTATATCCTCTTCTTCTAGCTGCCAGGTACTTCCAGATTGTAGCCAGCTCAAAATCAAGGCCGAGTCCCTTATATTCATACGGATAAGCCAGGCAGGAGGCATGAGCAATTCTGCCCAAGCTTGTCAAACCTAAAACCGAATACTTTGCTTTCTGAAACTGTTTGCGCATGTCTGCCGGCAGCTGCTCTATTGCGTTGCGTTCAGTGGTATTTTTGTATTTGGTGGTATCGCATGCTTTGCCTTGTGTGCTGGGGATCAAACTCTGACCGTGGGATCACTAGGTAAGTGCTCTAGCACAGAGCTCCAGCTCCAGCCTTGGGCATCTTAAGGTTGTTTTGGGCCCTAAAGAGTCTATGGGGCCTGAAGAGGTGGACCCTTGCCTTATTAGACCAGCGGCTCTCAGTGTGATGAAGCTAATATAAGCAGGGTATCTTACCACTGAGCGGAGAACGTGTAACATCAACATTTATTTCCACTAGAGAAAAAGAAAGAAAATCTGAGTGAGAAGAAGAGAGGTGACACTCAGTGTCATCTCATAGACATACTTCCCTTCACTTCTGATCATCTAGGAATATCCCTTTCTAACCCAGTGGGTGACTGGGTTGCTATAGGCCAGGTGTCATGTTAATGGCTCTGCATGCATTTCATCAAATCCTCAGATCAGCCCTAGGCTTGCAGTGGTCCCTCTTTTATACAGAAGGCTGATGCTTAGAGAGGTTAATTAACACAGCAGAGGTCACGTAGCTGACAGGTGGCTGCGTCAGGATTCAGCTCCCCATACTCCTAAGGCCATGTCCGTAATCAGACACTGACTCGCATGTGACCAGGTTCAGAATAATAGTGGGTACCTTGCAGCGGTGAAATGGCAATGCATGGCGATGTGCCTACGGGCACGTTGTTGTCGGAGACATACGCGCACCATGTTGCAGGAGCCGTCAGCCCACCTGCAAAAGAAGGCTGTGGTCATTTGTCTTGGTTTTGCCCAGGGCTAGTTCTATTCTCCTTAGCTGCCAGATCTATATTAATCCTATAATTCATTCTTAACCCCCAACATCTTGTTTCCCAGCTTCCCCCCGACAGCCGAAGGGAAGCTGAAAATACGCCTTGGCTGGAAAAGCCGCAGCATCTGCTACCGAAGGACACTAAACCATCTGGAGCATCAGAGAAGTAAAGACTCACTTACAAAAGACAGAGATTAATTTGGGCATTGTTTCCCTACATAAACCAGGCATAAGGAGGCAAGCAATCCAGGGAAGGATTATCATGCAGAGAGTAGGAGCCCTTATTACAAATGATTACCATGTAATTATCCACAACTTCCCCAGAGCGCGTAGCCTGAGGCTAGTCTTAGAAGGTAGCTTTCCCGAGGAAGAATTAGGAGGCGAAACACTTCAGCAAGTTATCAGGCATCTGTCAGTGGCTCATGGCTGGGTTATGGCCACCTGTGCCTGTCTCTCATGTGATGAAGTCTTCAGTGGTGATGGTTTAGGCACAGAACAGCTGGACTGGGAATTTCAGCCAGACCTCCCCACCTACCTCCTTTAAAAATAGCACATTCAAATTTTTTTTAATTTAAATTTTTTTTAACTTGCCTTTTTGTAAAGTGGAAGTTTTGATGTACCTAATTAGATTGTTTTCTTTGTTTGGGGAGGGTGCATGAATTTCTCACACATGGCCTTACCATGTCCCGGGCTGGCCTTTAAATTGTGAATCTCCTGTCTTGCATCCCAAGTTCTGGGATTGCAGGTAAGCACCACCACATCTGGCCAGCGATTTAACAAGCAAAAGCGGGCTGATGTGCCGTGTGCAGGGTGGGACATTTCTTTTTGGTGTGCCTCTGGACTGGTTTGCAGTTTGTGACGTAGCCCATCAAAGACTGGTATTGATACTTAAAGGAGCAACGTAGGCAGTCTTGACAAATCTGCAGAGAGATAGACAGGTCCAAGAAGGGCATGGTTGTCTACCAGGCTAATCAGCTTCCCTAGTGCTCATTCAAACTCCACATTTATCTTGGTGGTGGTTCCTTCTGCACGTTGAAGATGTTGCATGAATCATAAACGTGCTGCGTAGGTCTTCTTCTCCTGCTCATTCGATCTACCTCCACGTTGATCTTGGTGGTAGTAGCTACAATTGGGAAAGCCAGCCTGGAAGTTGGAATTGCATTTATTTGCTCCAGACATGGAAACAAGCTACTTTACACGTCTCCTTGACTGGAGTGTGTGGAGCAAGGCAGACCCCAGCTCAAGGGCAGGGAGGGGCAAGCCTTCCAGGGGAGTTCAGACACCATAATGATAGACAGAGAGAGCAGAAAGACCTTTGGCCACACAGCCAGAATCTTGCAGACTGCCTCATCCTCAGTGTTGGTATAACTACTGCTTATACCTGTGATCATGTATGAACTCGGTCAGTTCATTCTCTTTAAAGCCTTGCAAGGTAGCGTCTATGGACGAGAAACCGATTAAGTAACTCGGCTGAGTCACCAAATAGCAGGTTCGGAATCTGAACCCTGGTCTCATTCGTGCTCTGACCTGCCAGGGAAGACATGGGTTCAGAGAAAACATGAGGTCAGGAAACCCGACAATCAGCCAATCACCTTATCATTTTCAATCACTGTCCTCAGAAATTCCAGTCAGAGACGAGTGTGAGGCCTTTGCTAGCCTGTATCTCTGTCTTCTTTTAAGTGTATGCAACACAAGGAAAAGCTAAGGCCATCACACGCACCATTAGCTTCCTCCCCCTTAAGTCACATAGTTTGGTTCTTTAACTACTGAGCTAATTATTGTTATGGACACTTGGGGAGAAATATCTTGGAACTATTACCATGGAACACTTTAAAAAGATTCTTCAGCAATACAAGAAAATATTACTGGATAGTATGGAAAAGGACCCCGTTGGTCTCTGAGCGAAAAAAATCCAACATTAAAACCATCCTTTTCCACATTTCTGTCACCTGTACCTACACAGCTGACTGGAGGCCCACCTAAAGGTGACCTTCCCCTCTGCAGTCTGGTTTCTAGACACAATTACTCAGGAGAGTTAGCACATATGTCTCTCCAGAAGCAACAGTCCATTGAAGAATGAATGCCGAGAGACAAGGCATTATTTAATGGGAGCAGACAGACTTGATTCTTTTTGTCAATGCCACAGTCAGCCCACCCTAGATTTCCTCAAACCATCTAAAATCTTTAAGCTGTATTTTCCTTCCCACATTTTCTTTTTGCCGGCTTAAAAAAAAAGTCTGTCTAAAATTCATAAATACCCAAAATTCTTGATAGGATCTTATGTGCAAAAAGGTATTTGTAGGTAAAATTGGTAAAGATGAAGTCATACAGGAATAGTATAAGGCTCAAATGCAATGACTGGTGTCTTCATAAGAACAAAGGAAGATATCTAGAGGCAGGCAAAGAAAGACTAGACAACAACCAAAGCACAGAGTCCATGCCAGGGACAGCTGCCAAAGGATATCCAGGCTATGTAGGGGGCGGTGAAAGAGGCAGAAGGCTTCTCCTTCAGACATTTCTCCCCAGGGAGCTGAGGGAGTTGCTATGGTTTTCAGCCACCTGCTTTGTGGTGTTTCTTACGGAATTTCCAGAACACCACTGCCCACACTTATTCTATTGCAGTCTTCCTACCCAGCTTTCCCGCAGGCCCTTCCCCATACCATCTTGGTCAACATAGTTGTCCTCTTCAAGCATGGAAAAACTTTTCTACACTCTGTGTCTTAGAAGTTCAGCTTTCCAGGTTTTTATATGAGCACACTTCTTAGTGACAGCCATCAGGAAATATCACAAGGACCAAGTGCTGGAAAATGACAGAGTAAATCATCATACACCCCGACAACTGAACATCATGCTGCTATTAAAATTATGACTTTCAACTGGAATTTATGGAAAGAATTGGTACATGATAAGACAGGACAAGCAACTCCATGTAATATGGTTCTAATTGGTTGATACATACATTTGTTGTAAGGATAAACTTTTATACTTTAGGTTATCTCTGAGAAGTTAAAATGTGAATGCTTATCTTTTGTATATGTCCACATTTCTATAAATAATCATGTTTTGCTCATAATAAGCAAAATAATTTATCTTATTCAAATGTCACAGAGTCCTTCAATACTGCCGTTTCTAGGTTACCTTGCACTGTGACTCAATCGTTCCTTTGAATTGTCCAGGTCTTGGGACTTGAAATCTATAAATGCTCCACCTTTCCTGACAAATTTGAAGATAGGATTAAATTAAAGAGATGGTGTAGTTACGTTAGAGTGTTCAGGTGACCATCATGAAGAACCATATATTGTGGGAAGCTTCTAAAGGTGGAAGCAGCAGAGGCAGATCCTTCCTGGAGCCCCTGGAAAGAATACAGCTATTCTAATAACTAAGTCATTCTGACTTCTGACCTCAGAAATATAAGAGAATACATTTGTATTATTTTGAAACATCAACTTGACAGTAATTTGTAACAAAACAGCACAAAAACCAACACTTCCACCCAAAGTCCTTAAAATATGATTGACTCTGGTGTTTTCTTTCCTAATGTGGTGGGCTGGATTGTGTCCCACAAGATGTGGGTGCTGAAATGTAAGCTCCAGGACCTCAGAAGGAGCCACTCAGCACTAGAGATTTTTGCAGAAGCAGCCAAGTTAAAACGGGGTCATTTTATGACTGGAGTCTTTATCAGAAGGGAAAACGGAGACACAGACGCAGACACACACACACACACACACACACACACACACACACACACACACACACAGAGAGAGAGAGAGAGAGAGAGAGAGAGAGAGAGAGAGAGAGAGAGAGAGAGAGAGAGAGAGAGAGCCTGCAAAGATGAGTGAGAGATCTGAGTGAGGTGTCACTAGGGCCATTGGAAGCAACAAGGTGGCTCCTTCCCCGCTAGTATCAGAGAGAACAGGTCTTCGCTGACTCTTTGATTTTGGATTTCTGGCCTTTAGAACACCCAACCCTGGAAAGCTGGTTCCATTGTTGTTTATAGTTAGTGAACATAGTTCCCAGTCTGTTCATCCTTAGTGACATTAGCCTCCTCAGCTTGAAGGCCCACCCAGACATGTCTGGTTGATCATTCATCACTCCCAGACACCACAAAGCTCTTGGCGTGAACTGCCACCTCTTCTGCCACCTTCTCCTGTCAGTGTTCTTCATGTCCGCACTGATGACGTTGTGTTTCTTCAGAAGAGTACTGGTTCCCTGCTCTCTGGTCACAGTGTGTCTGAGAGCAATTTTTGTGTGTTCGTCACCTTTATTCTTAACTGAATTGCAAATTCCAGAGACTATTAAAGAAACCAATTTCTTTCCCCACTTTTAAAAAGTGTTTAGCACAGAACCCGACATCCAACAAGCTAAAATATAGTCAAATATAACATGTCCCAAACAGTTTTTTAAGAAGAGGTTTGAGCATTAACTTCAAAAGGCTGAACTCGACCAGCCAACAAAACTGTCACAGGAAACATTACTCCTTTGTCACTGAGTTTGAATTACAATCGCGCATCAGTTAGTCTTGGCAGCACATCCTGAGAACTGTCATCTAGCTGTTTCGCCACTGTGTAGACACCAGCGTATACTTGCCAAAAGTTAGGTGGCCCAGTCTACTTGATACTCAAGCTCATGATACAGCCCAGGCTATAATTTGTAGCTCCTAAGCTAAAATCTACATAGAACATCATTAGACCGGAGCATTGTAGACAATCTACTACTATGCTAAGTACATGGGGCATTAAACATATACAAATACTGAAGACATACAGTAAATACGGCATATAGAAATACAAGATGACATGTCAAATAAGCTCTGGGTGTGTCAGTGAGTGCGTGTGAATGTAGATGAAGACCTGGGACATGTCTGCGCACAGCACCACCTTATAATCATGGTATGATTATACTTTATTACATTATAGTATTAACTTACTGTAACTTTCATAACCTTTTTAAGCTTTTAAAAGCTGTGATTCTTTTGTAAAAATGTATAAAATACAAACGTATAGCTATGAAAAATACTTTCTTTGGGTATCTTAATTTTATAAGTGTTTCTCTATGTTTTTAATTTTTTTCTCATTAAGTTCCTTGTATTAAAAACCAAGACACATGGGCTAGAAATTTAGCTCAGCTAAGTGGTAGAGTGTTTGTCTTGTACGAAGCCCTGAGTCTGATTTCCAACACCGTATAATGCAGGCACAGTGGCACACCTACCCAGAAATCCCTGCACTCAACAGATGGAAGCAACAGGATTGGGAGTTCAATGCTATCCTGATATATATATATATATATATATATATATATATATATATATATATATCAAGTTCAAGGTCAGCCTGGCTGGGATGCATGTTATCATGTGGGGGTGGGGTGGGGAGGGAGACGGAGGAGCAGAGAGACAGAGACAGACAGACAGACAGACAGACAGACAGACAGACACACACACACACACACACACACAGGGTTGGGCTCATTTATACCACTGTCTTCCCTTCTGCTCTCTTGTATCGTGAGAAAGTCTGCAGGATGATAACGCACATGGACCTCTCACCACCTATGACATCATCTTCTTGATCCCTCCTGAGAGCTTAGCTCTTAAAGGGCTCTCCCACTTTTCTGAAATCTATGCGCCCAATTCCTTTGGTCTCTTCTCACAGTTATCATAATTTGCTTGTGACTAAATCATGTGCTGTTGGAATTACTCTCTATTGATGAAACCCTGCCAGGGCTGGGCTCCTGTATGCACACCTTTCGGGGAGCTTCATGCGTCTACTTAAGAGTATACTACTATTTGGTGATTGCCCATGAATTCTCCTGAAGTTTCTCTCAATCCTCTGTAGCAGCCTAAACTCTGGATATGGGCCCACAGACACTCATAGGTATGATCTATCACTCTTAGACTCTTGTTAATGCCCTCCAGTTTTCACTCAAGACTAAACTCCACGCTGGGTCTAAAGGGTGGTGTTTGGAGGGTAAAACACCCCTTCAATATTGACGTGCAGACCACGGAAAGGGTGATGTGCAGGACCGGTATTGACCATTTATATCGGAAAAGCAGGCTATCTTCCAAGCAGTATACTCCATCTCCCCAGAAGAACAGTTAAGAAGGATGCCCTGAATGAGTAGCAGCGTCCTCCATGACTTCTCTTTCTCATGTGTGACACATACCATGTCATTATAATGGCCATTTGTCATCTTCTGTTGTTGCTTTCGCTTCTTCTGTTGTCCCCCCCCCCCCACTTCATCTTCCTCCATCCTTTTTGTGACAGGGTTTTGCTATGTATCCCTGGCTGCTCTGGGACTTGAAATATAGACCAGGATGGGCTTGAACTAACAGAGGTGAATCTGCCTCAGCCTCCAGAACACTGGGATGAGTGCCACTGTGCCCAGACCTCAGTACTTCTCTAGAAGCTCAAAGGCTTTGGGATCCTCACTGCACACAAAGGTCTTCAATGTGTTGCTGTACCGCTGGCCTTAATTAGATAGTTTTCTTGCCTATGAGAGCCTTGAACCCTTGCATCGTGTTATCCTTTCTATGGAAAGCTCTTTCAGACCTGAGTTTCCAGAATAGAAAAGATTTATTCTATGGAAGATCTGCTCTGAAAATTAATTTCTTTCATGACCAAGACTACCCCCAAATTCTCAAAAGACTCACCACCCATTTTCACATTATGAAGCAGAAAATGGATTATTTAAGCCACCTAGACATCAGCACCACTGTTGGGTTCAGCATTCTTTCAGTATTGTAAACAATACTTTTGCTTTGGCCATAATTGTCTTGAGGTTTAGAGGGATACTTGTATGAAGATGTATTTGCTGTGATTGCTATAATAAAAAGCTGAGTGGCCAATAGCTAAGCATGAGGTGTGGGCAGGATTTCTGGGAAAAGAAAGCAAGTGGAGGAGAATCGAGGGGCACAGGAGATGCCAGGAAACACAGAGAGGAAATAGGAGGTGCAAGTTGGAAGAGAGGCAATGCCATGTGATAGAACATAATTAATTTAAGTTTAAGAGCTAGTTAGAAACAAGCCTAAGCTATAGACTAAACTTACATAATTAATAACAAATCTCCATGTCATTATTTGAGAGCGAGCTAGTGGCCCAAAGGAAAGTCAAATTACAGCTACTGTCCTGCAGCAGGTCTCTGACCTGAGCCATTATTCTTCATATGGGCATTTGTCAGTGTGTGTATGTGTGTGTGTGTGTGTGCCAGCATGTGTGTGTTTGTATCTCTTGTGTGTATGTATGTGTACCAGCATGTATGTATGTTTTTATAGCTAAATGTGTGACTATGTATGCCATACATATGTGTGTGTGTGTGTGTGTGTGTGTATAGGCCAGAGCTTTATGGTAGGTGTCTCCCTCACTCTTCATCTTTGAGAAGGTTATCTCATTGAACCTGGAGCTCACTGATTCTATTTGGATACACGAGTTCACCAGAAAACCTCCGTAATCCCCCACACCAGTACTGGGATTATAGGTGATGCTGTTGGACCCAGATTTTTACACAGGTGCCAAAGATCAAACTCTTTGTGCTTACCCAGCGAGCACCTTGAAGACTGAGCCCCACTTCCAAGCCCTTATTTGTCATAATATAGGTCCTTTAACAGCTTCTGCTACTTTACTCCTCAGGATCACAGGATTTATTGCACCATTTTCTCTCAATTTGATTTAATTTCATGTTGTGCTCATTGCACCCCCCATGATAATGTTGACAGCAAGAAGCCACATAGTGATTAACTTGAAAATAAAATTCAAAGTAATTAAGTACTACGAAGGTGAAAGATCAGTGTTGGTCATTGATCACTGTTAGTTATATTTTTAATTACTTTTCATGAATATTATTGTAATTTTGTTTTCCTCTAGCAAATGTATGCTAACTCGGGAGAACAGAAACAAAAATTAATATGGAAACAGTATTCAACATTAACAAAACCAAATGATTGTGAAATACATTTAATACATTCAAATGTTGCAAAGCTCATCACTCCAACGATAAACTGTAGTAGGGTTTTTGGTACAAAATGCTTGTAAATATTATGTGTGATTAAGTCTGTATTTACTACAAAATTTAATTTGACTTTCACCTGATTGACTTCATCTTAGGCACAGGTATCTCTTTATTAGCAGCTTGGACTTAAATCCAAGTGACTCTTGTCCAAAGCTTCATGGCAGAAGCCTCTCTGCTTAAGCCCTTGACTGGAAACACCTCCAATACAGTTACCATTGAATATTTTACTCCTAAGCCCACTGCTCCTCAATCTAGGATGGTAAGTTCCTTCCAGATAAGCCACAAGGTCTACTTCAAGGGTCCACATGCAAGGAGACAAGCTGAGTATACATAGATGAGTATAGATACACATAGATATAGATAGATGAGTATATCTCCATAGGCTGACAACATTGCTTCTTACCATTCTGTCCCTAAATCCAAGAGGTGGTTAGTGACAGGATCAAACTCTGTTTCTGTGCAACTGGACTGACCTTTAGGTTTTCAGGAAGAGAGGACGAAGTTGCAGAGGAGGGGCAGAAAACCACTTTTTCAGGTTGCTACATTGAGATGCAGAACTCCCCCAAATTCAAATCTGGCCTTTTGTATCATTAGGATGTCAAGTGGAAAAGCAGAATCTATGGCACCCAATAGCTTCTTGGCTTGGTAATATCTGTGTCTCTAGGAATCTGGGTTATGGTTCACTGTGAGAACCCTAACCGTTCAAGGTTCTGAATATGGTCTTAAAGAATCAGTTTTTCCACTAATCATTTTTTTCTCCGTGAAGAGTTAAGTGTGTAGGAAATACCTCCATGCATAATGTATGACAGGAAACGAAGTCTGCAGTCTGGAGACTACACAGTCTGCATGGGGGGTTTCATTTACTCTCACAACCACACAACAGGGAGGCTCTCTGGAAAATCTAAGATTCGGTGACATTGAGTAATTTGTTCCAGGCCACAAAACCAGAGCTTCAGTTAGCTTCAGTTGCACAATAAACTGCCTTAAATTGAAAGTGACTTAAAATAGCAATGATTTATTTACTTTTTTTTCCTCTTCTGGAGGGTTGAGTTGGGCTCCTGCACTGCCAGTCCTCTGGCTGGGTGGGCAGCTGAGGTCAGCTGGATTCTGGGCTGGAAGGGAAGCAAGCGTCCTAGTTCCTCTCACTCTCGTCCAGTTTCTGGTGCTGCTATGGCAGAGAATGAAGATGTTCCCCAATTTTGTCTTTACTGCTAACCACTGTGTCTCCTTACCATTTTAAGTTTCCTGTTACTTGGTCCAATGCCCACCACCTGCTGGTTCTTTATTATAGGCTCGCAGTTTACTGACATGCAGTGTAACCCTGAATGGTTACTTAACCTACATTAACGTTCTTTCTTTACAAAACAAGGGTACGGCACAGATCGCATCTGGTTGTTCCAAGATCCCAGCAGCAATGCAAGAGTGCTTGACCCCAGGTTGGCATTCAGACTATATATTCTGTCTGTATATAAATATATATATAATGAGTGCGGGATTGCTCGTGTTGTGATGGGCAGGAAGGAGAGAGTAAGTAGAGAGGAGAGAGCAGGGAGAAAGGAGAGGAGAGGGCTGAGGGGGAAGAGAGAAAGGAAATAAGAGGAATGTGGTATCGGGACAAAATACAAAAAGTGTCCCCTAATGGTACATCTTTCCTTCAGCTAGACCCCACTTGAGAAAATTCCTGTTTCTTCCCAACAATGTTACCATGTTAAGAATCCATTGGTGAATTTATTCTTTGATTATTTGGATAGGAGAGTTCTCATGATTTGTCAGCTCTTAATGTTTGGATCTCACATCTGGGGATGAAGCCTTCAACACACAAGTCGTTAAGGGGATAGTCCATACCTAAAGCCTAACAGAGAGCAAGAATTACTACTTGGGCCAGCGTTCCGATACTTTGTTATGTGGGTTTTCATAGACTGAACTAAGAACATGTGAAAGAACTTACAAAGAAAAGTCGTCACATGTAGAAAGATGCTTCTAGTATAACAGCTCATTGATATTCAAACTGAAAATGTGGGGGCTTCAGGACCTAATGGCTTCATTGCAGAATTCTTCCATAATTTCAAAGAAGAGCTGATATGTAACGATACTCCTTAAATTGTTCTATACAATAGAAGCAGAAGAAACACTGCCAAACTCTTTTTATGAGGCTACAGTTACCGTGAAATCCAAACCACACAAAGACACAGCTAAGAAAGAGAATTACAGACCAATCTCCCTCATGAACATTGATGCAAATATACTCAATGAAATACTGGCAAACCTAATCCAAGAATTCATCAGAAACGTCATCCACCATGATAAAGTAGGCTTTATCCCAGAGATGCAGGAATGGTTCAACATACAAAAAAATCCATCAATACAGTACACCACATAAATAAACTGAAAGAGAAAAAAACACATGATCATATCATTAGATGCTGAAAACGCTTTCAACAAAATCCAACACTCCTTCATGATAAAGGTCTTGGAGAGAACAGGGATACAAGGAACATTCCTAAACACAATAAAGGCAATATATAACAAACCAATAGCCAATATCAAACTAAATAGATAGACACTCAAAGCGATTCCACTAAAGTGAAGAACAAAACAAGGCTGTGCACTCTCTCCATATCTATTCAATATAGTACTCAAAGACCTAGATAGAGCAATAAGACAATAAGAGAAGATCAAGGGGATATAAATTAGAAAGCAAGAAGTCAAACTTTCACTATTTGCTGATGATATGATAGTATACATAAGTGACCCAACAATTCTACCAGGGAACTCCTACAGCTGATAAACATTTTCAATAATGTGGTAAGATACAAAATTAACTAAAAAAATTAGTAGCCCTCTTATATACAGATAACAAATGGGCTGAGAAGAAATCAGAGAAACATCACCCTTCACAATAGCCACAAACATAAAATATCTTTGGGTAACTATAACCAAACAAGTGTATGGGAAAAACTTAAAGTCTTTGAGGAATAAAATTGAAGAAGTTATCAGAAAATGAAAAGATCTTCCATGCTCATGGATACGTAGTATTATCATATTAAAATTGCAATCTTACCAAAAGTCATCTACATATTCAATGCAAGCTCCATAAAAGTCTCAGTACAATTCTTCACAGACCTTGAAAGAACAATATTAAATTTCATATGGAAGAACAAAAAACCCAGGATAGCCAAAACAACTCTATGCATTAAAGGAACTTTTGGAGTCATTGGCATCCCTGACATCAAGCTTTATTTTTTTGCATGAAAATAGACAGGAGGACCAATGGAATTTAATCAAAGATACTGATATTAACCTACACACCTATGAACACCTGATTTTTTACAAAGAAGCCAAAAATATAAATGGAAAAATGAAAGCTTCTTCATCAAATGGTGCTGGAATAACTCGACATGTAGAAGAATGCAAATAGATCCATATCTATCACCATACACAAAACTCAAGTCCAAATTATCTAGGTCCAGAGATCTCTAAAAACAAAAGGAGGAAAAATTGAATGGGATAATAGGCAATTTAGTGTGAACTTATTCACACTAATAATAATAATAGTAGGTAATAGAATGAATACTTGAGAGCTATTATTTATGGACAATTTACATTGATATAGTTTCTTGTATATTGATACAAGTTCAAATTATATTTGTTATTTCTGTATACAATATTTGTACACCTATGCAAAGTCATTTTGTCAGATTGTATGTATGCATGTTTTTACCTCTTTTTAAGACATTTTGTATATTGATACAACTTTTAGGATATATTTTCATAATGCATTATATAGTCCTACCTCTGATCAAGATGGTTATACATTATTTACATTTTGAAGTCATTTTCCTCATTTACTATATGGTTGTTTGCAGATTATTTAATATTCTGATATTAAATCTTAGTCTTTAGGTTATTCCTGTATTAAGTATTATTGTCAATAGTTATTCACATTTGTTATATATACAGTCAGACTAATTAGGTTCTAAAGAGATTGTATTCTGTCTACATAGGTAACAGTCAGACTAATTAGGTTCTAAAGAGATTGTATTCTGTCTACATAGGTAATCTTCAAACACTTCAAGGATCTTTAGAACCTGGCATTTAAATAACTTAGGGTTCTGTTGACGTGAGACATGATTGCTCCTGACAGCACCAATCTATTCCTGAGAGAATGTTGAGCACTGAAGACACTCCACTTGGAGTTTGTTTTCTTCTTGGCACAATTGGCCTTTGGGAAAGGAACTGCCCATGTCTTGACCACTGACAAAGAACATGGTGTCTGGATTGGATAAGCAGGACACAAGGAGAAAGACTGCCAAACCTTGCCAAGACAGGGTAAGACAGTTCTAAAAATTTTACTATGTCTGAATATGGTCTTTAGAAGTAGCCAGTTGTCTTTGTCATATACTGAAAGCTTTGGAGGCCTTATTTGCACTTCCTGCCTACTCAAGTAATATTATCTCCCTTCTCAGGCCTTTGATGGGGTTAAAAATTAGATAGACATAGTTACCTTCCTCTGGGTGATCTAGGACTGCTCTGTCAACGTTACAGCACAGTTCCTCCAAGAGCTTACGGCCAGTGCTTTCTAGACACTACCATGTTAGGGCAGCAGGCGAAGCTTAGGAATGTGCCTATGCTTTCCAAAGTGATGCTTGCCCTCTCTGGAGCCACAGCAGCCGATCCTGCTGGTGGCTGTTTTCTAAACTCAAACTCTGCTGTGACACTCAGATGTATGGACAGCAAATCTTTATTCACATATTTGGCAACCTAAGTCCCCTCCTCTCCTCCCCATGAGTGTATCATCTATACGTTGAATAAACACTCAGCTCCTTGAACCTGTTCTATGTAAACTTAAGCACCAGTTGTTTTTGTTTTTTTGTTTTTGCCAAGCATTTGTTGTTCCAAGTTCTCAAGTAGAAGGGAAGGGCAGATATTATTTTCATCACTCTCTGTAGTGTTTTACATACTGATACAGATATAGATATATATATAGGGAGATAGAAATATGCATATATCCCTTACTTCTGTGAAAGATAGTGGGAGTCTCCATGGGAGGCTTTGGTTTAAAAGTACTTGATTTTTTAAATGGACAGAAGCCATATTTGAAGTGGTATATACATACTCTAAATCCCATATCCCATTGGTCAGGATTCCAGTGCTAGGCATGGTGGTTCAGCTGTTTGCTCAGGTGAGCTTTCTGTTGAGGCTGCTCCACCTTGGGAGGCTGGTAAGTTGTACAGTTGGTTATTCCTGGGCAGGTGCCTCCCTATCATGCGATCTTGTTCCACTCAACTTCTTGAACCTTGTGCAGAGGGTCGATTCCTCTTCTAAACACCAACCTCTGAGACAGATGTGGTCTTGCAACTGCCCACTTCTGCTGACTTAGCAGTTGCTTCGTCAATTCTCCTAGAGACTATGCTTTCAACTCTGTTGGTTTCTCTTAAGTATGGAATGGGGAACAACCTTTCTGATGTGTGCATTGCTAACATTTGGCCTTTCCTTACCCTCTGTATCCAAAGCCAGTGTTTATGTTTAAATCTGGTTTTCCCCCACTGCGAGTTTATAGGGAGAAAATAAGTTAGGATGTATGCCCATAGCAAAATCACCCCCAGTCATCTGGTAGCCAGGTAACCACGGGAATTGAGCTTTGTTCCCATAGCCCTACCTTCGCTGAAGCTACAAGTAGCTACTTGTACAGTGAGCAACAATATTTACATTGCAAGTAGGTAATGGCCAGGTGAGAAATGAATGATGGTGGTGCTTATTTTAAAGGTCACAGAGCCCAGCCCTTGACCTCATCATGATGTTCACTTGCAGGCCACAGTTTAGATGTACGGTCAGGTCACTGGCTTCCCTGTGCGCTTGTCTATTCCCCTAGTTAGAATGGGTGCTCTTTGAGGCTGTTTCTTTTTCATCTTACTCTTAAGTTTTGACACTGTCTGACTCCATAGTCTAAGGCCATATTATTGCTAAGGAACTGAATGCTCTTCAAAAAGACAAAGCCATTTGCATGGGGAAATGTGGTGGGACTTGAAAGGACCAGGACAAGAGTCCACTTTGTGCTGAGGGAGAGCAGGAAAGTTGCACACATAGACGAGGTTAGTAGAACCACCCCTAAGCTTCTAAGTTAAGCAGCAGAAAATGTAGAGAGTTAAATAAAGACCAAACTGTCTTGAAGCAGCCTGGATCCTGTGATATGGCTTGTCAGCCTGACAAGGGCAGGTGACAGCTCTAGCTAATCCTGAAAATGAGAAACGCCCCTGCCTGGGTTTCTTGAGAAATAATATTATCAACAAGCAGCAGATACAACCAAAAATCATTTGTTTTGCTTTTCCTCCCTTCTGAGGATTGACGTGTTGACAGAATTAACTTGCCTCAGAGGGGAGTGACCCTCTCTGTGCGGCCACATCAAATCCAGTTTTAACCAACAGTTAGCTGGAAGGCACTTCTTGGGAATTTGTTGATAGGGTTTTGTTCTTGCTCAAGACCATACAGCTAGCTACCAGATAGCTTTTCCTGGGTACCCAGCCTCTCTGTGATGTCCAGCGTAGAATAGTGTTATGAGTTTTCCTCTCATAAATGTGGCTGGAGTGAGTCACTCCCGAGACTTGGAAAGCCTGAGACTTTATCCTTCCATGCCACTAGATCCCTGAAATTCCCAGCTAGGATGCTGGGCTCGGGTAGTTCATCTGACCATTGAAGTTTAAACGAACCAAAGTCCAGAGAGAGAAAGGAATGTTCAGTTGTTTGGGGAATCTCCCCACCTCCTACCCCCTGATAAGTCAGAAATCTGAGTCTCCACAGAGGCCTGCTCTGTGGCTGTGATCCGTTCTTCACCAGCAAGGTTCTGCCAGCTTTCCCCTCCCCTTTTTTCTGGTTGCTCTGTCACCACACGTGACTGTGTCCCTGTCCTGGTTGAAGCCCCTGCCCCCCTCATTCTGCTGAAGTTTGTTTATTTGATGAAAACCATTGACTTTAAAATTCAAGTCCGTCCTGTCACCGTGGTCGTTCTCAGTCTTTGAAACACCAAGCCGTAAAGCAGCTCCTAATTGTTGGAGACAAAGTCCGAGTCCTTAGGGCGTCCTACAGGACTCCACCCAAGCTTCCCCTGACTGCTATGTCCCGCCTTGCTCTTTCTCCACTCTTAGCTCTTCTCTAGCCTTGGTGTTGCCTATAGCTATGTAGCACATACTAAAATTGAACAAGAACCGTGGGGCCCCAGATAGGAGGATCAAGAAGAAAGCCCAGGAGTCAAGGCAGAGTTTCTAGTATTGGAGCTTGACAACACAGTGCATTTTCAACCATGGCAGGAAATAAAGAACGGAGAAGTGTAGGGACGAGGATAATGCAGCCAGCGTCTGAGTTCCTAGTTACTTGTGATGCTTGTCAACTCCATATGCCTATGTGTAGGTGAAAATCCCCAATACTTCTATAATCCTAGTTTAAAACAAAACTAAACCTCAGTTTCTTCTCACTTTTCCCATCTTTCCCTTAACTTGGGGGCTTCCTGTTCTTTCTCCTGTTCACTAGATCTGTACGTGTCTAAGGAATCTTTTGCTTCTTTGATTTTAAAGTTGCAATCTTCATGATTTTTTTACGTACAAAACAATGGGTTTCTGTACATGTGTATCATTGTACTGTGTTCATAGTTTCCCTCCCAGCATCCTCTTTGGTCCCACGTACCCTCCTGTTGGTCTCCTTCCTCACCAGGTTGACTGCTTTCTGTTTTCCTCAGTATAGTCTTAGTCCACAAAGTGAGCAGCTAGCATGTCGCACACTGTGTCTCCAGATTGTCTTACTCTGCAACCTGTGGAAATGGTGACTGATTTTCCCCGCCCCCAGTCATAATCCAATATTTATCTTATCTCATGAGTGTGGCTCATGGCCAATATGTGTGCCTTACTATATAATTACAATCCCCAATCCCTTTCTTGTGAGTTTCATATAATTCACTAAGTTAAAAATTGCCTGCTTTGATTATTCCGAATGTATTTTAAAATAGCATTCTGTTGTTTACCGAATATAATATCTTATCTCTCTAAGCATATTTATAATATAAAATATATAATGAATATTATATCATATTTATATTCAGAGCTACTCCATGAATTGCTGTTCCTTATGAAGGTTTGGTTAGATAATTTGTTTTACACAGTGCTTTTGGGTTTTCTTCCAAATTGCTACTTTCCTTGTGGTTCCTTGCAGTCTGTCTCTGTAAGGATAAGAAACAATTACTAAGAACCTGTGTGTGATCAGAGATCTGCCATTACTAAGCTGACTGGAGGGGTCCCAGACATGTGACTAGTGGCTCGTCCGTGCTTGCATACAGGTTCTTTCCTAAGAGGATCTGGTTACTGTGGAGAGGAACCCTCCAGGCTCCTAAGAGGGGTGAAGGTGGAGGTGAGCTTCTAGCTGCCACCTTCCCCCTGTGCCCAGTGCTCCAGGTATGTGGAGGATATGGTTGTGCAGATTTCCCTCTTGCTTTAGGCAGGTGCCTCTTCTTCACTCTTTCCTGTCTACCACATCTGTCAAATGTTCTCAAGAGGAACTTCTGTACGGACGCCCTCTCTTCTTGTGGTACCCACATCTTCCTCAGTGCTTATTCCTCGACCGTTTTGAGCCTTTGTACAATTTTGGATTCTGAGGTCGTGTGTTTCTCATTGATACCTTGCTTCCGTCCTTGGCAAACTGTTTATTCTCCATCCTTCCTGTTTACGCTGCTCCTTTTACCGTGGTCTCTCCTGCCTTCTTGTGCCAGAATATTTGTGCCTTTAGAAAAACGTCTTTAGGATAGATCAACTCCCAATTTTCTGAGAAAATGCCTTTATAAGTTCACACTCCCACCAGCAATGGAGGAGTGGTTCGCTTGCTCCATCTCCTCTTCAGCGTGAGCTGTCACCTGTGGTTTTGGTCTTACCCATTTTGACAGGTGTAAGGTGCAATCTCAGAGTTGTATAATTTGCATTTCCCCATGGCTAAGGGTTTTGAACATTTAAGTGTTTCTCAGCAGTGTGAGACTCTCCTGTTGAGAATTCTGTTTAGATCTGTACCCCAACTTTTAATTGGATTATTTGTTTTTATTTTCGATGTCTAGTTTCTTAAATTCTTTATATATTTTGGAAATCAGGCCTCTGTCAGAGGTAAAGATGGTGAAGATCTTTTCCCATTCTGTAGGCTGATATTTTGTCTCATTGACTGTGTCCTTTGCCTTATGGAAGCTTTTAAGTTTTATGAGATTCCACTTAATTGTCTATCTTAGTGTCTGGGCTATTGGTGTTCTACTCAGGAAGTTGTCTTCTGTGCCAATTTGTTCAAGGCTATTCCCCACTTTCTCTTCTATCAGGTTCAGTGTATTTGGAATTATGTTGAGGTCTTTGATCCACTTGAACTTGAATTTTGTGCAGGGTAATAGGTATGAATCTATTTGCATTCTTCTATATGCTTGGTGTAGGAGGTTTTTCTGTTTGTGTGTTGCTCTCATTGGTTGAATAAAGAGACTGTCTGGGCCTTTTGATAGGGCAGCCCTTAAGTGGGTTGAGTAGATAGAACTGGATGCTGGGAAGAAGAGCAGAGTCAGGCAGATGCTATGATTCTCCTGCCTGAGACAGACGCTGGTTAGAACCTTTCCTGGTAAGCCACAACCTCGTGGTGATATACAGATTATTAGAAATGGGTTAAATCAAGATGTGAGAGTTAAGCAAAAATAGGCTAGATATAATGGGCCAGGCAGTAATTAAATTAATACAATTTCTATGTGGTTATTTTGAGGGTTAAGCTAGCCAGGGGCAAAACACAGCCTGCTGCTTCTTACAACATATGCTGACATCCAGTTATGCCAGCAGCATTTATTGAAGATGCTTTCTTTTTCTATTGTACAATTTTGGCTTCTTTGTCAAATATCAGGTGTTCATGGGTGTGTGGGTTTATCTGGGTCTTTGATTGGATTCTATTGATCCACCTGTCAATTTTATTACTATAACTCTGTAGAATAGCTTGATGTCAGGGATGGTCACACCTCCAGAAGTTCTTTTATTGTACAGCATTGTTTTAGTGAACATTTCCCCCCATATTAAATTCAGTATGGTTCTTTCAAGATCTGTAAAGATTCATGTTGAGAATTTAATGAGAATTGTGTTGAAACTGTAGAGTGCTTTTGGTAAGATGCCATTTCTTTTATGATGCTAATCCTACTGAGCATGAACATGAGAGATAGATCTTCCCATATTTTGATATATGATCCAGCTATATCACTCTTGGGCATATACCTAAAGCATGCTCAATCATACCATAAGGACACTTGCCCAACTATGTTTATAGCAGTTTTATTCATAATAGCCAGAACTTGGACACAACCTAGATGTCCTTCTGCTGAAGAATGGATAAAGAAAATGTGGTACATTTACACAATGGAGTATTAATCTGTTGTTGAAAACAAGGATATCACAAAATTCAAAGGAAATTGGTGGAACTAGAAAAAAATATCCTGAGTTAGGTAACACAGACCTAGAAAGATAAACATGGTATGTACTCACTCATAGTGGATATTAGCTGTAAAATAAAGGATATATACATGTTATAATCCACAGACTCAGAGAGGCGAGGTAAAAAGGAGAGATCAATGGGGACATTTGGATCTCCCTGGGAGGGGAAAATAGGAGAGACTTTGTGGGTGGACTGGGGCAGGTGAGGATGGAAACATGAGGATTCAGGTGAGAGAAAAGAATACTGAAAGAGGTGACTTGAAAGGGGGTCATTTCAGGGTAAAGCAGAAACCTGGTGCAAGGGAAACTCCCAGGAATCTACAAGGATGACCTCAGCTAAGACTCCTAACAATAGTGGATACATAGCCTAGAACTGGCCATCTCCTGTGACTTCCAGTGGAGGGATTGGGACATCAATCCAGCACTTAAGCTTTGACCTACATATGTGTCCTGCCTACGGTATGTGCCTTAGGCACATACTGCCTAGAGCACCAGGGTCCAAAGACTGGGTGGCCCAGAGACCCAGGATAGAACCAAACAGGACTGGAGAAAAAAAAAGGTCAATGTAATGATGCCTAACGGCATTCTGGTATACTCATAGTTTGGTACCTAGTCCAAGAGTCCATCAGAGAGGCTTCATCCAGCAATTGATGGAAGCAGATGCAGACCCTCAGGCAAACATCAGGTGGAGCTTGGGAAATCCTGCATAAGAGAGGGATTGTAGGAGCCAGAGGTTTCAAGGACATCACAAGAAAGCCCACAGAATCAACTAACCTGGGCTCATAGGATCTCACAGAGACTGAACCGACAACCAGGGAGCCTGCATGAGTCTGACCAAGGCTCTTGGCATAGATGTGACAGTTGTGTAGCTTCGTCTCCTTGTGGGATTCCTAACAGTGGAAGCAGGAGCTGTCTCTGATTCTTTTGCTGACTTTTGGGACCCTACGCTCCATACTGGGTTGCCTTGCCCAGCCTTAGAACAAAGCGAGGTACTTAGTCTTACTGCAACTTGATATGCCATGTCTTGTTGATATCCGTAGAAGGTCTGCCATTTCTGAATAGAAACAGAAGAAGAGTGGATAAGGGGTGGAGGAGAGATAGGGAGAGGGACTGGGCAAAGAGGAGGGAGGGAAAACTGTAATCGGGATATAAAATAAATGTATAAATATTTTTTAAAAAGTATTTACTATCTTACTCTAGAGAGGTTCCCGTGGGAGCAGAAATTAGATGGACCCAGTTTACTGTGGTTTATAGGGCCGGCTTCCATCTTGCCAGGTGGAGTTTAACACGGAGGGAATTTAGCAGGGAGTTGGAGAGGTGAGCCAGAAGTGTTGGAGAAGCATGTCAGCAGAATGTGCTAGTTAAAATGATGACTACCCAGGAGAGTGTGGGGGTGGGTGAGATAATCATTCGGCCAAGGGTGGGCTCCTGGGAACCCCAGAGGTGGAGGGAGCTGTGATGGAGCAATCCCTAAAAGCTCAGACTCAAGAAGACAAGGCATGGTAAAGCCATGGAAGGGCATTAGAAATGCTAGAAACATCGGCTATGAAGACTGACATTTTTAAATTTAGAAATGAGTTCATTGGTGATTTTAGCAAGATGGTGTGGACAGAAGTCAGAATGCAGACAGCAAGAGGGAGAACAGTGTCTGCCTTCAGAGACAGAACAATACCAAAGGTGACTCAGGGCCTCAGAACCAGACAAGCCAGTCCGTTGACTTTCTCCCCCGTCTTCACCCTGAATGCCACCCAGACTCTGCAGACCTAAAGCAGTTAGTGAGGTCAACTTCGGCAAGACCTTTTAGTTGGCTTGAATCTAGAGCCGGCTTCCCATGCTCATCATACCTTACATAAGAAATCCCTTTAGCTCCGCCTTCCATATCTTGCTGACCGCTTTGAGTTTTCCTGTATGTACAGGAAACTTATGTAAGGAAACTTTAAAAAAATTGGGGGTTTTGCACTTAATTTTACTTGCCGTGCTTCCAGGAGGGTTTCCCTGCTTGTGCATCAGCTTCCTAAGGCTGGGGTGAGATCACACACTCACACTGGAGAGAGAGGAACTTGCTAGCCAACAGTTCTGGAGTCGGCAGAACCGCCATAGCTCTGGAGACCTCAACTGAAATCTCTGGGAAAGAGTTCTTCCTTGCTTCTTCCAACATTGGCTGCTTTCCAAGCCCCTGGGTGCACTGCTTTGGTGCCCACTCTTATGCGTCTGTATTCTATCTTTCTCATCTTTTCAGGGAGCTCTCCTTCCTGTATTTCCTCCTCATCCTCCTTCTGAAGACATGGATTATGTGTGACAAGCTTTACCCTAATCCTCATCATAACTTAACCGATTATATGGCCTTTTTTTTTCCAAATAAGGTCCTTTGTCAGGTGGTGGGAATTAGGGCTCAGTGTGTGTGTGTGTGTGTGTGTGTGTGGTGTGTGGTGTGTGTGTGTGTGTGTGGTGTGTGGTGTGTGTGTGTGTGTGTGTATGCACATGCATGTGCTACAACCCAGTCTTTTAAAATTGATGCAGTCACTTGGGCTAATGTCCTGCGGCTTGACTGTGTCTTTAGAAGTTCATATGTTGGACACACAATTCTGAAATTCATGTGAATGGTTTTTGGAAGTATGACCTCTGAGAGGAAATTGGCATTAGATGGGGTCATGATAGCAGTAGTGGCTTCACGAGGAGAAGAGAGCCCCTGGCTCGTCGGCTTGCTCTGTCTCACAGTGGGTGGCTTCCACCATGTTCTGATGCAGCCCGCCTGCCTGATGCTGAGCAGACATTACAGCAGAGCCATCAAAACGATGTCTAGTGTTGACAAGCTCCCAAGTCCTGGGTGTTCTGCTGCAGTAACTGAAAATAAACAAAGACAGTTGTTCTCCGTGTTTTTTTTTTTTCTTTTCCCCTAAGTCAACACGCCCTATTAACAGACACAGGTAGCTATGCCTTTAAAACACAGCTGGCCATCCCTGACTACCTCTGCTGTAACTCCCTGACGTGGCCTCTTTCATCACTATGAAACCATTGTATCCTCCTCTAATTAGTATCCTGATTCCGTTCTTATTCTGCTAAAGTCCACCTGATGGGAACAGCTGGAGTGACCATTTCACAATTTGCTTCTCACTATTGCTCCCTGGCTTAAAGCTCCACAGCAGTTTCCCACTGTTAACCAATAGGAGGCCAGAAGACTACAGGTTTAGGCCCCTCCCCTCCCTGCTTCTGTCTGTGCCACTGAGTCTGTTTCCTCTGTCCCCAACAGTTGACAAGTTTGTTTGCACCTCAGAAGAACTTTGTACTTTCCTCAGAGATGGTGACTTCTCATTGTTTGGCCATTTCCACAGAGATCTGCTTCTTGCCTGCAGTTAGTCAAAAGATTTCCTCAGGGTTTGAAGGGCAAGGCCCAGGGAGAATACAGATATTCCTCAGAAAGGTTTGCTGAAGGAATAGAATCACAAGGTAGCCAGGCGGTGGTACCTTTAATCCCAGCACTTGGGAGGGAGAGGGAGAGGCAGGCAGATCTCTGTGAGTTCAAGACCAGCCTGGTCCACAAGAGCTAGTTCCAGGATAGGCTCCAAAGCTACAGAGAAACTCTGTCTTGAAAAGTCAACAAGAAAGAAAAGAGAAGAAAAATCACAAGGTGTGTTCCATAGAGTTATTCATGCTGATTGTACAAGATAAAGAGACTTCCTTGTTCAAATATTAACTATGGAATATTTCTAAGGCTAAAGTTCCATATTTAAGCAGATTTTTTCAGACTGGTCGTTTGATTCTGAGGAATGAATCGTAGTGTTTCTGTACTTATCTGAATGAGGAAGGGACATGCAGGGAAGTGATGGTACAGGGGCTGTGGGGTGGCTTTGTCATCTAATGACTGGCTTTTGAAGGAAAGGAAAATGTCATTCCCTTACCAATCACAAGCTTGACAGCTGGGACTCTGGCAACAAAGAAAAAAAGAACTAACAAAAAAAAAAGCACAACGTGTTTATTTAATGTAAGTTAGAAGTGATCCAGAAGCCTTCAGAAAGCAAAGACACAGGGAAAACTGCATGTTTGGACAGACAAATGGGAGGACTGGACCACGGGGAGTGGGTCTATGGCAGCAAATGGGCCAGCAGGCCCAGGGTCTCACTAGCATACCCCTTCCTTCTGGGAAAGACCAGAGCCCCTCTGGAGAGAGGGTCTTACTGTCACCTTCAGAGAGGGAAAGACAGGCTATGCATTCCCAGCCAGGTCTTTAGAGGGGGAGAGTGAACGAGTTAGCTTGCATTGCATGCCCAGGTGTCATATTTGGGGGGTGTCATGTTCTCAACTCTAATTCCTGAATCCTTTGTACTTTTAAGTATGCTTTGTGTGAATCCAGGAAAGAAATCACTGAGAATCAGTTTGATTACTACGAAACAGGACCATCGATGATACCACCCACCTGATAAAGGTCAGAAAGAAAGACAAGAAAGCAATTAGCGCAGGGCTTTGTATGTAAGGTGTGGTTAGTGTTTGCCAGTCAGCTGCCAGCACCAGTGTCAAGGCATGATGATGTCTTTGATCATGAACACCATCTCTTTCAATACACTTACCAACGCCGGAGGCATGCTTACTTTATTTCCCAGCCTTCCCTGACCTCCCTCCTTTCCCCAAGGGCCATGAGGGCCCAGGATGAACCTCCGTGGTCCAACCTGTGATTGTATTTTCTCCTCTCCTGACCCTGCTCATTCTTTTCCTGCCACACAATTCTAGTTTGTGTCCCACTCTTGCAAGTACAAGGTTTTGGTGGCAGAGATAGTGACAGCTAAATTCATCAGGGAGATGAGAGTCTGGGTCTGATGCCAGAAGTGAAGCCTGGAGGAATGAGATAGGCATGCCAGGGTACTTCAGCCAAAGCCTTCCTTCATCTTAGGGGTGTGTCCTGATTCAAATATCAATTTTAGAAATTGAAATGATATCTTAAAGACATGAACAATGGAGATCTGAAAATAATTTTTGTTTAAACCATTTGCTTGCATGGAAATCCTTTAGCAAAATGGCTACGTTTAGGATTTGGGCTGCTATTTAATTCAAGGTTATACAATAACCCTTTATTATCAAATTCTCATGTTTCGTTTATGCTCACAGAACCCTGCAAGGTACCCGACTCTTTTCTACACAGTAGAACCACTTGCTCTGTCCTTGTACTCCTTTAAATTACAATTTGCATGGAGGTGTCTGTTAATGACTTTTTGTTTTTATTTTTCAAAATATTATCACTTTGGGAATCTAAAATGCAGTTAAATATGTTAAGGAATCCAAAGCCTATTTTTTTTAATCATGGCAATAATGTTTATCACATGAGACATTATTCCTTTGGCTGGAGCAGTCATGGTGTACAATGGAGAAGCAAGAAGGTGTAAAGGCGAGGCAGAGGCGGGCCTGAATGACGTGTGTGTGTGTGTGTGTGTGTGTGTGTGTGTGTGTGTGTGTGTATGTGTGTACGCGCATGCCCACACGCCCGCGCTCATACCTGCCTTTATTCTCATTCTAAGATTTTTGCAACTCTTTCTCACTAGTAAACACTTTCAGGTGGCCTTTTTGGGCTCCTTTTCCTGAAGCTTCTAGACTGAACACACCACTCTGACTCTCAGGCACAGGGGGCAACTGAGCGGGACTTTCCTCGTGTCCCTTCTGCTGGCCTCTTTGGTGGGGATTGGAGTGGGAGCTGATGAGTGGTATCATCCAGCTCACTTCTCGGATAAGGATGTGCAAAAAACTCTAGAGCAACGGAACCTGGAGGAAGAGCGCCCTGGTTTGTGACACTGTCGATTTCTGCAGATGTGGTTGACATCAAAACTCCCCACAGCAATGGAACACAGTCGGCAAAAGATGCGTGGAAGGAGACTGTCCCATAGACTGCCCACCAGACACACATTTAACAGAAAGAAAAAGAAAAAAGAAAAACCATGACTCAAAACTGTAGTACTAAAATAGCCACGAAGTGATAAGTTTGGGGGGTTAATTTTTAACTGGCTTTAAGATATAACTCATTCCATGATAAGCTTTTGTAGTTTGAGTATTAAAAACAGTATCTGTGTTAAAGAACTGTCTCTCGGGGCTCCTGCAGATGTAATTGACAAGTGTCCTGGTTGTAGTCTGCCACCCCGAGGGGGACACAGGGAAGGTGCTGTCTTATCAAAGTCATGAGTTATGGTGGCCGACCTTGCCCAGAACACTGACCCCTTGTCCCATGTATCTTTTGTTTGTTTGTGTCTTGTCAACAATCTATGAGTGGGACAGCAAAAGACTGTTGTCTATTCAGACTAGAGTCAGAATATGCATGGTCCAAGATGGGGCCAGTAGAAAGCAGTCGATTTGAAATCATAAATGAATCCTGGCTTTGAGTCTTGGCCCCGCTACTCAATCATTATGGGATCCTCCTAATGAAGTCCGTTTTTTATGTCAGGTTTGGGTGTTCTGCCTTGTTAGATCATGTGAACATCTAATGTCTTCTGAAGATAGGATATCTTGGGGCCTTTTAGATCCATCAGTCTCACGCACGTTTTTCTAGTGGCTCATGCATACATATTTGTTAAAGACTCTAAGCAGAATCAGACACAACTATAATAATAGTAAATGACATTAGCATCTCACTTTTGCCCAGTTCCTTCTAAGTTACCAAGGCAAACCTCACTTTGAGCCTCTGAAGTTCTGTCACTTTAGATCAGGATGCATCTTATAGAATGTTGGAGAAAAAAGAACAAACAGAACCTTATTCCTAGGAAACGCAAGAGGTCATAACCAGGTAGTAATGAGGAATAAGGAACAAGCCCCCTGTTTTTTGTTCTGTCTATCCATTGCTTAATTTTGTCTGAAGGAAAATCAGACTATCAGAAAAACTTCCCTTTCGTATTTATAATATTGATTATTGTAGAAAACTTAGACATTTATTGGAAGTGTAAAACAAGGAGAAATACCTCTATCTAGTCTAGCGGTCTACTTTTCTTTACCTAATACTTTGTCGCATTTCCTAAGTTTTCTCTGTAGTTATTTCAGTTTTTATTGTATCAACTTTTTGGACTGGTAACTTACTTATCTGGTGTGGAATTGGAGATGTAGTGTGTTGCTTTCTTATCCTAAAGAAATTTGGGGTCAATAGCTTTGTTTATATAAGCAATGAATGACATGTGGACTCTAACAATAACACTTGCTGGCTTTAGCAAACACATTTGCAACTGCCTTGATTTGACTCTACTACCATGGCTGGAATTCACCCAGAGTTTGTTTTTAACCACTAAGAGGCCTGCCTTCCCTGAACCTTTCCCTAAGATGCGTTGAGACTGGAGCTTGCTCTCTCCTTCATATTCATTCAAGTAGGCTTGATGAAACGTGGGTGGCTAGCAGTCTCTTCTTTTTCTTTTCTTAGGTTCTGTGAGCCACAGCTTCTGTCTAGTATAGGTTTATTCATTCAGAGAGTGCTCAGTGGTTAGTAAATGAGAGATTTAGTTCGACACAGGATCAGCAATCGCATCGGAGAAGGTTGGTTTTTTTTTTTTTTGTTCCTCCATTCATGTTAATGCTTTTCATTTCCCTTAGGAGTGATGGCAGCTGAGCAGTTGTGGCATTCTGACTGTTAAGTGAGAACTGTGAAATGAAGGATGTTGTTGCCTTAATTCACGGACGTGGAGAACCACGACTCCAGCAGTCGTTTGATTAAATGTTAATGAGCTCTACTAAATTGACCTAACCCTTACTTTTGTGTACTAAATTTATGTCAATTAAAACAAGCCCCCTTGCACCTTTTTTTTTTTTTACATCGTTGAGTGAAGTTCTGCTTTCTGGGGCGATGCTGTGACTTCAGCGGTTGTTTAAATATTAATGGTGCCATTAAGCGGGCTGGAGGCTTGGTGCTGGAAGACAGGGAAACTAGACAACAGGGTGCTTTTTATTTTTTATTTTTTTGTCTGCCCCAGAAGACCATCTTCCTGGAAGAGCTTTTTCTGTTATTACTATTTTTTTTTCACACACTATGCTTCTGTTTTCCGAATCAATAGAACTGTTGTTCTCAGGCATTCTTTGAAAATAGCTATGTGATTAAAGCCTTGGTGTAGCAAATTTACATAATTAAAAACAATATCTTAACAGCGCCATAGTGGCCATTACCCTTGGGTCTCTTGAGAACTTAATTTCAATTTCTGAATTCATGTGGTTCTTTATTATAGTCAATAATAGGCAAAATCATTTTGAGCTATGTACTGTACTTAGATGGGCTTATTTACATTAGGCATAGAGAATTCTATTAAGTTAACCCTGAGAGATATGACAAGGGTCATATATTCAATCAAATTATGATTATAAACCCTTACCTCAGTGGGGAAATGATGCTGAAAAGCTTGTGAAATTTGTCACAACCCAGTATTTTGTATTATGCTAAATTGGGTTGTGTTAAACATGTGGTAAATAGGTTTGTACACACTTCGTATTTTTAAAGTGTTCTAATGGTTTGACATTTTGAAGCCCTGAAAATCTAAAGCAGATGTGGTATTTGCATAATTGTATATTTCCTTTTATAATCAGACACCTGAGAGAATGGGGGATTTATTCACTGCACAACATTTTGTTTAGAAGTTTGCTGCTGGGGTTAGGATTCAGGGATAGAGTTCTTTTCTAGCATGTGCTAGCATGTGCATGCGTTCCATTAATGAATTTAATTTATGCCCTGCCAAGGCTGAAGCATGCACGGACAACCTGTATTTAGCGGTTCCGTTGAACTTGTCCATATTGGATATCATGGTCTAAGCTGATGAGGATCACTGACCAGGTCTCTTCCTCAAGATCTCATTACAGTTGGTTATGAGCCACCATGTGGTTGCTGGGAATTGAACTCAGGACCTTTGAAAGAGCCGGCAGAGTTCTTAACTACTGAGCCATCTCTCCCTCCCTCTGGGTTCCAGACCCAGCTCTAAAACAAAACCACCCAGATCAGAATTTAGAGCTAAGGCTGTTCATCATGCTTAAGTATCAGTGGGGTGGAGCCAGGTGCCGGCAGGTACGGTGCTGTAATGCACTAGGCAGGGCTGGGGTGAAGGCGTGGCAAAGAGAGGCATCTGCCTCAGGTGGACCATCCAAGGCAGCGACAAAAACTCAGTAATCAAGACAACAGCGTTTTAGTGCAATAAATTGAAAACTCTACATAATGACCAAAAAATATGATAGAAAAAAATCAAGTTTTTTCATTTGTTTGCTTTTTCTAGAAAGGGTTTCTCTGTGTAGCTCTGTTGTCCTGGAACTCACGCTATAGACCAGACTGGTCTCGAGCTCACAGAGATCCGCTGGCCTCTGCCTCCCTGAGTGCTGGGTCTAAAAGCCCGAGCTGCCACTGCCCAGCTAAATCAAGATTTTAAATAAAACCAGCCTCTGACCACACACTGCATGGGAATTTCATGAATTCCCCACATAGCCACGGGGCCCTGAAGTCAGGCCGGCTTCTCTACGTTTCTGTCTTTAACCCGAGTCAACATATCAGGTTCAGTTTTGTTGCCTAACCTTGAGGTGAATCATCCCTACCTTTCTGGTGGAGTTATTAGGAGATTCAGATCAGCTGAAAAACACATTAAAAATATCCAGGAAGACCCACTGGAGACACATTGTAAGTGTTTGTGTAAAGTCTGGATGGGCAGGCAACATGATTTCCAGCCATTGCGATGATGTGCCAGGAGAATCCTGTCTGCAGAAATCACATTCAAAGATTGCTGCGGCTATCCCCCTTCTCACTCTTAAAAAAAATGATTTATTCTTATTTTTAACTTATTTTAACACTGTGTGTACAGTGTCTGAATGTGGGTATGTGCACCTGTATGCAATTGTCAACTGAAGCCAGAAGAGGGCGTCAGTCTCATGGATCTGGAGCTACAAGAGGTTGTGAGTCCCCGATGTGGGGAACCAATCTCTGGTCGTCTATGAGAGTAGCGGGAGCCCTTGACATCTAAAGCATCTCTCGGCCTCCTTTCACCCTCATACTTAGTTTGTTTATTGTGTGAGGCAGACTCTCTCCTGTACCCCGTGTTGGCTGACAATTGCTATATGGTCAGAGATGACCGTGAGCGTCTGGTCCTTTTGACTCCAGCTTCTAAGCGCTAGGATTGTAGGCAGGCATGTGTCCTGTGGGGCCTAGTTTCTTAAGTTTACTTATCAGATGACGATGAGCAGAGGAACCTGGAAATAGTTATAGGATCCTCCATTTCTTCTTTCTGTGTTGTTGTTGGATATAAAACTGTGGTTTGTAAGAGACAGGGAGATGCTAGAAAAACCTACAGCTCATTTCAGATTCCCCCGTGATGCACTGGTAACCCTTGGTCTCCCCTTTGCTTAAGTCATCTCCTGTATGTTCAGTGCTGTGTGTGTGTGTGTGTGTGTGTGTGTGTGTGTGCTTTTCCTGTTGGTACTCAATGCCTGAGTTTGACCCCTTTCATTTCCAGTCACCTGGAAATTTCCAGCCACCTAGGTCATCTCCACCTGAAATGTTCACCAATAACCCTGCTATTCTGCAGTGATGGAGTGGTCTCTATCATGAGAGGTCTTTTCTAGAGCTCTGGTTGCTTACGCGTTTTACTTAATTCTCTACTGGAGATTTATTTATTTATTGTGTATACAGTGTTCAACCTCCTTGTATGCCTGCAGGCCAGAAGAGGGCACCAGATCTCATTACAGATGGTTGTGAGCCACCGTGTGATTGCTGGGAATTGAACTCAGGACCTCCTGAAGATCAGCCAGTGCTCTTAACCTCTGAGCCATCTCTCCAGACCTTCTACCCGATTTCTTATCCAGGCCATGGTTTTAAATGTAGCAGTTGCTTTCCAGATACACTGTAAATCCCTTGTAGAATCTCTCTCTAGGTAGCTGAGGTGGGGATCAACCGGGGTTGGGTGGGCCTTGCTTATCTCCTGGTGAAGTAAGTCCAAGGGGATCAGCAAACTGTTTTGATACAGGAAAGGGTTTTTTGTTTGTTTTGCTTTTCTTTTAGTAAACAAATAGATTTCTTGCATGTAAAGCGGATAGGCAAATACTGGCTTTTGACTGATGTGTGGAATGTTACTGCTTCTCACCCCAGGCCAAGAAATGGTTGATGCCCTGTGGAAGGTGGTTGTTTCATTGATCCTGTTTACGGTCAGCCCTGGGGATGGACTGTTTCGCTCTATATACCGAAGTGCCGATGTTTCCAAGCCATTCCAGGGAAATGCAGGACAGCCTCTATTTCTTAGCCCTTATATCAAAGCTGGGAAGATCAAGGAGGGTAAGTCAGAAAAATGATCGATGGTATTTTAAAAGTAACTATCCCCCAAGATGCAAAACACGTGTCAGTGTTCTTATTAAGTGGCTTTATTTCAAATACTAAAGACTGGATGCCGTGTATCATCTGAGTTTTGAGCTAGAATGAGGGGGTGGGGAAGGAATACGGATGCAGTTGAGCTGCAGCGTTTCTCTTTACAAAACCAGTGGGTGGCTCCCAGGGGCGCGGCACAGACAAAGCCAGTGCAAGCCTTGCAACTTGGATGCGTGAGTGTTGGCATTTGCGCTGGTCAACAAAGCAAGGTGTGTCCACTTAGGAAGATTGAAGGAGGAGCTCCATGGCCCTGCCAGAATTCCCACCGATGCCAGCTGGTCGGTGTGGGCTCCACACTCACAGGGCTTCCCTCCAGCCACTTTGCTGTGCCTCTCAACTGGGCAGGTTACACAGCCCAGGCCTCAGTTTCCTCGTCTGGAAGATGCAGATTTAACTAGCATCTTGCATAACTTTGAAGGATGCCAGGGAAATCTAGTGTGAAAGAAAAAAACTTAGAAAATTGCCTGTACGTATCCTGTAAATTTCTTTCCAAATCTTAACATCTGCAGGGGCGTCATTAAGAGACTATTAGGAGGCTGATCTCTGCCACTGAATAGGAAGAAGTCATATTTGCTGTCGCTAAACTGAAGTGTATGATTGCGTGGGCTCTTATGGCATCTTGGTGCTTAGGTAGAAGTCACCATGGCCACAAAGAACCTCATCTGGGGGAACTCAGTTGACCCTGAAGCTACAAATCGTGTCCAGGCTCTGGCTTTGAGGAATCGTTTGTACAAAGAAGCAGAGGACTGGGCTGGTGGCCAGGAGGAGTTGAGGAAGGGTCACAAGCAAAGAGGAGACCGACAATGAGTGTTTGCTGAAGGAAGGAATGGGTGAGGTGTGATTTGAGGAGCTGCCGGAGGGGACCGGGTGGGAGAGAAAGGAAAAAGGGACTTGCTGGAGGGTTCGATGGGACTGAGGGTGGACGAGAGCAAAAGTTTCAGGTCTCAGCAGGCCAAAAGTAAGTCTAAACACTCTACAAAAAAGTCTAAAATAAAGCAGTTTCCCCATTGGAAGTGTCCTCACAACCAATGGGTTGCTACCATTTTTGTTTCCGTTCTTATCAAGGGGGTTGAATCCCACCTTCATGGCTTCTCCATGAAATCTGAGTTGGCTCTAGGTTTTTCTCTTTGCTACAGGAAGGTGAAAGGGCCTTCACTGTGTAATCAGAACACATGAAAAAGGATTCGGTTTCACTTTCTACAGTCAAATTCACAGAAAGACGGCTGCCTGGCCACATGGGCTGATTCCAAAAGTTGTATCCGAGTAGGAAGCAGGTCAACAGCCCAACGCCACAGTGCAGCACAGCACGAAGCTCAGCTTCCTTAGAACTTCAGACGGATGCGCAGATTTATCTCACTGGCAAGAAGTCAGGGAAAACCATTTGATGCTGAGCTGAAAAGGGGATGAGGTCATTATAACCAACTTCTACCCAGCAGCATGCAAGGAAGGAGATGTGGGCATTTGGATTTGTCAAGGGTAAGCTGGGAAGATGGGGGAGCAGAGAAGCCTGTGGGGCTCAGATCTTCTGGCTTCTGCTCTGTGCTTTGCCTGCAGAAGTTTATTCCCCTTTGTTTGAGAAGCCTGTGGTCCTCTGAAATCAATGCATGGGAACCAGTTAAGGAATGCAGTGAAGTGTTACATCCAAGCCAAGTATGCTCAAAAGTGAGAGAAGGGACGTCATTGATATGATCAAGATAGAAAATAGTAGTAGTAGTAGTAAAAATAATAACAAATTATAAAGTATATATTGTGAAATTAAATGAATAAAAATAAATAATTATTAATAATATCATTATTCCCTAATACCTAGCACAAGACTTTTATGCAGTAGGCACTTAATAAATACTTATGCAATTTACATTTGAGTCTTAACTAGGCCAGAAACCACATTTTCCATATATTAGCTCATAAAGAACAACCCTCATAAAAAAACATAATTATTGTCTCCATTACATAGATGAGAAAACTGATGATCTAGGAAGATAAGTATCTTGCCCAGAGCTATAAAACCAGTAGGTAGCCGATCTGGGATCATAACCTTTGCCTACCAACCACACTACGAACCGCTGTGCCATGAGACCATCTCCTGACTCAAGGCTGTGGGTAAGATATGGGTAACCCAAGAAGGGTCTTTGTGCACAGGAATCAGGAGACAGCTAAGCAAATACACTAGGTGAAGAAGCCATCGCGTGTCTGTATCCTATGTGGCAAAGAACACTGCGGAATTCACCCGAGTAATGGGTTGTCCCCATCCCTGACTTGCAGCATCCCATGGTTATTGGCATACACAGTAAGGGAGAAAGCCTGGTCTTTAGTCCTTTGGTAGCAGGCCCAGCAGATCTCCATCCTATGAATCTGAGACACTTCCGTTATTAGAGTTGTGTTTCACACTCGGAATCGCTGAGTGGAGTTTGAATGGTGGATCCAAAAGCTGGCACATCTGGGGACTCAGATGCTGCCCCACAACATAATTAAGGATAATTTTATTCATCCGCTTTGCTGAAAGTTCAGGGAGCTGTGGACAGATGGTCAGCTCCCTCTTCAAATCCCCGTTGTCAATGGAGTCTGTCAAAGCTGCAGGAATGGGAGTCTTAACATCGCAACAGAACGTTTTTCAGATAAATAGTAGTTCACAAAAAGACAAGGGGAATTTTTGTTTTTTTAATACCTAATTAGCTAGCTTAATTTTATGTAATTGTAATTGCATGTTTGCTTTCTCCGAGGCTAAAATAATTCCTTACATTCTGGAATAAAATGCAGAAGACAAATTTTAACATCTTTACAAACACTATATTTTCACAAATTCAAAAGGATATTTGTTGTTGGGGGTTCTAATTTGTTGTCTGTGGACTGAAAGTGTTTGTATACGCTGGGGATGGCTGGAGTGTTTGTGGATCTAAATTGTACCCCAGTTGGCTGGCTCAACCCTTCTCTGGCCAAACTCCAATAATTCTCAGAGTATTAATGTCACAAACGCTGGGAAGAGCAGCAAACAGCAAAGACGGGAGTGAGATGACTTCAAAGAGAACCTTTTCTTGCTTTAACTGTTTTTTAAACATTTGTATTTGTGCGTCACAGAGTCAGAAAGATAAAAAACTGCAGGTGGGAGCCTGTTTTCCAGACTGCATTAATAGCTGACTCTGAGCTAGGGATGAAACGCACGTCTGAACATATTTAAAAATCACGTTAGTTGAGGGAACTTTTGATTATCTTACTGTGATTTGGCGAATAGAAATTTAAAATATGAAACAAAAACACTCTTTCATAAATAGAAAGGGGTCTTTAAAGAGGAAAGGGGTCTTCAAAATTTGTTAAGATATTGACAAGGTCTGTTTGCCAAAAGGGTTTGGAGAAATATGCTAATCCCAGCACAGTGTCAGTTCTGCCCATTCATTCATTCATTCATTCATTCATTCATTCATTCATCTGCCCTTCATTATCATTCATTCATTCACTAAAAAGTATTTATGGGGTGTCTTAAGTATGTGGACTATCACGCTAAGTCCCAGGGGTTGAGATTAAGTGAGACAGATTTGCTGCCTCCCTACAGCTGCTGTAGGAGGAGAAAGGGGACAGGACAAGCCTAAGTCCATGTCAGTGGAGACGCAGCCTGGGCATTCTCTGGACGGAGGGGCAAGTGAGCAGCCAGATTCATCCAGAGCTAGCCTGCAGACCCTGGGCGCACTGCTCTCGGAGACAGATTGGTGCAATCATCTCTCGCCCATATCCCGTTCCCTTAAGCTCCGTTCTATTATTTATTTTCTCTTTTTCTCATTGTACTTTGACCTCTCTCATTTTTCTCTGTCTACCCTCTGAAATCCCATCCTCCCCATTTCCTCTGTTTGGATTGTCTTCAGCCTTCAGCTTTTACTTCTTGGTCATTCTTTTTGGGGAATGGATGTGCGTCTGTTTGATGGTGAGAAAAATTAATATATTTGCTCAAGGTAAGTGCTTTCCGACCCTGGAGTGTGATTCTCTTTTGGCTGAGAGGAGAAAAAGAGGAAGAAAATGACAATGGGAGGGAAGAGTGGGAGCTGAGGCAAGCCCAGTGTCTTAGTAACCGTTCTATTGTGAAGAGACCTCAGGACCAAGGCAACGCCTACAAGAGGAAACATTTAACAGGAGACTTGTTTACAGTTTAGTTTAGTCCGTTCTCATAGTGGGAAGTATGTCAGAATCTTCCAGACCTGATGATGGAGAAGTAGTTGAGGGTTATAACTTGATCTGTGGGCAGAGAGAGAAGGTGACAAGAGAGATTGGATCTGGCACAGGCTTTTCAATACCTCAAAGCCCACCCCCAGTGACACAATTCCTCCAACAAGGTCACACTTCCCAATCTTTCTCAAATAGTCACTCCCTGGTGACTAAGCTTTCAAATACACGAGCCTATGAGGGCCATTCTTACTCAAACCATCACACACGGTCTCCAGACACTTCTCTTGTCTTTCTTTATCTTGAAAGCCTTTCCCTGCTTCTTTTGGGTCATTTTTGGGGTGCAGCTGTTAGTCCAGTTTATCAACAATGACGGTTTACTTAGTTTGGCATTCTGAAGGCTGCAGAGCCCAAGAGAGCTGGACCTGGTGAGGTCACTTTGGGCAAGGGCACCTCATAGAGCCCCGAAACAGCACAGGCCATCGTGAGAGACTACAGACGCTGGCTTACAATTCTTCTCTTCTTACACAGCCACAGCCTTATCGCATCAGGGCCCCACCCTGGAGGTTGCCTTTCAATTTATCACCCACAAAATCCAGCTCTCAGATACTGAATGTTTGCTCTTCTGGTATTTCAAAGGCACATTCTTAAGCACTTTCTGCTGTTCTTCATGGCAAGTCTGTAGTAGGGCAATCTGTGCCCACATTTGGCACAGAAGGAAAGAGTCTTGGAGACGAATTACTTAATGAAGGATTGAATTGGGGTTATAAACCAGGTCTGTCTGACCAAAAAGCTCAGCTTTCTACCTTGCTAGCCCAGCTGAGCCCTCAGTCCACTCCCTACTGAGACCTGTCCTTTGCTCCACCTCTGTCTCTTCCCCCATCTGTTGCTGGACTCAGTCACCACTGCCACTTTCCAGACAACAGTAGCTATGTGTCGTGCAAGCCAGCTTTTTTCCTATCCCCCTTTTCCTGTGTGTATGTATATATATATATATATATATATATATATATATATATATGTACTCATGCGTGCATATGTGCCTCAGCGTGGAGGTCAGGGGACAGTGTTGGGCGTCATCCTTAATAATGTTATCTACATCCTTTGGGACAGTCCCTCATTAGCCTGGAACACACTAATTTGGCTAGAGCAGCAGGCCAGTGACCCAAGGCTCTTCCTGTCTCAGCTTCCTCAGCACTAAGATTGCAAGTTGACTTTTTTAGTAGGTCCTCAAGTCAAGGTTCAATCCAGACCCTCATGCTCCCAAGGCAAACCATTGGCTGACGGAGTTCACAGGAACCCAGAGTCATGGTATCCAAGCCTATCAAAAGAAGGCAGCTAGGGGGCTTGGGAGGTCACTCCGTCAGCCAATGGTTGAGAATCTACGCACAAGGGAGGCTGGCTGCCGCCACCCAGAGGCACAATGCTGGTTAGGCGGTTGTGTTAGGGAGTATAATAAATGAAGAGGAAAGGGAAGTGTGTTCCAGAAGTGTACCCCTTAGAAAGGCATGCCCACTTCTAAGAAAGGAGCTCATAGTCTCAAAGCTAAGACTTACAAGGCTATGACAAGGGAGAAGCATAGGAGGGGAGGTAGCGTGCCCAATGCCTCCCAGCATTAAAGAGGAACTGAGACACACACACCTCAGTAGCTGCAGCCAGGCAGCAAGACTTCCTGCCTGCTATAGGTAGCTGCACTGAGTCAGGGGTTTGTGGGATAAAGACCCTGGGCTTTACATCACTTCCTTCGGGATTGAATACTCTTTCTTACAATGGTAGGTTTTTTGTTTTGTTTTGTTTTTGTCAGTGATATGATTGCGTGCTGGACTGGGGAGAGATGCCCACCACGGTGGGTATCATCCGTTGATGACACGTTGACTACCTAAGCGTTCTCCAATTTAATATATCTCAGACTGAAATGCCGTCCTGGACTGAGTCTGTACTGAAGGACGTTTCTCTTCCTTTTGCTCCTGTGTACCCCAACACCCACTTTCTGTTCTCTTTCCGCCCTGTTCCTTGTAGCTCCTTCTCTCCCACTTCCTGTCTCCTATGCCCGGGGCTCAGTGCAATCACCTTTAGGAGGCAGGAAGGAGCATTGCAGCCTAGCTGTGGTTTCCAGGGTATATGTGCCTCAGTTTCTCTTTGATGCTGGGAGGCCTTGGGCAAGTTACCTGCCTTTTCTATGCCTCTCTTTTGTCATAGCCTTGCAAGTCTTGGCTTCTATCAGCATCATCTCCTTCTAAGACCCCCAAGGCTGGCTGAGGATGTCCTCTTTCTCCTTCTCTGTCGCTGTGGGCAGCAGAAATCCAGGGTCTCCGCCTTGCACAATTGTCCCTGTCCTCCTTGGCCCCCTGTGTAGCCATGAGGTCACCCCAGGTTCAGCTCCTTTCTGCAGCCACTCTGAGCCCCTCAGGTCTGATCCTTAAGAGACCAGCAGACTTTGTGCCCCTAACAACAGGTAAGTGGGGCCAGAGGTTTAATTTGCTTCCCTGTATCCTTTCTTTTGCCCATTCAATGGGTATAGTGGAAACACCTGAGGGGCTCAAGCAATAGAGATGATGGGTGAGTTCCTTCTCTTAGGAAAAACAAAACAAAGAACAGCTAAAAAGACTTGGCTCCTGGCCCCCTTTAGATCCTGGCCCCCTCTGCAGCTTCTCTTGACCTCACCGTGAATGGGGACTCTAGGGGACCAGTTGGAGGAGGCTGGAATTTGCCATTGAGAGGACTCCTCATGAGGCCTCCTCTCAGCTTTGTATCCTGGTCTGTTGGTCGGCATAGGTCTCCCCCAGTCTGAGCAGGCTCATGGAGTGTGGTCTCTAATCTTTGGGTGTGTTTTCTTTCTCTTCACCAGGGCAAAAGAAGAGCATGGTCAGTCCTTTTTTTGGAATGAGCCTGAAGAGTTACTCCGGCTACATCACGGTGAATAAGACTTACAACAGCAACCTCTTCTTCTGGTTCTTTCCGGCTCAGGTAGGTGGCCAAGCCCTGTAGTGGAGAGCTGAGGGGAGCTCACTCCAGAACAAATGGAAATAGTAGCTTCCAGGGTAGACCCATGGGTTTTCCTGTGTGTGTGTGTGTGTGTACATGTATGTACGTGTGGCGTGTATATACATGGAGGCAGGAGATCAATGTGTCTTCCTGATTTGTTCTTCAGCCTATTGTTTGAGCCAGAGTCTCCCACAGAACCTGAAGCCGGAACACTGATCTGGCTAAACCGGCTGGCCACGAACCCCAGAGATCTGTTTGCCTCTGTCCCTGAAATGCTGCCATTATAAACCTATGCTACCAAACCCATTTTTATATGTGGGTACCAAGGATCGAGACTCAGGTCCTCGTGTCTTCATTGCAAACACTTTGATGACTGGTCCATCTCCCAGCCCAATTCAGCCTTTCTTTAAAATTAGCACACAGTAGGTTGGACAGTAGTTTTAACATAGGAACAGACTATGGAATTTCTGCACCTCATTTGTTGTTGCTGATTCTCTTTCTCCCTTCTCCCCCATTTGCCTCCCCTCCTACTCCTGTTTTATACCCCCTTCTCCTAGTGACCCCTTTACTACTTTTAGACCATGTGACCCATTATCCTTCCCCACTTCCCTTAGACTTTCTAGTTCCTTCAAGGCTGGAGAATCTTTCAAAAATGCTTTAATATGTTTCTAAAAATAAATAAATGTTTGTGGAGGAGATATGGAGAGTCCTCCCACACACACTTTATAGTACCACAGTAACCCTCTTCCTGTCTCAGCCTTCTTTGTATCTTTTAATTGTTCAATTTATTTAATTGTTTAATTTATTCAAGTAATACTTGGAACTCTTTCCGTGAGAGAGATCAAGGAAAGGAAGGAGTGGGAGGCCCAGGGAGGAAGGTGTCGGGAGAAGCTGCTGAGAGGAAGGAGTGGGGGCCCCTGGGAGGTTGGAGTGGGGGCCCCTGAGAGGTTGGAGTGGGGAGTCCCTGAAACCAACAGGTCTCTCAGCTCAGTCACCTGGCTCACCTGTGGTCTTTAGGGGCTGCTCACCTCCCCAGCTCCTTGGAGACACAGGAGGAAATAATTTTGAGCTCACCTGAAAGTTTTGGCTCATTCCCACTCCACACAGTTCTTTGTGAACAAGACCCTTTAAGGTTGAAGGTCCCTTTGGGGCTCTGAGGGGGAGGCACTGAAGTCCATAAACACATTAAAAGCCTACCACTGAGCCCTTTTCTATTTTTCACTTGCCAAATTGGATTTGCTTTAGAAGCTGGAGAAAGCAGAGCCTATCTCCATGGAGGCTGGTGTTCATATTTGCATGTGATTTGCATACAACAGTGTTGCATATATAATAACCTAATAAATTGTTTTAACCAGTGTCAACTGTGAAGTTGAATAGGCTTTTTTCCCATTTCTTTCTTTCTTTTATTCCTGGTACTGTCCTGCTGTGATTTCATGACTTATTTCTCTCTCCTAACCACGTGACTTCTGATGTGCTTCACCTCACAGTAAGCTGTCCTTCAGAGAATGGACTTGGCAGTGGACAGTGGGGAGTTTCAGGTGTGTAAGGTTGGATCTTTGGTGTGTGTGTGTACGTGTATTGCATGGAATCAGGAGATCAATGTGTCTTCTTCATTTGTTCCTGGTAGACTTTCTGGACTCTGGAGGGATTCTTATTTCTTCCTCTGTGTGGCTGTTGGAAGAGTAACTGATGAGCGCAGAGCACAGAATTAGGGGAGAGATGGGAAGATACGGGGAGGTGGCTATGCCCAAGGTCCCTTCTGCGCATGAGCACAGTCTTCTCCCTAGCGCTGGGCACTGGTAGATTCCAGCTGGCAGAGAAACTGAGGTGTGCTCTCTCCAGCCTCCCAGCAGAGCCCAGCAGGGTGAAAGATGCTAACTGACCCTCAGCTGCAAACAGCCTAGAGATTTCAAGGTCACTTGACCTAACTGAGGCCTAAAGGTATTACCTCACTTTACTACATAGAGGCGCTCCTTGTGTTTCTGTATTGCATCTGTTTCAGAGCTTAGCTTGACACGCACACTCTAAGCTGGTCCGAGGTTCTCTGTGAGCTCCTAGTAGGACTTTGTCGTGTTTCTTGCCATCTCGATCCATGCGTGTTTCTCCTCTCCACACCTTGTCCCCTCATGTTTTTTTTTTACTTGTTTCTCAAACCCCCAAGTTCCTCTGAGGTTTCATGCCTGACTTAGGAAATGCATATATACGTATTTAAGCTTTGTTTTCCTTGAGGTAGGGTCTTACTATGTAGTTTAGGTGATCCTTGAACTAATGGTGATCCTCCTGCTTCAGCCTTCCCAGTGCTTGGTTGACCGGAATGTAACAACACACCTGGCTATGTGCAAATTTTAATCTACACATAAAAGTTAAGCATCTTTGTGGACTACCACGTGCTGTTTTGATACATCTATGCACTAAGTGATGTTTAAATGTCAGCATGATTTCAAATGCAGATGTACGTGTTATGTCTTATAAACAATGCTTTCCTTGTGGTGAAACCATTCAAAGAACTTCCTTGCATCTCTTCTGGACTGCACTGTTTATCTACTGATCTGATACTGCTCACACACCGGGAACTCCTACCTCATTGTAAGTTAGTACCTACGGGGCTAAATTTGGGGAGTAAACCATGCCCCATTCTTTGCTTCCCCCTCCTCTTTCCAGGCTACTGCTCTGTTCCACAGTGGTCCCCATCTTCACCAGAAAGAGGTGCTCATAGTAGTCAAACCGTGGTGGGAGGGGGTCGGGGTCGCATGCATCCCTTTGGGGTGCGGTCAGCTTTCCAAATTGTTCTTGGCATTTTCACTAAGATCTTCTGGGGCTCAGCCTCTTGTCATCCCACCCTTCCTTTCCCTTTGATCCCCACCCCTACTCCAGCTGGTGAAGTCTGTTTCTTTCCTTTCTCTTATACATTGTCCAACCTGGTTCTGGATCAAGAAGTTCTTCATTGGCGTCTGTGTGATGAGTTTTTAGTAATTATTCAGATTTGGGAAGACAGCAGTTAGTAATGTGAAGAGATGAGAGAAGAACTAAACAACAGAATGGTTTCCTTTCCTTCTGTTTCTACCTGATGGGCCTGGTCTAGCATGGCTTTGCATGTTGAACTGGAGAGGGGTGCAGTTCCCTAATGTTCCAGGGTTCAAGGTTACCCAGTTGGCTTGTTAGTTTCCCTCTCTTAATTAGCTGAGAACATAGCTATTCACCCATTGACTGGGCTGTGGTCTTTTGGATCCAGTTCTATAGCCATAAAAACATCCTAAGGTGGTCCCAAAAGTCCTGGCATGTGCTGTCTCAGCACAAACGTCTTAGGCTTGGGGTTCTGCAGGAAGTGAGAGGCAAGCTTCCAGAAACAAGCAGAGTTTTGTTTTGAAAAGGCCATAGTGTGGATAGGTAGGGAAAGATGGTGCCACACCTCACTCGGATGCTCACAGGCACAAGCAAGTATCCAAGTTCCAACTAGGAACTAAGGAACAGGGTGGAGCAGGTATAGAACCCAAGGAGAAGCAGCTGTCAGCGACAATGAGGGAAGTCCTTTTCATTTGGCAGAAATATGAGTTCCTTGCCTGTCCCAGGGAAGCAGCTGACATTGTCGTCAGGAGAAAAATGACATCTTTTTAAAAAACGAGGGTAGCAAAAATAGAGATCCAGGAAGGATGCTGCACTCAGAGCATCCTCTGAGTCACTTTCTGGATGCTGCTTCTCGGATTATTTAGCTTTCCTGTTATTTCTGTGAGATTCCCATTATTGTCTACCAGTCAGTGCATAATGAATTCCAGAAGACAACATCAGTGCACAATGGGAATACTGGAGGGGAAATAGCAGGCTTTCTGCCTGGGATGGACAGTGCACCGTAAGCAATAGAAGACAACACCTCTGGTGGCTGCTGTTAGCAGAACTCAAGCCCTGTGCTCACCCCGCTTTGGCTGACCCACAATTTAAAGCTCTTTAACCTAGACTTCCTGTGTTTGACCCTCATGTGTCATTTCCTTAGAAAAGTCACCCCAGAAGGTACTGGGGTACAGAGGTTGAAAGTATGGCCTCTTGCACTAATCAGGCTTGGAGAGCCAGAGCTCATTTCCTAGGGGCAGGGAGCATCTGCTGTCTCAGTTCACAGTGAGAATGCGGAACAGCTGGCTGCCTGACCTGGGTCTCAAGGCAAAAGAAGTAATGGTGCTAACTGATTAGAGAAATGCCTGACTCACAGTAAATCTCGCGTTTATTGTTAGGTCCTATTATTGTTATCACTTTGGTGATACTAGTTGCCACCAATACTGAGCCAAATAAATAACAGTCCATGAGCTGTAAAGGAAATATAGAGGGAAATTGCAAGTCAGAAGGCCCCAATCACCAGGCAAGAATGTAGATTAATTGCTGTTGGATAAGGAAATTACCATGTGAAACTGGACTTTGTCACACTTCAGAAGATAAAGAGACCTTTGAGGCTGTCTTCTTTGGAAAGAGATAGCCAGGTTTTGACCTTATCTTCTAGGAACACAAGTAATTTGAAGTGTTCAGAGTTAGCCCAGCCCCTTTCCTGAGGTCCACCCCTAGCTCTTCCGGCAGAAGACAGGCGTGATTCTGGGTTTATGTGGTGCTTTTAGAGTTGAGATACCGAGAGACCCCTGGGGGCAGCCTATGAAGAAGTTCTCACTCACGAACCTGCAGGTTGGACCCTCCACAGCCAGACACCAGGAAATCAACATGACCCAGAGTTAGGCTATCAATCCCTACACCCAGCCATCACCGAATAGCAAGGGGCTGCTCTGACAATCTCTATCAGTGGAGGCAGATGTTCTGAAGTGTCCCGAGAACCTACTGGACAGCTTGTCTTGGCAGTGAAGGTGGAATCAGGGGCCCCCAAATCTGTCTCCTGTAGCCAGATATACTTCCTCCCCTTGGTGTCAGGACTTCCTCAGTAGCAGAGTGCTTGTGAGAGAGGCGAAGAAGTCCAGACTCCCTCTCAGGTCCCCTACACTTCCAGGATCCCTAGAGTCCATATCAGCACTCCACATCTTTGCTAGTACAACTTGTCAGGGGTCTTGAACTTGGGAAAGATGAATGGGTCAGGGTGTAAGGATTCTGTTCCAGGTCTGCAATTCCTGGTTGTTTAACTCAGTATACGGCATTTTTTTTTTCTCCCTGGGGTTCCGTCTAATCTCATTCAAATAGGGAAGGTCAACAAATTGATACATAGGACTAGGGCTGTGTCTTAGTTCTATAAGCTACCCTGCCAGACATCACCCTGTCCCTGACCCGTGGACAGTATGAGATCATAGAGTCTTAAAAGCTATTAAGGTTTGGAAACAGAGCCCTAGATAGCTAACACCTTTTTTTCCTTTAGGTTGAGCTACAGTATCTTGTGACCGTTGGTACCTACTCACTAAACGGTGAGGCAGTGGGTGGCTACTGCATAGGTTGGGTGCGACAGTGTGCATGCTTGCTTGTTTTGCATCTCAGCTCTAATTTACTAATGACCCAAGATAGCAGCTTTAATCATCTTTGCTATTGGGTGAGTATGTCACTAGAGGGCGCTGGCACCGCAGCACAGAGTTCCCTTCCTTTTCTGTTCCCTGTCTAGCTACATTTCCATATTCTATGTTTTGCATTTTGGTCTTGCTGCTCAGTTGGGTGACACTCTGCCTTAGTGGTTCACTCAGACCATGAGACCCTCTGCCTGGGTGACCATCCAGCTGCGGCCAGCTCATGGCCAGGCAATCCAGGGAATTTAGCTCCAAGGGGTTGTTTCCAGGCCCTCTTCAAGGAGGTCTGGAGCGCCTTGGGGCGTTCCCACGCCCTTCCAATAATATCGATCTGCCCATAAGCTCTCTGCTGTCTAGCCCAGCGTTCTCTTTACATACCTATGGAGAATTTCCCTCTGTGTCTGTGCCTTTTATACTGTCTTTCCTGTTCCTGGGATGACACAGGCAGCTTGTGGTCAGGCTGGTCTTAGCTCAGCAATCTGGACTTCTGCCTGATTCTATCTGCACCCCTTGTGGCTGCAGCACACAGGCATCTTGGAGAGGGATTACAGGCTAATGTTTCTGGCTAAATAGAGCAACTGGTCATTCACACAGGGAAATGACTATGCGGTTCCTGTCTTATGACGGGACTCTGAGTGGTCGGGCCACTCATTCTTTCTCCTGAGGAACCGGGGATGTTGTGAAAAGACCTCAGGGGCTGGATCAGCCAATTTGTCACTCACTCTCACTCCTGGCACATCAGGGGCTGGATCAGCCAGCATGTCACTCACCCTCCTTCTTGACTCATCAATATGCTTTTCATCTTCAGATACTTGGGCAGGTTGGTTACACTGCAGCTTTCAGGCTTACCTTGACTTTGGTTATGGGACCCACAGGGATTCGCTAGTGTGTGTCTAAAGGTACAGTATGATTGGCCAAAGTTCACAGCAGGTGATCTTCTCTTGATCCAATCAGCCAAGGGTCATATGATAGGAACATGGTCAATGGACCTTTTTTTATAAGTGTAGCGGTTGTTCCTATGAAAGGCATTTGGGTCAACAGAGTTCTCAAACTGTGTCTACTGCGGGTGACCCCCGAACCATTGCCAATACAGCAGGTGTTAGAAGTCAAAGACCACTGCCTTCATATTTTTTTTCTGATATTCTTGAGGCATCAAGGATCTGAGATAACAAAGCTATATAAAACAAAATAAAGTAGCTAAAAAGATAGGTTATAGATCCTAAGTATATTTGAACTGTGTAGAAAACTTTTTGTGTCCAGTTGTCTTTTGGGGGAAATGAAAGTTCTATGCAGAGGTGGAAGTTATTAACCTTTCCAGTCATTTTCATCTTAACTTGAAGAAGAAGAAAGACCAGACTCCCACATCCACATCCTCTCATTCCTTCTAAGCTAGCCTTCTTGCCGAGGTCCTAAGAAGTCTTCACAACCTCCTGGGGTGGTTAGGGAAGAGCCAGCCGAGGACCAGTGGGCTTAAAGCTGAGACAAGTCAAAGCTCGGTAAGAACCTGATGGAACTTGGAAACGGTAGAAGGAGACCAGAAACAAATGAGAAAGTTAATTTTCCCTATGAGCGATCATAGCAAAGGAAAGTCTAATGTGTGCCGACATGAAGCAAGATGATCAGCATTCCCTAGCAACACACAGATAGCCTAAGCAAGCTGTTCACATGTGTTGGGACTATGTGCGTAGAATCAAAATGATACTTCATAGCTGTTTAATGATTCTGGTTGCAAAACTAATTGCTTTAAATAAAACCCCTTTCCTTGATTAACACAGCGTGGCAGCTGAAGCATCAGAAGAGCAGATATCTGTGGGGAAGAGCGGGAGTCCATTCAAATCCACTTTGGGAAATTTAAAGACATTTACTTTAGATACTAATGACCGGTTAAGAGCAAACATGTTACAAACCATCAGTCTTTGCACATAGAAGCACAGGGAAGGACTCAGAGAATTACAAAACACACTTCCCATTTTAAGCCTGGTTTAAAGTCTGGCAGTGGTTTAGCTATTGCGTCCTCTTACCCAGTGTGGTGTTTCTTTGTGGCATGGAAGAAAGGGTTGGCCAGAAGCAGGCATGCAGATTGGGTACTACCGAAAATATTGCCCTCTCCTGTGGTAAGCTGCCTAAATTCCCTAGAGCAAGCACAATAGAACCTTCTGTGTAATATATAACTACTGGAATGGTTAGATTTTTGTCAACTTGATACAAAACAGTCACCTTGGAATAGGGAATATCCATTGAAGAATTGCATCCATCAGATTGGACTGTGGAGTATTTTCTTAATGAATGATTGATATGGGCAGGTCCAGCCCGCTTTGGTGGTCCCGTGAAGACGGATGCTAAAAAGAAATTCCATACTAGCTCGGAATTGAATACAATAAAGGCTTATTTATTTAGGGGTAGACTCACAGATCACAGTCTTCTGCTCGAACGGGAAAACAGCAACCGAATCCAGCAGCCGGAAGAGAGGGCGGGCGCGTGCTTTACTTCGGCATTTATACTATAAGAGGCCATGCCCAAGTGGGCAGGTAACTTAAAGGCTACTGACTGAAGGACTTCCTACAGCAGTCCCACCCTGGCCTGTGATCTTGTGAGGCACAAGAAAGCAGGCCGAACAAGCCAGTAAGTGACATTTCTCTTGTGGTCATCGATTCAGTTCAGTTCCTTCCTTGAGTTCTTGTCCTGATTTCCCTTAATGATGGACTGTAAACTGTAAGATGAAATAAACGCTTTCCTACCCAAATTGCTTCAGGTCATGGTGTTTATAACAGCAACAGTTTATAGAGGACCACACTGATTGAAATTGGTACCGTTAGCCCCTGCTCCCAATGTATTGATTCTCCATTTCAGCAATATGTATAAGAGACAATAGAAAGTTATATATACTCTGTCTTATTGTCTGTTCATGGCCGTAAAGCTTGGGGTCTGGTCTGGTTGGAGACATGGTTGGAAGCCTAGGAACATAGCTGATGTGTCTCTTACTAGGACAGTGATGGGCCAGGTAGGACCTGTTTAGAGTGCATGCATTTTGCTTCTTTCAAGCGACAACCCATGAAGGCACAGGATCATTGTCTTTGGCAGTCATTGATAGTAAGCAGTGGAATGTGCTATTGTAGAAAGTCTACTGGACAGAATAGAAATGGTGCTTCCTCTGGGCTGGCTGTTCATTATGCAAGAAATCTTGAGGAAGGAATAGCCAAGATTGGGACTGGCCACCAGGGGTCGCCAGAGGAATTGAAAGGGCAACTGATAAAATGGGCCTTGTTCTTTCCTTTCCTGGCTCTTTTTCTCCCTCTGCATTTTCTTTCCCTTTCCCTCTCCCTTTCTTCCTTCTCTCTCTCTTTCCTCTTTCCCTCCCCCCTCCCATTTTGACAGGGTCTCTCTGCGTGGTCCAGACCAACATTAACTCTTAATCCTCTTGTCTCCAGTTCTCTAGCAGTGGGAAGGCAGGCACGTCTAAACACCGGGCTGCCACAGTTCTTCCCTGTTCACCAGTGAAGGCCTCACCCTCTTGGGCCCCATCTTGCCCCCATGTCGGCCATTGTTCTTGGCTATCTATGTGTCCAGCAGACCCAGGACTCCTCTGGCCTTTCGCATTTCATTGCTCCTCCTCTTCACAGCAGCTCTCGCGATAGTTAGCACTCAGACCCGTGATTCACTCATAGACATTTTCTTTCTTGGTCATCAAATAGATAGCTCTCTGCCAGTGGGACTACTCACCTATGAGGTCCAAGACGTTTGAATGACCTCCCCAAAGTCCTGCCTTTGAGTCCTCAATCTCGTGTTCCCCTGCCCATGTGTTTATATATGTAGCTACACTTAGCTGTCTTCCCACCCATCAGAAACACCAATCAGAACCGACGCTTTACAAAGAGACACCAGCCACCGCCTGACGTGCTCTGTCTGTACCTGCTGCTCACATATGCTTAACCACCCACGATTCCAGGCAGAGGGCACTCAGATGCGGAGATATGATGGAATCTTGCCTGGGACACACAGCTCTAAAGTAGCATAGTTGGAAGTCCAGTCCTGGCAGTGTGGCTCTGGTATCTATACTCTTTACCAGTGTGCATTTCCCCCAGGGGGCCATGAGTCGGAGCTAACTCACAGTTCAAGAGAGCGGCCTGCGAATAGATAGTGTGTGCTAGCAGATGAACTGTGCCGGATGCGGGCAGCATGATTACAGTGAATCCCACAACCTGTGGTCCAGCAACCACAGAAACTGCAAAATCTTAGGGCTTTCCTGTGTCTATGGCGCATGGAGTGTCGTTCAGACGACCATGTGCATGGCATGTGTATAGAGAGAAGTCCGCCGACAACTTTAGGAAATAAGGCTGGGAAAGGCAGAGGGATTTTTGAAAATGACCTTTAAAAGTCCTTAGTTAAGAATATATGCTCTAGTGCTGAGAAGGTTCAGCGTGTAAACACATCCACCATCTCACCTGAGAGTGTGAGTTTGGTCCCCCAGTACCCGCAAGGCAGGAGAGGACCGGCTACCAAGATTTGTCCCTGGACCTCCACAAGTGTGCTGTGCAAATAAATAAATCAGTCAATGTAATAGATTTTCAAAAGCAATACTCTGCATGAAATATAAAAGGCATTGAGGAAAATTAAGGTTTTCAGGGGAGGAATTAAATGTCTTAAATCATAACTTTAACGAGATTAATGTTTTTAAAGTTCTGAATTCCATCCCGCCTGTGACGCATTAGCAGAAGTTTCTTTTCTCCTTGGCCCCCAAGTTTGCAGTGTGGTTTTGTTCAGGATGCCATTGTCCACTTCTCCTCTTTCCTAGGGAAAGGGCTTCACCTCACAGGTGATAGATAAGTCACAGATGATTATCTGTAAGAACTTCATGCCACTAGTGTGGCCATAGTTCAGTGTGGCCATAGTGAGTAATGTCTGTCACGGTCACGGTTCACCATACAGCAGCATGCCGTACGGTGAACGACCATAGCATTAAATAACACCTTCACATCCCAGCATACAATTTAGGCATGGCGCAAACGCACAGGCTGCTCGACTCGTTGAGGTTGAAAGACACATGGTAGGGCTTTCTTTAAGAACAGGTTGCTGCCAGGACTGCTGGGCTCCGAGAGGGGTCAGCTAAGGCTGAAGTCCTGCTGGCTCCTGGTAGTCCAGCATTCCAAGAATGCAGGCTGCCTTGCTTCACAGCCCCAGAAGAACCCTGTTGGGTACATTGCTGTTTGCCTTGTCCTGTAGTGTGGCCTCTCAGGACCAGGCTATTTTTCTGAGAGTCTAGAGATAACCTTAACCCTGCCAGGTCACAGGAAGGTAGGGGAGAAAAAAAAGAGGAGTGGAGACTAGTTGCCAGGAGACTAAGAAAGCAGGATCCCTGTCACCTTGCAGGTCACCAGTAATATAAGAAACTTCTGGAAAAAGCTGAGGGTGCCACCCTGCTCAGCAAAAGAGAGCATGGCAATCGCTGTGGGTTGAGCCAAGGCAGAAATCATTTTTTTTCAAAAGAGATTTCCACATTATTTTAATATAAAAGCAAGCTTGAAGACCACCTGGTATACATGAGCCTAGTGAGGCCCTGAGGGTTGAGTATCCTAAAGTCCATGTACCCTAGCACCTCATACTCCCAGAAAGCTGGGAAGATTGGGGATGACTTCCTTCCTGTTTCCCGGTTTTCCATTGCTGTGTGGAGTTTGCTCCCGCTACTGGGTGAATCAAAGTATAGGAGGGTGGAGGTCCTGGTGAGTGGCAGAGGCTCTGAGAGGAGGTAACTCACATGTCTAACGATGCACATGGTGGATCCAGGAAGCGTGGATCAGGGTGAGTAGCATATAGCAGAGCACCCGGAAAGGCCTGTATTACCACCATGGTGCAGGTGAGGGAGCTGGGGCTGAAAGAAGCAGAGGGCCAGGTCACCACAGCTTCTCTGTTATCAAGTAGAGTCAGGGCCTCCTGGTTCAAGGACTCCCTGACACCAGCTCGGACACACTGTTGCTTTCAGTGTTGGGCTTTCCTATGTGACTCAACAGAGAAGTTCTCCCTGCCCCCACCCCCACTTTTGACGTGATTTTTTTGTGGCATGTCAACATTTGAGGCAGGGAGATAAAGGAGTGAGAAATAGACCTGGGATGCTGGGGGCCAAAGGATCAAGAAAAGCCACCAAGATGAGCACGCTCCTAGTCTTCCATTTGGAGATGCCTTGAGCGTGACTTACCTCTAAATCCTTAGCGTTCATCCTCGGCAGCAGGAATGAGCATTTGCTGGACACAGAGCACAGCCCCTTGCCAGGTTTATGGAAAGTGATTCATCTCCCCAGTCAAGAACACAATGTGGATAACGGCACCAAAGCTCATTTTACAGGTGTGGAAAGTGAAGCCCACACCGCTTAGGCCTCTTCCCTCAGTCGCCCAGCTGGTGACTGAACTCCTGTGTGTGGAGAGTTTAGTGCAGGTATTTGTCGCTTACCCCCAGATTGTGACCTACAGAAGCCCAGCCCGACTGTGGCCTTCAGCACACTCTCCCCTCAGCTATAACAGCCAATCACATCTACTGTGTCTGGATGCTCCAAGGGCATTAGTTACCTCACTTTACGTCTTGACCGTCTTGACCATTGAGAGTGGGTCTGGAGGTAGCCCTGCATGTCAAGGCTATTCTATAGACAATGGCTGTTCCCTAGAGCACTCTCAGAGAAGGCTCAGAACACTCAAGGGAACCTATGTCAGACCTTAGATGACAGGAAGGTTGTGTCCCCATGTATCTTCCTCCAGATTCTTGACTGCAGCTCCTGGTGACACCCTCACAAGTTAGTCTGGCCTCCCACCACAGCCTCCTCACAGTGTCCTGAGGAGGAGTCCAGCCACCCACTCTTTGGCAATGTCTGTACTTGTGTGAGGGACTGAGCCAACTGGGAAGGGGCAGGAGTTATTTGGTTCTATGCTTGGGGAACAGATAGACCTTGAAGACAGCAAGATGCTGTCAACCGCATAGAAAGACACCAGCATTTGGGGACACACGTAAATCCCGAATAGAAAAAAGTGACCAACCTTTATTTATAGTACAGTGGGGCCAGAGGCATTCCATAATATTGTCAGGGATGTGGAAGACTTAGGCTTCATGCACTTGGGTGGTGCGTTTCCGCTCACTGGCTTCTCTGTTCGCTCCAGGTAGATCACAAGAGTGCCCCAGTAGTCCTCTGGCTTCAGGGTGGTCCTGGAGGGTCATCCATGTTCGGACTCTTTGAAGAACACGGACCTTATGTTATCACACGTAACATGACTGGTAAGTGATGCTTCGACTGCTTTTCCCACGGGCCTTCTTCCAGCCAGTATCTACTCTAAAATGAACTCAGAAGAAACACAAGAACCCCTAGGAGTTGCTTAACAGTTCCAGATTGTAGAAACACTACTTTATGGCACTGTCTGTCCTGAAGGGGGAGCCCCCCAGGGTGAGTGTCCTGCCTGGCTTACTTTCTCCTGCAAATGTTGACTGAAAGGGTCTAAGCTGCTTTCTGCAAGCCAGCTGCTGACTCCAGCATTCTTGGCTTGCAAAACCAGTTGGTATTTATTACTATTTGGGTGAGCCCTCTTGCGTGGGCCTAGTGGTGGAATTATATCCCTCATTAGCTGAGGGAATAGGATGCTTTACGAGTCCATCACTTAAGTGAGCCGACGCCTTGAAAGCAAGATGCTGTGGGTGAGGCTGAGGTGGAGAAAGACCCTCTGGCTGCGTCTCAGGGCCGACTCCATCTCTGTCTCTCTGGAGAGAGAGTTTGCTTTCCCTGGGTTGGTGTTCAGAGTGTGAATTGGTTTGTGAGTCACTGTGGAATCTTTGGTGCGAGCTTTGGTGGGGTTGTTCTCTTCAGCACTGGGGAGGAGGAAGAGGATCCAAGAGCCCGGGTGTAGGAGTCCTCAGCAGGGTGGAACAGATGGGCACAGGTCTCATGTCAATTCTCACGAGATTTTGTTGCCACAGCTGCATTCTTAGCTGTAGATACTGCCATGTTGGGCAAAAGTGCAGAAGAGAACGGGTAAAGATGGTGGGCACTGGCGTGTGGCACAGTGGCGGAGGGGAGGCCCGTGATGGTGGGAGGACGGCAGGGTCTGCTGGGATCCTGAGCACCTTGCCTGGTATGTTTGTTACAATCCCAGCCCTTTCTTCTATTTTGACAGTTCTTGCCAGAGACTTCCCTTGGACCACTACTTTTTCCATGCTTTACATTGACAATCCGGTAAGTACCATGGGGCACCAGGGAGCATCAGGCCTGGCATTTTGGTTTTTTGAGACAGGGTTTCTCTGTGGTTCCTGTCCTGGAACTAGCTCTTGTAGACCAGGCTGGTCTCGAACTCACAGAGATCCGCCTGCCTCTGCCTCCCGAGTGCTGGGATTAAAGGCGTGCGCCACCACCGGGCTCCCCTTTCTGTTTATAACACAGTCATGACTACATGGTGGCATTTTGGTCAACAGTAGGCCACATCCACAAAGATGTGTCTGTAAGGCTATCAAGGAGCTGAGATGCTCCCGTCAGTTACATTTTCCTCTTTTCCTCCACCTTTTCAACCATCACCCATGTTTAGATATAGATACCTGGCACGGTGCTGAAGTTTCTTGCTGTGCCCAGCAGAATAACATGTGACTGTATACATGCCTCCCTGGGTTTGTCTGAATCTTCACTATGGTGGACTAACAAGAACAAATGCTTAAGCAATATATTACTGTATATTTTCTAAAATATAGATACACTTTCCCCTTTTAGATTAGAATTTAATTTATAAAATGAGTGACCAGGCATGGTGGAGCATACCTCTAATCCCAGCTATTGGAGGCTGGGGTTGTAGGATAATGAGTTCAAGACCAACCTGAACTACATCATAAGCTCTGGACTAGCCTAGCCTACACTGTGTTACCCTTCCCATCTCAAACAACATTGAATGTCACCAATGGGATAAGGGGCAAGTAGCCTTTCACTGATGGAGCGGGTTCCCTGTCTCACAGGTTGTTGCTTAATAATGGCGTCTCCATCTTTCATGTAGGCATCTAGATACAAAAGCCAGTCCTGTATCCTTCCAGGGGAAGCAGGATGCCTCCAGAGATCTGAAGTCAGAGGTGTGGTTTTCAGGATCAGTAAGGCCGCCTCCCAGCGTGAGGTCTAGTCGAAAGTTCCCAGGGAACACGCACCTTCACGCTTATCCTTCCTCTCTTTCCCCCTCAGGTGGGCACAGGCTTTAGCTTCACCGACAGCCTCCATGGATACGCCGCCAATGAGGAAGATGTCGCCAAGGACTTGTACCGGTATGACACACATCTATGGCGATAAGAAAAGTCTCCCTGTGGTAGTCACTACCAATTGGTCCTTATAGCCCAACTTCTAAAGAGTTGCGGAACACTTCCACACAAGTGTGTGTGCACACACGGTGCCTTCTGCCCGTTCTTTCCTTGCCATTGGCAATTGTTTATCTGATCAGCAAAGTCAGCAGAGCTCAATTACGAATGTAAGTTCGAGAATAATATCCTACAAGACTTAGGAGAGGTCCAGTATACATTTCCAACCAAAGATCCCTTCTCAAGCCATCTACCCAGATGACTTAGGAGTTCCCAGCTGTCTCTGAAATTCGATTTAACTTTGTGCTTGCCTGGAGATAATGTCTTTTCCGGGCATTTGTCTTCTTTCCCACAACTGTGCCTTCTGTGGGTCTCGATGTATAGTTCACTCTGTAGGTTGGTCGTTACTTTTCCAAACTGAAAGTGGTCTTTCCCTTCTCCTTCATCTTACAAAATTTGTCTTTTACTTAAAAAAAAAAGTGGGAGAAGCCATATAAAGTTGTGTTCTTGTTAAAGTATATATACACATAAATTTTCCTTTCATTTTCTTGCATTCCTTACGTCTATTTTTAGTACATTTTAAGAACTAACTTGACCTTTCTAATTTGGTCCAATTTTCCCAGGCTATAAATTGTTAGTAAAGAACAAGTCTGAATTCTTTCAGAGCTCCCGGGCACCCTTCTGTGCTGCATGAGAATCTGCTAGAAGACTCCCATTACCCAGTCTCACCTGCCCACTCTCTCTGCTCGGGGGCAGGGGACACCACACAGGGTGTCTCTTCTTTTCAGGAGCAGATGAAGCCGGAAACTGAGGGACTGGCTTCCTAGTCTTTATTTGCTGCCAAGGACATCTCTTTCTTTCCCTCTGCTCACCCAGAAAAGAATACGGCTGCTCTCCAATTTCCCACATAAAATCCCTCAAGATTTTAACACTTGGGTTCAGTTTTCAGTAGGGATACCTAGGTCCTTACACCATTGAGCCTGCACACAGTGGTTCCTTGGGACATGCTAGCTGATCCTCCCAGAGGGACCTCTTTCTCCCGGTGTAGGCATAACTGCAGTGCCTGTCCTCAGAAGCCCACTCAAGCGCTTCTCAGCATCACTTACTTACACTGTGTGTTCTCCTTCAGGTCAGACCCCCACCCCCACCCCTTACCACGAGGATCTTCAGCTCCATTGTTTAACTAGCAAACGCCCTGGGGGAGGAGGCTCTCTATGAAAGAAACGTGTTCACCCCTTGCTAGCCAGAGCTTCACAGAGCCCCTCACCCCCTGAGCCGGAAGCAAGGATGCTTCCAGCTAGCCCTTGACCCTCCGTGTGGATGTTTACTGCGGACATGTGGTCCGACTCCTCTCGCATGACATGGGAAGAGGCCGTATTTCAAAGCAGCCGTTGTTTATAGCTGTTTCAGTTCCCTTCGCTTCGGGCTCTTAGAACTGGAAAATAGCTAATCAAGAGTAGTGCAGAAAACTGATTTCAGCTGTTTCCTTTACAGTTTACACTATTCGTTTCCTTTGGCGACTGCATTCTTCTCCCCCAGCTTGCCAGATGGGTGTTCGCTTTGGAACTAGTAAATGGACTACACTGTGTGTGTGTGTGTGTGTGTGTGTGTGTGTGTGTGTGAAGAGCAGATCTTTCTTCTCCCTTCCAAAGCTCCCCCGCATCACTCCCCACCCCTGAAGATGGAGTTCTATTTTTCTGTGAACGGTGCCTGGCCTGGAAGGCCTGGTCCTTCTTAGGAGCCACTTAGCATTTGTGTTTCTACTGGCTTTCTTTGTGGTCAGAGAAGAACTTCTTCACTCAAGGTCAGACACACACTACAAAGGATGCTGCTGAGCCGCCATGGCTTGGAAAACTGTGGATGAAGGCAGGAGGCAGTTTCCTGACTTTGATGTAGATTTCTGGCCCGGTGCTGCTGTCTTTTGGTCTCCCTTGATCACTGGATGTATTCCTGGAGTTGGTGACAGAAGAAACTGGCAGCACACAGCCCCTGTCCTCCTGGAGCCCAAGGCCTGGTAGAACTCCTGAAGTTACCTTCTTAGAGGTGAAAAAACGGAGGGGGCCCAAAGCTGTTTGATTGGATGAGGCTTCACTCCAGCCTCTGGCATCCATATATCCAAAGAGTCTGGAATGTTCGGGTCGAGGCCCCAAGGCCCACCCCACCCCCACCCCCAGAGTTGCCTCAGTTCAGACTCCGCCCCCGAGAAAGCCCTCCAAACAATGACCCCTCCTCAGAGATGCTCAAGACCACTCCCACAGGGTATTTAAACTGCACCCCCGCCCCCCCCAGAACAAACGCGTGGCTTTTCGGTCTTCCTTTCCCATCTCCTCTCTGGGGGGCTGGAAAGCCATCCGATAGCGTTTGTATCCACTAAACCTCGGTTTGATTTGGTCTGGTTTGGATTATTGTGTTGGCGGAGAGGCTTATGGGGTGCAGAAACTTTTCTCTCTTCTCCCATCCCCACGGCCTGGAGGTCAGAAATGAGAAAAAAAGAGGACAGAATAAATTATCCCCTGTCAACAAGACGTGTTGGTGACATACATTTTCCCGGAAGTCCCCAACTCCTGAGGTTTCTGTCTCTCAATAGCTGCAAATGTACATGTGGATCCGATTATTCCTAGCCGGAGCCCTTGTGAGGCAGTTACCTCCCCCAAAGTCACACCTGTGCCTCGGGGCTAAGCCCTCAACACTGGAGCCCTGGCCTTCAGATTCAAACCATTTCAATGTGGAGTTCCTGCTCGAGTCTGGAGCCCTGTGAATGTCTCTTGAGTTCATACTGCTTCCGCTCAACCAGAACTGACCAGATTCTTTTCCAGCCACTGGCTGCCGCTCATTGTCATTCCACCACCTTCTCTGCCCTACATACACCGAAGGACCTTTCCAACACATCCTCTGAGGAGCAGTGTTCTTCCAGCATTCCTTCTTTCAAAAATGCAGCATTCTGCAACCAAAGAGCTTTCCATTAAAATTCTGTTTATCAGGGAAGTCCTTGGCACAGTTCCATCAGGGATCTCCAACGGAGTCCCTACCTGATGATAACGAGATTCCTGTGCCAGGTACATTCACACTTAAACAAATCACACACACACACACACACACACACACACACACACACACACACACATTTGTGCTGTATGCACACCAGCATCATGCTGAGCTTTGAAAGGCATGCAGATGTGAGTCCTGATTTTAGTTTAAGCAGAACCTCCTCATGTCATCGGATCAGTGCTTGGCTCAAGTGCAGTTAAATTAGCAAAGAGTGTGTGTGGCTCTGGGTACTGAATTTGCCATTTTCCTAATTTACTGCTGAGGAAGAACCACTTAGCAAAGACTCTGGAAAGACAGGCAGTTCGTGGAAAGACCCGAACTGTGAGAATAAAATGGTAATAGCTTCTTTGAGGAAACTCTGGCTTTCAAAGCCTCAGCTACTATGCTAGTACTTTCCAGATAGAAGTAACGTGGAAGATTATCTCTGTCAATGTAGCTTGCCAGATACAGCACAAAAGACACAGTTGAATTGGAAAGTCGGATAAACAATGAATATTTCTTTATATATAAGTATCTTTCAAAGATGGAGAGTATTAAAAAAGACAGCCAGCACAGACCTCTGTCTCTCTGTCTCTCTCTGTCTCTCTCTGTCTCTCTGTCTCTGTCTCTCTGTCTCTCTGTCTCTCTCTCTCTCTCTCTCTCTCTCTCACACACACACACACACACACACACACACACGAGGTACATCATAGATAAAATTTGGACATCCTTATTCTAAAGCATTATTTATTATTTATCTTAACTTCAATTTTGATTGGACTCCTTGATTTTTTTTTTATTTGCTGAACCTATCAGCCCAAACAATGCCCCATCAAATACCAAGGAAGTAAGCTGTGAGTTAAAGCAGGACACTTGAAATTTACCGCAGTCAATGAGCTGGTGCCTTTCCAACTAGCAGGAAGAGAGGAAGGGAAGTGGTTTTTAGGCTGAAGGTTCCTGAGGGGAGGGTGGAGAAGGAGCTCCTATTTTTACCCTTGTTCTAAAGCCAGTTCACTGCCAGCCCTAACGTGGAAGCTAGCAAGATGCAGCCTCCCAAATTTAGTTCCTTAAAGTCACTATAAATAATCTATAAATAACAAGTAGAGAATGCACCGAAACGCCGCACAGTGGGTTTTTATGGGGCCTTTGAAAGTTCAGTCTAACAGGGATCATGGTGGTCATAATGACTGAGTTTTTCTTTCTGTCACCCTTGAACTCTCTCCCACTCCTGGCTTTTCAGAGACTTCTTGCCTTTCATCTTCTCTGGAAGGTTCATGGCTTTTAGTCCCTCAGCAGGAAGCTGGGACCCGAAACCCTGCCTGGCCTCTTAGGCCTTGCCGCCAGGTCAAGGCATTCCTAGAGTGCCTGAGTTTTGTGGATTTTTTTTTTCTTCTTTTGTCTCTTTTTGGGGAAGACTTTGGTAAAGATGTTTAGAAGTCAGAAGCCAGCTAGTCTTCTCTTCCTTTTGGGGAAACACCCCCATCAGCCTATTTTATTTCAGCATGGCTCACTCAAGTGGCCATGGGATTCTGGTTGTTTTCTTTTCCTCCATTCCTCCTTCTCTCCCTTCTATTTTCCAAGCTTTGGTGTTCTTAGAACACTGGAGTTCTGGGAACTCCTGTAGAAATCGTCTGCATCCCCTGCAACAGTTGGTTGATAAGAAGCAGAACTTTCTATTGCCTTCCCACAAACCTGGCCTAACAGAGTATTGAGGTTTAAATGAAACTTGCCAAACAATATGTAAGAAGCTGGTGTCATGGACATAAGGACCCCCCAGCAGCTAAATGACTCAAAGTGGCAATCACAAGTTTAGAACTTTCTAATGTTGATGTCCAGCGTTCATACTTCTGAGCATAGCAACATCAGCCCACCTATTTGCTTTGCCTAGCCATCCATGGGGAAGGCAATATTACCACCCACTCGGGACTAAAAACCCCCGGAGACCAACGCTAGCGCCTTCCAAACAGGGCTCGTGCACCCAGCGGGCGCATAATGGCAAACAGCACATGCGCCCAGCCTTTGAGGCATGGCAGCCAGTCTGCCCTGACTCATTTCCCCAGTCAACCTGAATGTCCTTTCTTTCACAGTGCACTGGTTCAGTTTTTCCAGTTGTTCCCCGAGTATGCGAAGAATAGCTTTTATGTCACTGGGGAGGTAAGTTGCTGTCTTATTTTCTTGGGTACCTCCAATATTACAAAGACTGGACGATATGATGACAGTTACAGCAAACATATTCATGTGTGTGTGTGTGTGTGTGTGTCAGTCCACTCTTCCAATTTCCCAGTTATGCTCCAAATATACTCTATAACAATGTGTTTCCACCCGGGGGTTCATTGAAGGGTCACCTATTGGGATGGGTGCAGCAGGTTCCTATGTTCCCATCTTCTGCCCATCTTTATTGTCATTCATAACAATGATTTGGAGTGGGGACCAGGTGCCTATAGTACGTCCAATACTGGGAACTTGTCTTACTCTCCCCTCGGTGTTCATATCCAGTGAGGATTCCATTTGACTGAGCCTGTGTGCTTTCCTAGGCGTTCCACCAGGAACAACACCATGGCACTTGGTCCCTATGGTGGGATCGAACCTGATCACTCGGTTAAGGGGGCATCGGCTAGACTTCACCACTTGAACACACCTGCTTCTGTTTGTAATTCACAAGTAACCCGCGAGCCCACGAACCGCTTGTCCCTCAAGCCTGTCTCTCTGCAGTTTTAGATCCATCGATGAACCGTGTCTCTTCTGGCCTGCAGGTTGTGAAATGACAATTTTCTCATCTGCTTTTGTATGGGCATCATCCCACGTTCTTCTACAGAGTTGATCCCTGCTGTCTCCTCTCTAGGTTCTTGTATATCCCCGTGGACCCCAACTTTGGTATTTCTGGTTCATCTACCAAAACCGATTACTTTTGTTTTTATGCTTGTTCTGATTCTGCTCTTGGGAAGGCCCTTCAAGCTGGCTGTTGGGTCATTTTTGAGTATTTCCTGCTCTGTCACAGGTATTTGCCTCTGAAGTGCCCTGTACATCGCCTGCGCTGGTCCTGGATCAGTCATTTTTCTAGGGACTCTGGCTCATTTCAATGGAAACTGGCCCTGAAAAGCTGAGGCTGGAGCCCTGGAGTTCTCCTTGTTGCTAGGACTCTGTGACTCTTCTCCAATCTTCCCTCCACGGATGTCTGTGTGCACCTTCTCCCACACCGAGGAGCAAGGTTCCTAGCAGCATTGTGTTGTCCTATGTGCAATCCCACTTTATGTCACTAAAGGCTTTAAAATGACGCTGTCGTTAGAAAGAAGCTTCCCCATGCTTCTTTCATCAGGACGTAGTTGCTTACTCTTTGCTGCTCTGTCCCTGGAGCTTTGTTCTTATCTCAGCTCATTTTCAAGCAAGTGCTTTCCATACTAAACAGCCCATGTGTCCCACCCTGGTGCATGTCTAATGTCCTGGGCAAGTCTATCCATGCTCCTGAATCTGAGGGTTGCTTTAGGTCCTACCCTATTTGGGAACCAATAACTTGGGCTGGAGGGATGGACTGAAGAGCAGTGACCAAGGTTTATCTTGATGCTCCTGGGGAGGAAGGATCGTGCTGGGAGAGTCAGCCTCTGAGCCCTAAGGCTTAACTCTGGAATGAGTGATGTTCACAGAAAGGTCCAGGGGATGGTGCCAAAGGAAGGGCTGGGAGGATGACAGGCAAGTGGTCCACAGATGTGCATATGAAGGGAGTGAAAGAGAAACACAGGCTAAATTCCTAGGGAACGGCGAGCATGGAACCAGGAATTTGAGCCTGTCTTCTCTTTCTAAGCTGCCAGAGAGAAAGGTTTAGTCATCTCTACTGAGTTTGGTTTTGTTTTTCATACTCGTTCAGTATTCAAGCACATTCTGTTTTCTGCTGCTCCTCACCTTCTGAGCAATTTTAGAGGCAAGTTGGGAAAGGAGCAGAAAGTGACACCCTAGTCATTTCCTAGTTCCCCTGGAAGCCACACATTTCCCCGTTCTAGCAGGAGACTGGTCTGCTCAGGGTGGCATCCCTTGTCCGACAAATAATGTGGTGATGTCGTGCACCACGATGCTCGGCAAAGCTGCCAATCGCTGGCGGACATTTCTGACTTGTCTATTTGATTTGTGCCTTGTGGTTTCACGCATGCCATTTCCAAATGTGTGTGGGAAAAGAAAAAAAATTGTATTCATTGCTGCCAGGATGAATACTCTTAGAGAAACCCGCGCCTTCCATGTGATAAAGGAAGATGAGCAGGAGGGCGAGAAGCAGGGCAGAGAGGCAGCCACCATGTGGCCTCAGCTTCAGAAGAGCACCGTGGATCTGTCCACGTGTGTCCAACCTTCTGACATTGTGATGATGCTATGTCAGCCTCAGAGTTCACAGTTGAGAGCGAAGCAAAACAAAACAAAACAACAAAACAAAAAGACAAACATGAGACCTCATGTGTTAAGTATGTTGATGATTCTGTGTTTGGCTCCACGCAGCCCTACAACTACAAGATGGACATGCCTATTCTAGAAGTTACATGCCTTTGAAGAAAGAAGAGTGCCAAGCAGCAATGCCCCACTTCTCCGGTCTCACATGCTCTGTTTTGTTTGTCTTCTAAGGCCACGAGGGAGAGTAGAATTCTGGGCTGATAATAATAGTTCTGGGCTGGAATAAAGTAGAGGAATTCTGGGTAGCTAATTGGAGAGCTGGGTTTTGGTGGATGTTTCCAGGCAAGGTGTTAACCTCTCTGAGTCTTTGGTTTTTTACCTTGCAATCCCAGGGGTTGCTTAGTTTTGAAATCAATCCCCATGGTTGTTTTGTTTTATTTATTAAAAATTCAGTGGCAGCTGGCGCGGGTAGCGCATACCTTTAATCCCAGCACACGGGGGGTAGGGGTGGGAGGGCAGAAGCAGGTAGATCTCTGTGAGTTCAAGGCCAGTCTGGTCTACAGATAGTTCCAGGACATCTAGGTAGGTTACACAGAGAAACCCTGTTTTAAAAAACAAACAAACAAACAAAAACAAAACAACAGCAGCAAGAACAATAAAACCCAAAAGTTCAGGGGCAGACACCCAGATTCAATCTTCCAGCATCTCTGTGTGCCTTCAGATTGAACATACCACCAACCCTCCCTGCCTCTTTCCAACCCTTCACCAAACTGCTCAGGAAAGCCCTTCCTTTTCCGAATGTTCATTTGTTCTTCTCAGGGAGTTGCAACAAACAACAGCAGCAAATTTGTAGATTCAGTCCTGAAAAATAATGGATAAACTCAGTTTTTCTGCTTTCCATTGTATGTTATGTGGGGTAGAGCACCCTTTACATTTATGGGCCAGGAATGAAAGCAGCCTGCACACAGGGGCCACAGCAGCCATCCAGAGGTCTGGGGCCGCAGCAGCCGTCCAGAGGTCTGGGGCCGCAGCAGCCGTCCAGGGGTTTTAGGCTGCATTGGTCTGAGAGAGTCTGAAAATGATAATAGCACTTACTACATAGTAATGTCTGAATGTTTAATTATATAATCCTCCTTAGATATTTCAAATAGTGGCTGGCTGTAATGAGCACCCAGCACATGATGCCTCCATTAGGGTTCAAAGCACATGGCCCAAGGCAGATAGACCAGGCCAGAAGGTACTCATAGAAGCTCTGCTTGCTCAGTGTATGTCTATAGCATTGCCTGTTCTATTATGTAGAGTTTCTCTCTCTCTCTCTCTCTCTCTCCCTCTCTTTCTCTCTCCCTCTCTTTCTCTCTCTCTCTCTCACACACACTCTGTGTGTGTGTGTGTGTAAATCTAACCCGTGACTTTAAGCATGATAAGCCAGCCCTCTACCGCTGTGCTTCATTCCCAGCCAAATGCATTTTTAAAAAGCATTTGTTTCACCTAAAAGATAAAGGAGCCTTGAAGCTCATATTAGCAGTCCGGCTGATTTGCTTTATATGCATCAGCATGTGTGAGGACCCACCCACATCCCACTGGCAGGGCATAGCAGGGAGAGCAATGTGGGTCCGCTGTGGGTGTGAACGACGAGGGAGAAGTCTCTTCCCCCTTTCTTCTCTTCATCTCCGCCCAGAACGCCAACTGGAGTTAATTTTCTCTAAAGAGAGACAAATGTGTCTGTAAATCACCCTCCTTGAGGCAGGAAAAAAAAACTACTTCAAAAAGAAACAAGCTGTGTTTAATTCCCGTGATTAGCTTTCTTTCAAAGTGTTAGCCTTCCCAAGGCAGTAACTATTAGTGAGAAAGCGCTTGTTCTCGGGGCCCCGATGCACTGGAGTACCCTCTCCAGCTTCCACAGGATGGGCTTGGCACTAAAGGAGACAGCCCTAACTGGAACGCAGGCAGGTGGCAGGAGGAAGAGACACTTTCCAGGGTCAGAGCATGTGGTTGGATGTACCAGTTCAGGCAAAGACCCAAAGCTGTGGTCTGGGTGGTTTTATAAATGGCGATGCTTCCCAAATGGCAGGATGCGTGCTTAAAACTGGGCACCTCTTCCTCATAGCGGAAGAGGTTTGTGGCCATAGCCAAATTGAGGACAAAATACAGGCAGAACTTTGGATCTACTTTTGTGTTAGTTAATAAGTCCAATGGAGGTAGTTGATGTTCACCGGCACGGGAAAAATCCTATCAGGATCATGTTTTGCCTGACAGCCTCATTGAAGTTATTACAGTCCGATGGGCCGAGGGGACAGCCCAGCACATGACAGCCATGTTTGTTTCATATTTTCTTATGCAGTGTTAAGCTCTTGCTAAATGTATGATACAGGGTGGCTTCATGAGAGGCTGCTATTAGACACAAAATTCACCAATAGTATTTCTCCTCAGCTACTTTCTGTCTCCTGGTCATCCCTTCCTCCTGCCCAAATCTCTGGCGACTCTCCCATCTGCCATCCCCTCTCTGCTCATCCCCCCACTTACACCCAGACTTCTCTCCTCGGCAAGCTCAGACTCAGGATGCTTCCTCCCTCTTCTTCCCCCTCCAACCACATTGCTCTTTCTCTTCGTTCCGGCTCCCGGCTCACGGCTCAGTAGAAACAATGGGATCAATTGCACCCAGCGTCTTTCCCTCTTAGCATAGTTATGTTTGAACTAAGAAAAGGGCTGACCCTTGGAAAGATATTAATAAAAGGCAACTCACAAGCGCTGACAGGAAGTGATGGGGTGACAGGTGAGGTGAAGTGGGGGCACCATGCTAGCGGCAGGCCAAGGGTCATCTCTGCCAGCCTTCTGGACCTTATTACTCCAGTCTTGGGGTCACCAAACTGGAGGGCTAGAAGAATGTTTGCTCACAGTGGAACGCACAGCAGCCATGAGTACTTTTAAATGAATTGCTTCACTCAGTCCCAGCAGCCTCCTTATAATTATTCCAGTCTTACAGATGGAGCGACTGAGACTTAGCCTAAGCATGTCTTACCACGGTCACCTAGCTTAGAGAGTGAAAAAGCCAAAATTGGAACCTAGTGATGAGACTCCAGGGCAAAGGATTGGAATGCTGACGTCGACTGTAGGTTATGTAGCCTTGCACGAGGAGGTGCTCTCTGGAAACCAAATTGTCTCCAGGAACTGTCTCCTCCCTCAGCACTGACCCTCTTCTGGAAGGGAGTCCGACACCCCTGTTAGTATTTCCTGCATCTCTCTAGGGTTCTAACTCTACAAGTGGGAAGAGGCTTTCCAGCTCTACGGATGTCTGTCTTTCTGGCCAAGACCTAGTTTTAATCACAAAGACTTGGCTTTGATCATAAAGTTTTATAGAGCAAATGAAAGTTTCAAGTGATAGAAGGACTGGAAGTCCTTGGAATGCAATTATTTCTCGGCCCTGGAACTTGCTGGATTTTATTAGATAGCGTTCAAGCTGGTTTAACTCTTCAGCCCATGACAAACGTCTATTTTCAATTACAGCCATCTGCAGTTGCCAATATTTTCTTTTAGAATTGAGAACGGATTTGTGACTGTTTAATGAGTTTAATATTATAAAAATCAAGGTTTAAGCTGCAAACCCGAAGAACTGAACAAGGGCATATGGAAATGTTTACAAGTTGGGCCTCCGGCTTTCAGAGAATATATCCAAATCAAATCAGTACGTATTTACTGATTCTCAAGTTGCATGGAGAAGAATGTGAGTTACATAGACAGAGTCATAAGCTTTGTCTAAACTGAGCTGTCCTGCTGGATCGCGTAGTCCAGTCTAGGTACAGCACTGGCTCCTGGTTAGAGATGCCCAAGGTGGGGACCGGCAATTCCAAGGTAAATCACTTCAGCAGCTTCAACCTTTTAAATTTTATCTACAGAGCACAAAGGCCTTGGTCTGTGCCCGTGGCCCGGTTTGCTCATACTCACTATTTACAAGTCAAATTAACTGGAGTCTCCCTTTTAAACAAAGGAGTTTATTCATCTGCTTGAGTCAGCTGGCAGCAAGCTGGGCTTTCCCAGTAAGCTTTGAGGTCAGAATAAGAAAGGGAGAGGATGCATCCTGTGTCCCTATACCTGTCGCTGGTGGGTGATTTTAAAGACACACCCTTAGTATTAAAACTAAATTACCTCTCATTTGGAAGTCAACATGTACCTTTGTGTGGGTCGGTGTGACGAGAAGTTGGCGACAGATCAAAATGTTCTTGCTCCCTACAGTTCTATGCCCGTAGATGTTGCAGCTTCCTCTTTAAGTGCATAGTCAAGAGAAAGAGATGGCTGATAACATCATCCTCTTGTTAAAAGCTCCCCTTTTAATTGCAGCAGTGTGCTCTCAAAGTTAGATGACGCATGGTCTAGAAATGTCTAGGAAGCTGTGGAGATTACCACCACGCTGAAGGGCTGGCATCACTTGCTTATTTTACAAACTGTCCGTTTGAAGTTACAACTTCTCTCTGCGGAGAAAATAATGGTGCTGAGTGTCTTAGTTATGGTTTCTATTGTTGTGAAGAGGCACCATTTACCTGTGGTGGCTCACTTACAGTTCAGAGGTTTAGTCCATTATCATCATGGGGGAAGCAAGGCATCCTACGGACAGACCTGGAGGGGGAGAAGGAGCTGAGAGTTCTTTCATCTTGACCAGCAGGAAGAAGGAGTGGTCTGAGACACTGTATGTGGCTTGAGCATATATAAGACCTCAAAGCCCGCTTCCACAGTGACACACTTCTTTCTGAAAGACCACACCCACTCCAACAAAACTCCACCTAATAATGCTACTCCCTTTGGGGGCCTTTTTTTTTTTTCAAACCACCACATTGCGCTGAAGTGAGATCCTACCTACCCCAAGGCTAGACGAAATCAGGTTTGCATTGGCCTCATCTTGATTGGGCTATTCCATTAGACTTAGGTATTGACTATTTATTTACTTGCCCCTTTGGGGGCTCTCTTTGTGTTTTCGGAATGTGTGTAGAATTCTGTTCACGGCATTGAAGCTTTCCTGTTCTTTCCGTCTAAGCCCTTAAGTGAATGTGGCTGCTCCAGAGCCCGTGCACAGGAAGAACTTTGTCCCAGGGCATTGTACAACTCTTTCTAGACAGGCAGATAACATGCCCTCTTCTGGAGACACAGAGTTCCCTCAGCGCGGTCATGAATTCTTCTCAGAGGTGTCTTGGCCAGCTGAGTGACTGGAGAAATGGGAGCAGAGCAGGACAGGGTGCTCAGGGGGACCTCGGGGTGTTCAGTTCACTTCCACTGAGGTTGCAAACCCTATGGTCTTTTCTACCAGGTAGAAATGAGAACTATGCCCAACTCTGAATGAAGGAACTATGTCCAGGGCAGCTGTCTCTCTTTGAAAAGCCATTGCTTATCACGGCTGGTAAGGCATTGGCTTTATCCCAATGTTGATGCCTAGAAGCAAGGCCGTGAGTAAATATAACTGCACTGGTCTTTTAAAAAGCTAAACTTTGACAGATGTGGGTGAAGGCGGCTTAAGCACCAGAATCCTTGGATCCATTTATGTAAAGGGGTGTCGTTTCCAGTGTAACGTTATTGTCTACCCCACCCCCACTTGGAAGGAGCTAATCAAAGCTTGGATTTAGCTATGAAATAGTTCCCCTTCTCTTAAAAGTACCTGGGCGGCAGAGATACGGTAAGCCAGCTGTGGATGCTGCTGAAACCTGCAAGAAGGGAGAGGTTCAGAAGGAATACACAACTAAGTTGAATCTCATTGTCTGTTTACACATCTGGAGAATTAAGAGAGCACGACATCCTCTGCGGACTGTTTTTACAAGTACAGTGAGCTCTTCGCGTGATTTCCACGAAGCTGTTCCCAACACTGTACAAGTATTCCCAGGGATGGCAGACCAAGGGTCAGAACTCCATTCAGCTGTGATGTTAAGACCCTCCTCTCATTGGCAAAATAAAAGTCTGAGAGCCGAACTTGGCCACGCTTCTGATATAGGAGCAGCATTAGAGCTTTATTGCTTCTTTGAGCTCCAGCAAATAAAGCAAATACCAACAAACACAGCCTGCTGTCCCCGGTCCTTCTTGCCAGAGGTGAGTGTGATTACAGTCACCATGGGGGACGTGAGCTAAGCACAAGCATCGCTAGAATTGGCAGCTCGCAGCGCCCTTAAATATCAGAGAGGCATACCGAGGCGAGGCTGGGATCCAGATGTGCTGATTACTAACTTTGCTTGAGTTGTGGTGTGAGGCATATATGCTTATCTGGCCAAGTTCTTTGTTTGAAGGTGAAAGGTCACTGACAAAAGCTAACACAGTGTGTCTGTTCCCAGCAGCAGCTTTCTCCCCTTTCCATTTTAGAATGACTTTGATGTTGCTCTGAGTTTTTATAAGACCAGTCTTGGATATGGGGGTGGAAGGATAGTATTAATTTGCAGACTTCATAGGCTTTATTGGCCTGCTTCTGGCCACACTGAGAAGCGCCATTGGGAGGTCAGGGAAGACTCAGAACTGGAGTTCTGGCTGAGGCCACTACTGTCATCATTAAGGGAATAACTCAGAAACAAAGGAGCAAGCATTCTTATGTTCAGGTCTAAAGTAATAACACAGGCAACCACAGTCTGATTTTGACCCAAAGGCAGATGCTCTCCCCAGACATGAAGTTTACTATTTATAAGATATATACAGAAGTTGTGGGTGGTAAAACAAAATATACTTGATTTGTTAACCCGTTGTTTCCCAAGTGCTTGTGATAGTGAGATGCTAAGCTGAGAAATAAATGATTTCGGAACAAGAAGTTTGTTTTCGCAAACACGAAGAAATATATCTTAACAAGGAAGGTAAAAATAATGGAAGTCTGACTGTAATGCGTTGATTCCCTGTAAAATAATCCTGCAATTGTCGACTGGGTGACAGTCTGAGTCACTCAGCCTATGGGACAGGACAATGAAGGAGTCGTCACACCAACAGAGAGCAAGGAAGAGTGTGGCAGGCATCAAAAACAGAGACAGAGGTAAGTATCATCACTAGGAGATCGGATGTGGGATGAATCCTGAAGAAGGTGGTGGTTTGAGAAGTGATTACAGAATTATCCGTCTCATCATCCCCTTTGTCATGAGTGGTCTGTTTAGTGAGTGTGGAGAAGATAAAAAACAGGTCCCAGCATGGGATCTGAGAGCCGCAGGACATTCCATGACCACTGACTGAAATGTGATTTGCTAGGAGAAATGAGAGCCTGGGAGCGGCTATGCCTGGGGAGACCTCCAGCTATGTATGCCATTGACAGGCACAGACCTCATTTCATTGTTTCAAATAGAAGAAAATGAGGTTTGTTATGCGTGTACTCATACTAGGGTGAGTGAAAACGTTTGGTTCATGGATGAAGCTCAAAATCGAGACTGGGTCCTAAAATATAGGCTGCTTTTTAATTTCTTACCTAGTTATGTCCCACCTTCAGTGACTGTTAGGAATGTTTCATACACTGAAGAAGGATGCTTAAAAGAAATCCCACACTAGCTCAGAATTGAGAATAATAGATGGTTATTTATTTAGGGGTAGATTCACAAATCAATATCCTCTGATGGAATGGAGAACAGCAACCAAATCCCACAGCGGGGGGGGGGGGGGGGGAGAAGAGGCCAGACACATGCTTTTCATCTGCATAAATTGTAGAAGAGGCCACGCCCCAGTGGGCAGTTAACTTAAAGGCTACTGGCTGTAGGATTTACTACAGCAATGCACTGGGGGATTTAAGCTAAATTACCACCAGTGAGTACATAGCTATGTAAAGAACATGGCCTTCTATCTCAGAGTATGTTTCATTTACTAAATGTAACATGAAGACAACCCAGGAGATACTATTACTCATTATATACCTTTTTAGTATTTGTATCAATTTCTATGGAGAAAAATAATTACAGATAATGTGAGATCATCAGTCATGTATCAAATGAGCTTGTGTGGGCCTGTTTTGCCCTGGTCATTGTGCACATCATGGGAGTATAATTCATGAATCATATATTTGCTTTGGTGGGTGGGAGACATGGTTTCTATAATATTCTTTAGAAGTAACTGTGACATTTCTAAGGGCATGCTTGTGCTTTGTTCATTTTTGTGTCTCCTCCAAGTATCTAGCTTCATGGTCTTGACAGATGGCTTGTCCCAGAAGCCTTTATTGACTGAAGGCTGGGTGACACATTTATCAGCAAAGTGATTACCCAGGAAAATGTGTTCTCTTATAGACATTTGTTTGATAACTCTTCCCTTATTTGATGTGGGATTTCGCTCTGTGTGCTGTGATTGCCATTAATAAATAAAGAAACTGCTTTGGACCTATAGCAGGACAGAACTTAGCTAGGCAGGGAAAGTAGAGGGGAACTAAACTGAATGCTGGGAAAGAAGGCAGAGTCGGAGAGAAGCCATGTAGCCTGCAGGAGACTGATGCTGGGAACTTTACTGGTAAGCCACAGCCACGTGGCGATTCACAAATTAATGGAGATGAGTTAAATTAATATGTAAGAGTTAGCCAGTAAGAAGCTATAGCTAATGGGCAAGGCAGTGATTTAATTAATATAGTTTCTGTGTGATTATTTAGGGGCTAAGTGGCCGGGAACCAACAAGCGGCCTCCTCCTACACTTATTTCCACTAACAAGATCATATTGCCTAGTTAGGCAGCAAACCAAACTTCAGACATAAAAGCCCATCTTTTTATTGCCATAATGAAACGAAAACAGATTCCTAAGAATGAATTCTGGAAGTGTTTTGATTCCCGACTTTACCTTAGTAACTGCTGTTACACAAGAGGGCTGTGCAAACAAGATCTCGAATAAGTTATGTGAATTACCTACCTTTATCAGCCTGAAGGGAGGTTCAACTTTTGGAGTGGGTCAGCCCATGAGTGATTCTGACTCTTACCACGTAATCTCTCCAAGTCCTGGGTCCTTGCTTGAAATGAGAACAGTGGTGTTTCCCTCCTGTGATTATGACTGTAATGGAGATCAATTTAGAGCAGCCAGATGTTCCAAGCCTGGGAAGAGCATGGGGATGCCATAGAAGGTCTGTGAATTCACAGATACCCGCATAAGGCCACTTGTCTACCATGAATGCCTGCGCATTGCTCTTTTCCAAATGCACACGGACTCATTAATTTTGCAACTATTTATTGAACGCTAACAGCATCAGGCAGTAAGAAAAAGAATATGCACAGCAGATGCTTATGTCAATGTTCCTGCAGTTTCAAGGGTGGGAGCAGGCACAATGGTGTAAGGTGATGAGTAGATAAGTTTGTTGAGGAAGAATAAGGATTAAGAGGGAAAGAAAGGATCCCAAAGAAGAAAACAGGACTAATAAAAATTTTAGTTAGTGGCCAGAAAAGACATTGCTTCGGTGGCCTCACTTAAAGAAATGAGGCTCAAGCCAAAGCATTCAGGGTGGAGAGAGATGTGAGCGCAAAGGCCCTGGGGCATACAGGGAGCAGTCTGGTCCCCAGTAGGCCTGGGAAGGATCGAGTAAGAAGGTAACCTTGCGGGTGAGACTGGTGGAAGAAGTGGATCGCATTAGCTTTTATACCAGTGCAGTCACAGAAGGAGTTAAGCAGAGGAAGAGCATGGCCTGGCTTGCATTTTAGAGGTACTACTGTCCAGAGAATGAAGTGGCTGGGCCTGAAGGGCCAAAGGTCAGTATGGAGGCTGCAACAGTAACCCAGGCTGCAGATAGTATGACCTGGAATAGGGCAGGGACACGGACATGGAAGGAGACACTGTCTTCCAGCTGCATTTGATGGGCTAGCTAGGATTGCTAAGTCTAGTTGATGGACTGTAAGGAGAGCAAGGGAAAGAAATACAAAGACTGTCACTGAGATGTTTGACCTGCACATCTAGAACAATGTTAAACACGAATTGAAAGGGAGGTTGCAGAAAGGCTCAGGGTTGGGGGCTTCATTCTGAACATATGGAGTTTACAGGTGGATAAACAACCGGAGAAGCCATGGAGGCAACTTTGGGTGGAATCAATCAAAGCTGTGCTTTCAAATATTGCTTAGCAGGCCAGTGAGAGGGCTCAGCGGGGAAAAAAGTGCTTCCAACCAAGCCTGATGACTAAGTTTCATCTCTAGGACCCATGGGGCGAAAGGAGAGACTTGACTCTTGCAAATTGTCCTCTGACTCATCTCCACCCACAAATAAATTATATGTAATAAAATGTTTAAGACTGTATAACTGAAGCAACACTAGCACTTCCTGAGATAGCTCAAAAGTTGAAGTACTGCGTTTGTTAGAAGAAAAATGGTCCATACAATAATCTGCCTTGAAAAAGGATCCTGTGGGGGCTGGAGAGATGGCTCAGTGGTTAAGAGCATTGCCTGCTCTTCCAAAGGTCCTGAGTTCAATTCCCGGCAACCACATGGTGGCTCACAACCATCTGTAATGATGTCTGGTGCCCTCTTCTGGCCTGCAGACATACAGACAGAATATTGTATACATAGTAAATAAATAAATATTTAAAAATAAATAAATAAAATGCCATGTAATAAAAGCATGTGTTAAGCAGAAAAATACAATAGTGCAAAGCAGTAACTGTTGGTTTAAAAAAAGAAAAAAAAAAGAAAAGAAAAAGGATCCTGTGCTATAAAAGGCTGGCTATAAAAGTAATATGTGACCAATATTACTTTGTTTGCCTCTTCTCCTGTTCCTTAAATACATGCTTATTGCAAATTTGGCTTTTTTATGCAGATTTTTAAGTCTTAGTTAGGTTTAGACTTGATATTTTTTTCCCCCTTTCATTTAGTCAACGTTGGACTAGAAGGCCCTGGGAAGAGACACCCAGTGGGTGGTAGGATTGTATCCAGTGCTCTAGGGCTTTTTGTTTTGGAAGGACATTAGACTGTCCCATGATAACGTGGTATTTATGGGTTTTTCAAGTCACTTGGGGCCACACGGTGTGAGAACAGTCGTAAGAGTAGAGGCCTCTGTTACTGTAGAGCCTTCAAAGTGAGTGGAAGAAATGGATGGGAATGATTGTCAATTAGCTTCAGCCCAGGCCGACGTGTGTGGATCAATTGTTGACTGTCATTGTTGACACCTGTGCTTCTCAGTCTTACGCAGGGAAATATGTGCCGGCCATAGCGCACTATATCCACACCCTCAACCCCTCGAAGGTCTTCAAGATCCAACTGGAAGGAATCGCCATTGGAGACGCATACTCTGATCCCGAATCGGTTGGTGGCTTCTCTGTCTCAATCTGCCCCTTGCAGAGACTAACTCCTGTGAATTGAATAATGTCTGAGGTCTGACTTTTAACATTATTAAACGACAATGTTAACGTAGCTCAAATCTAATGCTTAACTAGACTTTTCAGTATGCCCTCTTACCATTTCAGCCTCCTATGCACAATACCAGATCATATGTATATGAATATTGTGCTGTATGTGTGGCTTTTCTGTTGTATATGTCCGTGTGCATGGTTGTCTGGTTTGACCCATTCCAGCCAAAATTAAATAGATCATTGCAAAAATGTTTCTTCTTCTTGAAGCAAGGGGTGTCCCAACCTTCTGTCTCTGGTGGTCATGTGTGTCACTTCTGTCCCCAGATTATAGGAGGGTATGCAACATTCCTATTCCAAATCGGCCTGCTGGACGAGGAGCAGCAAAAGTACTTCCATAAGCAGTGCAGCAAGTGCATACAGCACATCAAACAGCAGGAGTGGCTGAAGGCCTTTGAAGTGAGTTCTGGGGCCCCCAGGCTGCCCTTGAGCAATTAAAACCATCTGAGGAGAGGAGGGGTCAGGAGGCACACCATGCTGTTCCAGCTTTCGGGATAGTATCTACCCCCTCCTCTGCTGAGGGGTCAGGAGGGTTATGGGTGAGCATGAAGAAAAGCCCGCCCTGCCTTCCTCTGAATTTGCTTTGGCTGTGTTTTTAACCCGAGACCATCCATCCTGGCCTGCCTCTTTGTGCCTTTCATTGGCTGTTCTGACTTCCTTAAATGCTGCATGGGACCTGAAGGCCTTCTGTAGCATATGGAAATCAGAACCTAGGTGACCTAGGGAAGTGGATGCCCAAGCTTCAGCAGATGCTTGGAAACATTCAGGAGGGTTATGTCCACAAGCAGGGCCTCCGCTGGAGAAGTGACCCTGTGTATAACCCAAGTCACATGACAGCAAGAGCCGGATCAAAGACTACAAAATGTAGTGTAAGGGGAGACATCTTGCAACAGAAATTGTGTGTGTGTGTGTGTGTGTGTGTGTGTGTGTGTGTGAATATTGCCACACAGTTAACCTAATGGTGGAACATGAGACTGATGATATGATTCGAGCCTTTACCCTCTTGTTTTTCTTTGGATTTTGGTTATTTAAGGTGTAAGGTTACACTTAATTCTGAGATACAGGAACTTGCATCTTTTAGTCAATTCAAAGGCAAAGTCAACAATCTTCCTCTGGCGCTTTCGCCACACCTCTCTAGGGACCATCCTGTCAGACACGCTGGGAAGTAGATTTCAAAAGCCCGGACTAAACTAGCTGCGTTACTTGTTTGATGGCAAGTGATTTTGTTTCTTGGTGACGATAAAGCTATTGTTTTACTTTTTAATTTAAAAATTAGTGTGTGCATGCACATGTTCATATTTATGTGTCTGTGTTTGCACATGTGCCCGTTTGTGTGTGTTTATGTGTGTTTGTGTGTGTTTGTGTATGCTCACGTGGAGACCAGAAGCTGATGACAGATGTGTTCATTCTCCACTTGGCGTTTTGAGGTAGGGTTTTTCACTTGCCGGGGAACCCAGGAATCTCCCTGTTTCCATCACCCAAACCCTGACATTATTAGTGAACACCGTTACTCCAGGGTGCATACATGGGAACTGAAGATTGAACCTGGGTCCTCATGCTTGGGGGCAAGCCCCTTACCAACTAACCTACCAGCCTAGTCCCAGCAAACTGACTCTACTTATTCCTACTACAAAACAACACACACAAAAAAAAACAGAAAAACAACCAAGTAAATAAACAACCAAAGGACCGTCAGAGCCATCACCCACAGTCTGAAGCTGAAATACCTTTATTCAGTTGCCCCATCCTAGCTCTCCAGCCCACTTATGTTAATGAGCTGGCTGTAGCAATTGTCCAGTTCCAGTCCCTTTCAGCCCATTTAGCCACCACCTCTTTGTGAGCCCTAAACCCTAAGTCTTCATTTTTCTGACTACCCAACCTAAACCCAGGCCTATCCACACATTCCAGCCACCAACCTCCACTAATGCTTCCTTCAACTTCTTTGGCTAAGCCACAACCCTGGTTCTATTCCTTCTTTGCCACCTCTATGCTGGCTCTTGTTCAGCAGCCAATGGCTGGAGAAAAACCAACAGCTACGGTGACCACCCTTCCCAGTTGGTGATGGAAATTGGAGTCTATGGGTGCCCTCTGCCAGCTCCAAGACCCTGAGTCTCAGCCCACATTTCATGCCACCTCTGTTCATACTATGGGCGAGTGTTCCAGGGACCATGTGGAGGCAACTCCTTTCACTAGGCAAACTCCCAAGCTGAAGCATCTGGTTTTATTGTCTTCTGCCTAGAATATTCTTTCCCTGGTTGTCTATATTCCTGGCTTTCTCCGAGCCAATGGGTCATAATTGGAGTGTCATCTTCCAAGTGAAACTTTGTTTTTCATTGTTCCCTACATGTAGGCACACACACCCATAATCCCTCCCATTCTTCTTCTTCTTACCATTCCCCAATGCATGTATGACTCTAACACAGGATACATTTTGCCTTGGCATGCATATTTGCTTCTCTGGAATATAAATTCTATGGGGGATGACATTTGACTGTTACAACTGTTCAGGAAGTGAAATGAGAAAAGTTTTTAAATATAGGGGTGGAGAGGTAGCTAAGTTGGCCGTGTTTGCCATGCAATCCCAAAGATGCAGAATCTGAGCCCCATAACCCATGTATAAACAAGAGTTTGGGCATGGTGGCATAGACTTGGGCTGAGGAGGCCAATCTACCCTACTTGATGAGTCTTAGGTGGGTAAGAGGCCCTGTCTCAAATAAAACAATGGACAGTTTCTGAGGAGTGATACCCAAGGCTATCCTTGGGCCTCCATATGTGTGTGCATGCATGTCTACATGCACACATATGTGCATATGCAAATTATATATATGTAAACACATAAGCACACACATATAGATACACACATCCTCAAAGATAAAATGAAAAATGTCCTGACTGCATGGCACATCAAGGGTCGTGCTTGCTAACCCTCCCTGACACTGTGCTTCCCTTCTCTGTCTCTGACCTAGATCCTGGATAAGCTGCTGGATGGTGATTTAACAAACGATCTATCCTACTTCCAGAATGTGACAGGATGCACCAATTACTACAACTTCTTAGAGTGCACGGTAATGACCACAAGTTAAAAAACAGTAATGCCTGCTTAACCCTTGGGGCAAAACCAAACTGCCTCGGATTGGAAAATCGAGCTCAGTTTAAACTAGATGGCTATGTCCAACATGTATTGCGTCATTTTAGCCCTGAAGCCTTGGGGCTTGTTTCCCATTGGGCTTGTTAACTCACCATCCATAATGTGTGAAACTCTAGAGAGCTCGGAAGGGTGTCTCTTTAACTCAGTGTCCCTGCTAGACCTTGGCCCTGGGAGGAGGAGTTCTGGGAAAGATGCAGGCTGGGACTGAAGCCCTGGGTGCTGGGTCTAGGCTTCAGTCTATGAGTCTCTTGAAAACATCCAAGTTCTTTGTTCTGCACTTAAGATGGCTTAGGTAATCAACACTGCCAAGCCTCTCTGAAAATATTTGCCTTGCCTTACTTTTAACTTGAGGTGTTTAGAGCATCTAGGACAGCCCTCACTTCAAGGCCTCTGGAATATTTTTTTAAAGTATTCAAGTCGTTTCTTTCATAAAAGCAGGCCAGAGTTGACATCTTTTGTGTAGCGTTAAATGAGTAAGAGAAGGAGAGCCCGCTTGGCAGTTTGGATGTGTGGTCTCTGTCTATTGCACAGGACAACACATTTGGTTTTTCAATTGCCTTATTTATGAGCCATTTGTAAGTAAAATTTGAAGTCCCTTTTGGTGGGATTCCCAGCCCTGTGGTTTTGGACAATAACGAAACATGGCAGGAAGCAGAGAAACAAACTTGTGATTACAATGTTTTTTTCTGCAGAAAGTCATATATTCACAGCCAAAACAAAACAAAACCAAACCAAAAAAATGCTGGCAAAGCACAGAATTGTTGAACATAAATCCAAAACAGTATTTTTGTAACCTGGAGGATTTTTAAAATAATGAATAATATTTGCTCCTTTTTCTTTAAACTTTAATAATTATTACAGAGACTTTAAGGGGGCTTTATTTTGTTTGCTTTTGCTTTTTAACAAGGGCTGTGGATAACTTGTTTTATGTCTTTATTAAGTATCAGTAGTTTTTGCATATGATATAATTCCCCCATAAATTATGAACAGTTGATTGTGGGGGAAAGAGGGATGAGACAGAGAGATCTTAATGAACAGCAGACAATGGCAAGTAAGCTGTGGCTTTAACCCATCTTGCTGCATCTGCTCAGTTAAAAGGTCAGGGAACGATTGCCTTATGTAGTCTTTCCTTCCTCCGCCATTCTTGCCAATGCGCTGACTAATTGGATGGCAAGGTTGCAAAGATTAATGGGAGAAAGAAAATCCATTCCCCAGGCAAATTGGATATTGACTGCAAATGCAGGAGATTCTGTGTTTGGCCTCAGTGAAGGGATTCCTCTTACCCGACTAGGTGCCCCATTAAAATGTCAAGCATGAGGATGTGCTAACAGTTCAGTCGTGTCCTGTTTACTTCCTGTTTACTGTGCTGTGTGCTGTGAGATAGTCTCAGCTTTTCCTGTAGCCCTGCCTGGCATCCTCCCTCCAGGACACCTTCTGATGTTTCTTCTGCCAGGATCCCGAGGAACAAAGTTACTATGGGAAATTCTTGTCACTCCCACAAGTGAGAGAAGCCATCCATGTGGGAAACCAGACTTTCAGTGACGGTGCTGATGTCGAGAAGTACTTGCGAGAGGACACACTGCAGTCGGTGAAGCCCTGGCTAGCTGAGATCATGGATCACTACAAGGTAAGCAGGGAACCTGGGCGCAGAGAGGGGGTCTAGCTAAGAACTCCTGGGCCACTGTGAGCCAAGGGAACTTCCTTTTAGTTCCTATTTTACTTCTTCCATTCAAAAACACATCATGTATTCTAGTTATAAAATAGAAATATCCTTCTTTATTTTACTTCTCTGAGTTGTCCTTTTCATTGTTTTTTAAAACGAAATTCCCAGTGGCATGCACCAGCCCTTATACTTTGCCAGTTAAGGGAAATAAAGCCAAGAAGATGCCAAGCCTTGTCTGACGATCAGTTGTCCTTGTTTGCTCTATGATGTGAATGACAACTTCGTCATGGTTAATCCACAGCTGCGTCTTAAGAATTGCTCTCAGTGGCTTTGATCAGTGAATATTGTTCCTGTATCTGCCACAAGCGCAGTCCTGCTGGGCTGTTGTATTGGAGCGAGCAAAAACTCTGTTCTAAACAGAGCAAGGCAGGGATTGACTGCGTTTAGGGCCGACATATTCCAATTCGTTGGCCACAGGAAACCCCAGTGGAAGTCACAGAGAACCGCCTCTTGGTCCCCCACTAGGAGGAAGGATGCTAAGAGCAAGTGACCTAGCAAGAAGTCCCTTGTGTTTTGTTCCTTTTCTAGTACCACTCTCTCACCACTGTCCCTGCATCCTAGGGATGGTCTATAGGGTAACCCTGAAGGATGAGTGCAGAGATGAGGATGGATTGTATTCACTGAAGCTTCCTCCTTTTATCTGGAAGAGGCAAGAGAGAGACCCAAAATGAACCAAAGCCAAGCAGCCAGTGGTCCGTAAGGCACCTTGTGCGAATTAGACAAATAGGTTCTGTCTTCAAAGTATTTAATCTTCATTTTTCATAAATTGTCCACATTCTGCTTCAGGAGACTCACAGCCTTTACTGCTCCTTTCCAGCATGGGGAACATTCACTTCTATGATGTCTGTGAGGGAATGGTCCTTGGGATTCTCGGTGTACTGTGTGCACTCTGGTGCAGGAAGCTTCTAAATGCGTGCATACTTACCAGCTTGTGTTTCAGAATATTCCTGCCTGGAAGGTTCACCTTTTCTGGTCCTTCCCCTAGCACATGGGGTTTAACATTTGTGTAATGTCTACTAGCCATCAGAACATAATGAAACCCTACCCTCTAGGGATGAAGGGACCACACTGGATCAGGCCTGCATTTCAACCATCCTTGCTTTCGGCTCTGCTGAGAAAATATGATACTCGTCTCTTCTTGGTCTATTCTCTCCAAGTGATTTCCCATTGGGTGAGCTTTCTAACATGCTGCTGCAATCCTGGGTCTTGTCCTGACACCTATGCAGCTGCAGACCTGAAGTACATGTCCATGACTAAGGAATGAATAAAAGAAATCTTAGTAGCCGGGTGGTGGTGGCGCACGCCTTTAATCCCAGCACTTGGGAGGCAGAGGCAGGCGGATCTCTGTGAGTTTGAGGCCAGCGTGGTCTACAAGATCTAGTTCCAGGACAGACTGCAAAGCTACAGAGAAACCCTGTCTCAAAAAACCAAAAAAAAAGAGAAACCTTAGCTATGTCAAAAATATACCCAGAAAGCCTGTCACAACTAACTAGTTACTTATTGTCTTTGAATTTATTAAACCAAAAAGCACTTAACACTTGTCTTTGAAGACATAAAAAGTTAGAGATACCATAAAAATATCCAAAGTGGTTCTGTTGAAAAGAACTACCAATGTTGTTCTTTATTATTTGGGTCCTGGGATGGATGGAGATACATCTACACACACACACACACACACACACACACACACACACCTGGATTTGGGTCCTTTCTCAAGCACATGAGGTTAGGATGGAGCCTACAGAATTCCTGGGGGGTATAATGCTCCAAACGTTGCCCAGTCATCTCAAGCTGATCCCTGGATGATAAAGGGACTAAGTACCCTGACTAGAGCACATTTGGATATTTTAGCATCTCCCCTTCTTACCCCTATAACCCAAATCGCCTGTCTCGAATCTCATTGGCTGCCATGACAAAACACTTGACTGGAGAATTTCCATTCTACAAAAGCTGACTGCTCACAGTGCCAGACACTGCTGTCTGCTGGGAGTGCTGGGGTTCTAGTGTGAGTCAGCCTCCTGCCGCCTTCTTGCTGGGTCCTCCCTGGCTGGAATTCCTTTATAGGGTTTAATCCCATCCTCAAGAGCTCCACTGTCATGATTCAGTTCCTTTCCTAGTCCCCACGTTGGAGATTAGCTATCAGCATATGAATTTGGAGGGAAAGACAGAAATATTCAGACCCAACCACCTACAAGTGTGAACGTCAATGAAATACGAATGTTCTCTGTATGTTTCAAGCATTAGTTTCCAGCAAAAGAAAATAGCTTAGCGGGGCAGATAATGCGTGATGCCATGAAGAAAGAATGAACTGTGCAGTCAGTCTGAGCTTCAGCTAAACAGGGCGGCCGTGGAACAGACCATGCATTCATGAGACAGCTGGCAGCACCCTCCTGGCAGCGATTGCTGTTGGCTCGTCCGCGATTGATGGCGAACCTCAATGTGTATATAACAGAACCAGAACAACATAGATTGGCTTAAGACATTAGTGTCCTTAAAGTTATATTTACTTAAGACTCAGCTCTAATTTGTCATAGAAGGCAGCGAGCCCGTTTCCACTCATATGAACACGGGAGACTTTCCCCAGTACTGTCTTCACTTCCGTCAGTGTCTGGCTGAATGAGGAAGACCTTCAGGAGTGTCTGTGCTGGGGTTTTTCTTGTTTGTGTCTCTATGTGAACCTCAGCTTCCACGCAAACCAATGAGAGCACAGCCATGTTCTTGGAATGACCAGTAGGAGATGCAGATGCCACGACTTTGGCTGGCGGAATGGTAAACAGAGATACAGACAGCTAGAATAATCTGTGGGATGATCTAAATCTCCTTCTGATTAAATCAGGTCAGAATGTCATGAGGATGTTTAGGGATCGTGTAGTAAAAGAGCGTAGTGGTCTAGATAGAGCACACACTGCAGGGTCAGCTAGGACAGAGTGAAGTCCCCTTGGAGTGGCTGTTTAACTCGGCGACTCAGTTTCCTTGTTAGAAAATGGGCGGGGAAAAAGTGTGAGCTTTCCTTGTGCTTATATTTACAACAGTCCCTGGTGGGCAAAGGTGTTGAAAACCATAGTCGCTTACCAAGAACTTTTAGCCAAATTATCTAAGAGCCCACTGTACCTTGAGAGTGAAGAAGTGATATAAGTGGGTAACACCCCATCACGCAGGTGTAGGTGTGAGAAGCTGAGAACGCATCTTCAGAACCCACTTCTGTGTAGTCCCTGTTTTCCGTAGCAAGATGGGATTTGGGGGGTAGAAGGATTCCCAGAATCTGGTGTATCGGCTAGGCTGGAGTCTGCAGCAGCAAGCCAGAGACCCAGCCTCAAAACAGATGGAGGTCAAGGGTTAACCCTGAGGCTATTGTTTCACCTCCACATGCACACACACACGCATGCACACACACACGCATGCACACACGCATGCATGCACACACACACGCATGCACACACGCATGCATGCACACACACACGCATGCACACACACATGCTTGCACACACATGTACATACACATGCACAAACACATACACATACACACGCATGCACACACACATACACACACATGCTTGCGCACACACATGTACATACACACGCACGCGCACACACACATACACATGCACACACACACATGCATGCATACACACATGCCTGCACACATGCACACAGACTTACACAAGAACCCCCCCAATACAAAAGCAGAAAAGGTCTCACAGGGACCCACTTTCTTGTTAGAACTTGAGGAGTTTAGAGATCACCATGCCATCCCTACAGGGTAAACGCTCTTCTCAAAACTGTGAAGAAAATGAGGTGACAGAGAAATCCATTGTACTCCAAATTGAAGGCAAATAAAGAGAGTCATCCCTCCCTGTCTGGAACACAACCCCAGGAAGAGGAATCTCTGTAGAAGGAGGGCCTTAGTAGGAAATGGAACCTTGATCGGCACATGGCTGGAGGCCAGTGCAAGGAGTATAGAAGTCAAAACACTGGGGACCCAGCTAAGCCAGGCTGGGCTGGGCATGTTTGTAAATTTTACTTTCAGGACTTCATCCAAGCTCCCCAGCGACTATTGGGGGCAGGAGAGATCCTTGGCATTTATGATGTCAGAGGAGGGGTTGGGGAAACATTGCCCAAGTGCTGTGCTCTTAACAAGATCTACTCAGGAAAGCAACTATTTTCCCAGCACCAAACCTATTGGAGTTCAATTGTAGCCTACGAGTGCTTCTCCTTGACTTAAAATGAGATGGTATTCCCTGTCCCCTGCAAAAAACAAGGCAGGTTAAGCATAGTTATTTTTTTTAAAAAAATATTTATTTATTTATTATGTATACAATATTCTGTCTGTATGTCTGCAGGCCGGAAGAGGGCACCAGACCCCATTACAGATGGTTGTGAGCCACCATGTGGTTGCCAGGAATTGAACTCAGGACCTTTGGAAGAGCAGGCAGTGCTCTTAACCACTGAGCCATCTCTCCAGCCCCTAAGCATAGTTCTTGTTGAAAATGCATTTTATACAACCTGTGCTCAGTCCAGCCTACCTTCAACTTTCTCAATCCACTCATGCTGGAAAAGTCATCTAACACGACACCACTCTAACTAAAGATCCGCTGATTCATGCCTCTTATTGTTTAGTGGATATGAAATCACAAAATGCAATAACCAAAGCCATGGTCCTGTGGTGCACTGCTGGGTAACTGTCGCCTCAGGAGCTGCATGGTTGGTTGGAAGTTGTAGCTTGCTGTCACTCGGGCACTGCAAGAGTACTGTAGTCCTTGGCAATGACCTGGGAAAAGACCACAATGCCAACATGGAAGAAAAGTTTCTGCAAATGAGTATCACTTCCCTATCAGCAGAAAGTTGGAAAGGGCTAAATCGATCCATCCTAGGTCTGGAAGCATCTATGCCCACCTGCAGCCCCCTCTAGCCATATTGCTCCACCAGGGAGTGGCAGGGGCAACCAGAACTATAAAGTTCACAGTCCATAAGCACAGGTTCCTAAGAGGTAGAGACTGTGATGCACTTCCTGTTCCCAGGGTCTTTTTCCCAAGGACAGAGTGCCAACCCTTCAACAAAAACTTACAAGCAAAACAAAAGGCAGCATATGTAGTTTGAGGACACTAAATACTCATGAGAACCAGAATGAGACGTGGCAAGAACGGCAACATTCCAAACTAGAAATTTCAAAACATAACGGAACACACGTGATTAGGACTTTTATAGACAATGCCAAAAACGTATGAACAGGTGGGTAGTGGATATGGAGATGTGGAAAATCTGAGAATAAAAACAGAAACATCAGTGATAGGACAGAAATTAAGGCAGTTTTGGTAGGTTTATCAGCGGCCTGGGTATCACTGAAGAAAAGAATCACTAAGTTTAAGAATAGAAACTTCAAAAACCAAGATATGAAACAGAACAAAGCAGCCCTCACCCCACAGAACAGTGTCTGGTTTCCATGTGACAAGAGAAAGAAAAAGGTAGCTTTTATGCAATGACAGTGTCAAGGGGAGAATCTTTAGAAAGAAACAGAAGCAACACTGTAAGCAGTTAAAGACAGAACATTTATGCAAATTAATGTTGTATGTAAACCACTCAGAGTACACCAGGCAGGATAAATGCAAAACAAATAAACAAAATAGATATCTAATATGCAAGGTATTAGACAAACAAAAAAAAGAAAGGAATTCTCTGTCAGTAGATCCTCTTTGCAAGAAGGTTTTCAAAGAGAAAGAAAAAACATTCTATGGAAAATTCAGCTGTATGAAATGAAAGGGACCAAGGCATAGTGGACAACACCTTGAGTCCCAGTCCTTGAGAGACAGAAGCAAGTTTCTTTCAGTGAGTTTGAGGCCAGTCTGGTCTACAGAGCAAGTTCCAGGCCAGCCAGGGCTACATAGCAAGACCTTGTCTCCAAACACAGAAAACAAACAAACAAACAAAACTAAAAATAGGAGAAAATAAATAAAAAGGGGAGTAAAATAATGAACATGATGGGCTGTGTAGCAAATCCAAAGGAATCAGCATAGAACTATCTCCTTTGACTAAGCATGACAGAGTTGTAGGATATGAGATAAATACACAAGAGTTGACCACTTCTCAGTTATCAGCAAAAATTAAACAAAATTTGAAATTGAAATCAAAACAGTACTATTTGTGCCAACACACACACACACACACACTCACACACACACACACACACTTAAGTGCAGATGTAGTGAAACGTGAAATAACAAAACTGATGAAAGATAAAAAACACAAAGTAGAAAAATTTGCCTGTGCATGGAGTTACTATTACCAGAATGTCAACTCTTCTCACCTAGATCCGTAGCTTCAATTTAATACCGATCAAAATCTGTCAGCAACTTATTTTGTACATGTGGACACGTTGAATCCAAAAGTTTATATGAAAAGTCAAAATATTCATAATAACCAATACAACATAAAAGATGCATTGTTGGAGGATTTACGAAGACTTCCTACAGAGGAGGCAGTGGAATAGACAAATAGATTTGTAGAACAGAAAAGAACTCAGAAGTGGAGCCATTTAAATACAATCGGCTCCTCATTTGCAAGTTGTAAATGGCAGCACAAAGGAGCAGATATAATCTTAATAAATGATTAAGTACAGCAAAATACACCTACAAAATAAGTACAGCTAACTCCAGGGTGCATTGCAAGTACAACCATAATGCATGTAGATCTACAGCAAGAACAACACCAGAAAACTAAAAATCTGAATCTTGTGAACTCAGGGCCTGTATCCCGCACTCTGCAGCTGGGGACTGTGTTGTGGGCCCATACAAAGTGTGGTTACTAAAATCCAGCTCCAGGTCTGGGATAGGTGAAGTGCCCCCACTGTCCCCATGTTGGTAGCCACCACTCAACCAGCATAAACAAACAAAAACCCAGAGGGACATTAGTCTATGGGAATTTTCATGACAAAATTTAATGAAAGTGTTCGTTTGTGTCTTTATGTGTTCTCTGTAGTCAAAGACCTGACAAAAGATAACTCCCTAGAAGGAGGATGTCTTCAGGCTCATAGTTTGAGAGGACAGTATCCACCATGTCAAGAAAAGCATGGTGTCAGGAGTTGCTCACCACCAGAGTAGTGAGCCCTGGCTCCTATCTGTGTGCATCAGAAAACAGAGGAGAATGCTGGTGCACATCTGGCTGCTGGTGCACATCTGGTGCTCTCCTTTTTTGTTTTTATTCAGTCCTGGATCCCAGCCTACAAGTTGGTGGCACCCAAGTTCAGCATGGATCTCCCTTTCTCAGTTAACCCTCTTTCTCAAAGATACATGCAGGGATCAGTCTTCTTGGGTGATTCTAAACTGCCAATGAATAGTAAGCATCATAGTCCATAATTTTTTTAAAAAAATCACTTAGCACACAAACAGGCTGCCATACAGAATCAACAGATGTGGAGAGTCAAGATGCTTGATATGCAGGAAACATGAAGTACAGAATATAAATATACTACATATAGTATATTTAAATATGTAAAATTGGCTTGCAAAATAAGAAATAAAGAACTATCAAATATTTTGACACTGGGCCAGTAAGAAGGCTCAGCGGGTAAAAACGCTTGTCCAACTAAGCCTGACTATCTGACAAAAGAGAACCAACTTCTGCTAGTTATTCTCTCCTCTGACCCTATACAAGCACACATACACACCATGACAGATGCACACTGCCCCCAATAAGTAAGAAACTACGCAAGTAAGTAAATAAATAAATACATAAGTAAATGTAAAAGTATCTTTATAATATGATGAGTCCAATTTAAAGGTTAACCAATTGGTATCAAATGAAACAATTGTTGAGTAAAACATAAAGGAGAAATGACTTTTACTGTGTGTCTCAGCAAAATCATTGAAGGTGGACTAGAAGGGATGAAAAAAAAACATTGGGGGTTGTTTTTGCACTTGCTTCAGGACTGCTGGCTCTGGGCGCCTTTCTTTTCTTTCCTCTGCTGGCTTTTGTGTCTTTGGAGAACTTTTTATGTACATTCTCTGTCCACTTATTGATTGGTTTGTCTCTCAACTGTGTAGCTGCAAGCATTCCTTCCACAGTTCACACAAGTGCCTTACCAACTTGCAGGATTATTTTCTTCCATGGTGTTCATCAAGGCCCACAGTTCTTGGTTTTGGTGGATTCTCTTGGATCTCTGCCCTCTGTGATTGTGGGTGCTTTGTTATTGTACCCAAGAAGCCAGTGCCTAACCCAAACGAGCAGAGGTATAGTCCTCTGGTTTATTTTTCTAAGTTTTTTATATCACACACACACACACACAAATTAGACAATAAGTTCCACAAATGGGAAAGACCATTCTGTGTTTATCTTTCTGAACCTGTGTTACCTCACTTAATATAAAAATTCAGTTTATCCATTTTCCTACACGTTTTATAACCTACTTTTCTTGGTAGCTGAATGAAATTTCATTGTGTATAATCATCCACTCATCTGTTGATAAAGCTCCAAGTTGATTTCATTTCTTTGCTATTATTAAGAGAGCAGCAGTAAACACTGATGAGTAGGTATCCCTGTTGTAAGACACAGTAACCTTGGGCTAGTCCAGGAGTAGTAGAAATGGGTCCTGGGAAGATGTTGGACTTTGTTTAAGGCCTTTCCTGTGTCTATCAACATGACTGTTTCCTGTCTGTCTTCCAGCCCATTTGGTGATGATGTTTAGACATTGAGCCATCAGGAATCTCAAGACTAAAGAGTCCTTGATTATAGAGCCATCTTCTCAATGTTTTCTTGAAAGTGGTTTGCAAGTATTTTGTTGATTTTTTTCCAGATATGTTTACTGGGGAGCTAATCTTCAGGTTTCTTTCTTTCTTTTTTCTTTTTTCTTTTTTTTTGCCATCTCTGCAGTTTTGGTGTCAGGATAATGCTGGCTTTGTCAGAAGGGTTTGCTAGTCTCCCTTTTTTTCCTACTTCACGGGATGCTTTCAGAAGCAACAATAGTAGTTTTTTTTTTTTTTTTGAGGGTTCAGCCATGAATTCATCCAGGTCTGGACTTAACTTTTAGCTGGAAAAATTGTTTTTTAAAACATTGCTCTCCCTGCTTGTTTCAGATTCATTAAAATCATCTTATCTTGATTTGATTTGGAGACATTATTTCATCTAAAAATTCATCCACTTGTTTCAGATTTTCCAAATTATGGAATATATGCTTTCAAGGTATGCCCTAGTGAGTTCTGAACTTCATTAGTATCTTTTGCAATGGCTTTCTTTTCATCTCTGATTTTGTTAATTTAAGGCTTCTCTCTCTTTTGCTTAGTTTGGCTAAGGGTTTTCAGTCATTTATTTCTTCAAAGAACTGCCTCTTTGTTTCGTTGATTGTGGTTCACTTTCATGTTGCTAAGGTCTGTCCTGATCTTATTATTACTTTCCATCGACTGATTTGGGCCTTGGATTTCTCTTGCTTTTCCAATGCCCTAGGATATATAAATAATAAAAATTTATTTGCAATTTCTTTGATTTCATAACATGGAATCAAACTTACAGTGATAAGCTCCCTTCTTTAGACTGCTTTCATGATAATCTGTGCTTTTTATTTTCAGTTTCCAGGGTCTTATTGACTTTCTTCTTGATTTCTTCAAGCACCCACCCACCATTCAACAGTGTCATTTAATCTGCATGATTTTGCGTAATGCTCCGTCATTTCTCCTACTGTTGATTTAGAGACCTACTGCATTCAAAGCAGAATACAAGCCGTTATTTCAGGTTTCTTGTATTTGCGAAGACTTGCTTTGTATTTTAGTGTATGATCTAATTAGAGAATGGCCCACAGGCTGCTGAGAAGGACTTGTGCTCTACAGCATTTGTGTGGAACATTCTGCAGCAGTCTGTCAAGACTGTTCCATGTTGCCATTTCATTCAGCTGTTTCTTTTTTAATATTAATGTATTAATTTGTTTTATTTAGCTGTTTGCTTTTATAAGGCAGGCTCCCACTAAGCTACCGTAACTTGCCTGATCTTGCTAATTTGATGAGACTGATGGTGAGCGCACAGAGATCTGCTTGCTTCTCTCTCCCTAATGGTGGGATGACAGCACCCACCATGCCTGGCTTTCTGTTTATTGTATGACAGGCCAGCCTCCTGTCTATGGTTGAGAGCGGGGCATCAAAAGTACCATGATTACTGCGCCGAGGTTGATCAGTGAAGTTAGCAGCATTGGCTTTATGCAATTAGGTGCACCTGTGCTCAGTGTATGTTTGGAATTGTAGTGTCCTCTTGCTGGCGTCCCCTACAGCTGTATAGAGGACCCTCATTTATCGCTTCTGTCCAGTTTTGGTTTCCAGTTCTGTTTTGTCACATGTCAGAATAGCAACATCTGCTTGTTTCCTGGGTCCATTTGCTTGGGATGGATAGCTTTTGGCAGCAGCCTCTTTCACCCTAAGAAAGCATCTGTCCTTTCAATGAGAAGCATTGCTTGGCCACAACCAATAGATGAATCTATTTTTTTTAGTTAATTAATTTATTTTGCTGGGTGGGGGCACTGAGCTCATGTGGACAAGTCTGAGAGCAACTTGTGGGAGACAGTTCTTCCTTTCCATCACATGGGTTCCAAGAACTGAACGCAGATTGTCCAAGTGGCAGTGAGTGCCTTTATTACTTAGATATCCTGCTGTAGGGCTGTTAGCCTTGTTATCCAATCTGCTACCTTGCTAATCTCTGTTTCTGACTGGGGAATTGAGGCTATTAATATTCACAGTTTGAAAGCTATGTACTATTTCTTGTCATTTGGAGGTGAGAGTGGGAGGTAGGATTCTTGCTTAGCTGTTATACAAGTAGTTTATTCTTCCTTGTATACCCATGTATGTATTGCTATGTATGCATAACCCCATGTTTTCTGCAGTCCGCAGAATTCCTTCAAATGTCTTCCATAGGCTTATGGTTGTGATCTTCTTCCTCTTCCTCTTCTTCTTCTTCTTCCTCTTCCTCTTCCTCTTCCTCTTCCTCTTCCTCTTCCTCTTCCTCTTCCTCTTCCTCTTCTTCTTCTTCTTCTTCTTCTTCTTCTTCTCCTTCTCCTTCTCCTTCTCCTTCTCCTTCTCCTTCTCCTTCTCCTTCTTCTCCTCCTCCTCCTCCTTCTTCTTCTGCTTTCTTTTAGATTTATTTATTTATTATGTATACAACATTCTGCCTCCATGTATGCCCGCGCACCAGAAGAGGGCACCAGATCTCATTACAGATGGTTGTGAGCCACCATGTGGTTGCTGGTAATTGAACTCGGGACCTCTGGAAGAGCAGCCAGTGCTCTTAACCTCTGAGCTATCTCTCCAGTCCCTGGTCGTGAATTTCTTAAACTTGTTTTTATCCTGGGAAGTTTCTTTTTCAATTTTGACAGGGATATTTAACAGGTATTTTGTTCTGAGGTAGATCTAGCTGTTGTCTTTCAAAACTTGAAAACATCATTCCAAGCCTTCTTGATTGTTAAAGTGTCAGCTTACAGATCGCCTATTGTTCTGGTAAGTCTACCTTTACCTGTGAGCTGGTGTTTCTCTCTTGCCACTTTCAATAGTCTTTGGTTGTTTTAAATTTGCCATCATTACCTGGGCATCCCCTGGCAAGACAGCCATGCCTATGGGTCAGTAAGGGACATGGAGATAAACCACTCTGAAGGTTTCAAAGAGCAGAGTCTGCTTTATTGCTTGTGAGCAACCCTTTTTGTAGCAGAAGCCTATGGACTGTGATGGATTAGCACATTGTCTTGGCTTGTACGGTGAGCGCTCAGACCACCGGGGCGTCTAAGTGGAAGAAGTACATTAAAGGAGATGTGAAGACTGCAGACTCATGAGCAGACCAGCTACCAGTTACTCATGCTACTTCATAATTCAGTGTTCTGACTTCAGGAGCATGCTGTGTGCCATGCTTCTTGTTAGAAGTGCAGTGTGCCCAGTAGATTGGCCGCCAGGTCACGCCCGCATTTTCTCCTGCATAAATTAGTAGCTTAATTCTCAGGCAATGAGGGGAATCTTTTTCTGCTCTTGTCTGTCAGGTATCTTGAATGCCTTCTGTATCCTGACAGGCATTTTCCCCTCTGGTTTGAGTGTATTTTTGCAATTGTCTCATTGAAACGTTTTCCTTGCCTTTGGAATGGAATTCTTTACTTTTTTCTGCCCACGATTCTTAGATTTGGTCTTTTCATAGTTTCCCCAATACCTTGACAGTCTAGCTAGTGCTCTCTTACTAATCTGACTTCCTTCTGTGGGAATGGCCCAACCCCACCGCCTTGTCTTCAACCTTGTGTATTTTGACTATCTCCTCCCACAGAGTTTTTATTTGACTTCTTGCATTTTTCATTTATTTCAGTTTTGGTTTTCTTTAATATTTCTACACCTTGTTATTATCTGACTCTCCTGTGGAGCCTCCCCTATACCCTGATCCCACCCAGGTGACTCCTAGGGTTAGATTTTTATGGATGCATAGTCTTCATCAGGGTGGTGGGTGGGATTGAAGCCATATGGACCTATAATCCTCTTTGGGGTGACAGACGGGACTTGAAAGCTGGAAGTGATATCTCACGGGCATGCTGACCTCGTTAGGGCAACAAGAGGAGCTGAAGTGCCCTGTGCATACTGGCTACTCTAGTTTGAGGGACAGACCTATATTCTTACGGTCATACACCTTTCACCAGGATGATGGGTTGAGCTATTGACTCCCAGGTGCACTGGTACTGTGTTCCCTGGAGGTAATGACAAGACTGAAGCCTCACTGGTGGAGAGTTCTTCCTAGGGTAACAGGTAAAGCTGAACCCTCATTGGGCAAGCTGGAGGTCAGTGGGTGGGGCTGACGCTTCCATGGTGAAAAACCCCACCCTCCTGACAAGCAGGGCTAAAACACCAGAGATTTTTTTTCTTTTTTTACTGTGCTGGGATATAGGCAAGACTAGCGCCTTCTGTGTGTAGCCCTTGCCAGAACTATGCTCTTCATGAGTTCAGAATGCAGGGCTGCAGCTTCCTGGGCACATAGCTCAATATAGGAAGGTGGATGGTACATGTGTGATTACATTTCTTATTATGTTTCTAAACGTTTAGGTAAGCTATGTTACTATGTAGTCTTCGATGTGTATCATGTGTGTGTGTGTGATTTTAATGAAGGCACATGTGATTTCTTATATGCAGAGATTTAATTAGCTGTAATATAAACATTTAGACTGCTTTGTGGGAACCTGTTGCAAAGCGTTGTGAGGCGGTACAGTAGAGAGAAGACCCAGGGCCCGTGTGGGGCCACTCGCTAGCATATGTGACTGACTCCTCTGGCTTCTGCAGGCTCCTATACTCAAGTGCGCTTCCCCTCATAGAGAATTCTAACAACTTTACTCAATGATGGAAAGTGATCCCATAATCCAAAATAGCAGGTAACTACAAGAATAATCTTCTGTGCCTGGCTCTGCATGCTAGTGCTAGGCATCAGATTAGCCCTGTAAATTATATGCTATTACATGCTTTTGGCAGTGGCGTGGAAGGTCATTCAGGGTCAAAAGTCAAAGTTCGTGGAATTTGAATTCTCCCTTCCCTTTTATTTCAAACCTGTGAAGTTGTATCTTATCTCATAAAAAGTACACATTCTCAGGGCAGCCGGGAACCTTCTTGCTCACCCTTGTTCTATAGTTTGGTCTAGGGCCAGGCGCATGGCAGACTACTCGATAACCCTTAATAAATGGAAAAAGAATTGTCACGGGAACAAAGGAAACGATAAAAGTCTTGATGGATCGCAGATGTCACTAATACGCTTTGCTTCCTTTAATCTTCCCTTTCCTGCTCTCCCTAAGCTCTGCTTCCAAAGGCAGCTGTGATTCTCATGACTCCCTTTCCATCAGATGCACCAGGAGAGCTTAAAAACCACCCAGCCATGGCCTTCCCCATTCAAGGTGCGGATGTAGCTGCCCACCCTAGCAATAAGCATGTAGTGGCTTGCAGAAAGTTCAGAAAGAATGAAGGAAGGGTGGAGTGACAGAAAAAAGAGCGGTGGCCCATCCATGTATACAGTAAATGATCTTACAATTACAAGGGCAAATAATTTGCCACCTAAATTACCATGGACTATATTGTGTGTGCGATCCTCCTTCCTCAAGTTAGCAGTATTTCCAAACTAGTCAGTTATAAATAGTCCCTCATATATAGACTGGGGGTTGTATCCTGACTTTAAAATAGCAGAGTTGGTGGCCGGCGGACTGCACGCCCCTACAATCTCAGAAATATAGCCCGTGTTCATCCCACAGAGCTGCTGAAACTTTTGAAACTTCAGCTCTTTGGAGAGGTCCCCTGGTCCCTTGCTTCTCTGTGGAAAGGACATGTCATTGTACTAATTTTCCAGAAAAGTTAGGAAGCTGTTTTCAGTGTACTTTTACTTGCTTGTCATTCTCTTCTTTCTGGAAAGTGCACGGGCTGCACCCCCAAAGACAGTTACGACGGGACTAACGTTTCTGTGTAGAATCAGCATTTCCACAAACAGGAGTTTCAGCTTGCTGCGAAGAAGCCTGTGGGGCCCAACCCTTCACACTGCCCTTGAATTAGAACCGGCTCTCTTGCAAGTGAGCCGGCAGCACACCGCAGGTTGAACGGTATCTTCCCTAAATGGCCTTTCTTGCCAGCACATGCTTGGGCTTTTCAAAGCCAAGGGGCCCCAGGATGGGGTTTACTGTGCTGTGTTTAAAAGTTCATCTAGTCAGGAAATCGTAAATATAAAGTTACATTTCCCTGTCACTTATCATTCTACAGCTCATTAAATGCCCCCTAATTGCGTCTTCAGAATTCAGGGTCTTCATGTTTCTTAGCTTTGCTACCAGACTGAAACCTTAACACCGGGTCACTGTTGTTTCATTGGCTTCTCGAGGATTCAGGGCTGACGAGTCCCTGATTAGTGAATGTGACTTCGAAGCTGAAAGGCCAAATCTTTCTAGTTTAGCTTGTTTTCCCATACATCTCAATTGTTTGTATCTCCCTAAGAACATCATCTAGTGACACATGGTAATGACACTGGGGGCCAGGAGTCTAGGTCTGGTGAAGGATTAGCATGCCAAGAAAAGCACTTGCATTTAAATGAGCCCAATCCTTCAGTTGTTGGTTGGACCCAAGCATCCCTTGAACCACAGAGGGAAAACAGACTTCGCTGACCTTAAACTTATGGGACGCCGTTCTTCTATGCTCTTAGAAGACAGGGAGGAGAGGATGACTGTCCGTGAACAGTAATAAAAGAAAAGGATGCTCAGCCTGAGATGTTCATTTTCCTGCCATTGTAGCCTAGTCTGCTACAGACCATCAGCTGTCCCTTAGAGTCACATAGAAACAGTGTGGACACAGGGGCCATGCTAATAATCTCTGTATTGTTCCAATTTTACTATATGTGCTGTCCAAGGAAGAAGCCACAAGAGCAGCCTGAAGGGCCCTTCCTGTGAAGGTTTTATTGTGGGATTTGCCCAACCAATACTGTGGGAGTTTTCAACCTCACCCTTGCTGTGGGCCAATCTGGTATTAAATATGGTTGCTATTGTTATTACACACAAGTCTTGTCATAGGAGGACAGTCAAGGCAACCGAGGGCAGGCTTCCTATGGGACATGTGACTGAGCGAAAGCTGAGCCCTGGAGAGGTGCCCCTGACCTTCCTGCCCTGATTTTTTTTTTTTGCTCCATTCCCCAAGGGGACTCTTATCACTCCGCTGCTCAATTTGTCTCTCCAGCCTCCGGTCAGTATTTGTTACAGTGGTTTGTGTCATCTTTTTAGCCTGGTTGACATTTTCTAGAAAGAATGGGGAAAGGGCGGCTTTATTCTCCAAACGAGGGAGTTGCGCTTCTAGAAGAAAGCGAGCCACCCCAAACCTAATTGCAAGCTAATGGGGTAACTTTGATGAATAGAGCCATTGAGAGTGAGGGGGAGAGACTTGTACCTAACTCCTAACTGATAACCGGCTTTTCCGGTGGAGATAAAAGCGGTCTCCTTGATAAGGAAAAGTCAGCTACTTGCTTTTTTTTTGTGAAGTTAGTTAGCATGGTTTCTTACCTTCGCTGCCCTCCTGGGTGGGCTCTAGGGACTGATCGTTACAGATGGGAATTGGACTCCTGGCAGCGGCTCCCTTGGCTCTTCGGAGGAATGCCTGCTTGATCTCATACCTAGCCCCCTTGTAGGAGAAGGACAAAGTAATCTCCATTCATGGAGAACAAACTCCTCTCAAACTGAAAGGCAAGTGTGTTATGGGAGAAGAGAATGCCAGTGGGCCAGCCGGAGTCCATGGTGGTCTGGACCCCATGACCGCTCTGCTCACTAAACACTGCGTGCCCCTTCTCACTCTCCCTAGCTCTTCTAAGGGCTTCAGTGCTTCTAGTAACACCTTTTGCAGGCTGCTTAGGATTTCTCCCCCAGCAGAGCCATGCCGCTCTCCTCTGGTACCTGGGGCAACTCTAGCTGGGAAAGGGGCCTTCCTTCCCAAAGCTGCACTATGGCCCTGCTCATGGCTTTGCTTCTCTTGCCATCCTGGGGAAGCCTCTCTGTGTCTAGCAATACTGTTGCTTGACTCTGAGAATAGAGGTAGTGATAGAGAATAAAAGGAGTCCGAAGTGTGTGTACAGTGTGGGTGTGCGCACGCATGCATTCATACACATTCTGTCTTGGCAGAAAAGGTTGGGAGTATCTGCTTGCCCCTAAAGTGTCATATCTCCCGTTGCTTTAATCTAGATTGATGAACACTGCAGATTGCAGCCAGGATTGACTGAACTGGAAAGCTACTTCCGTCATTTGGCAGCTATAGCTGAGGAATCAGTTCTTTACAGCATTAATTGACACAAAGCATACTGGAGCCTTATACCTGAAACATAGTGCAATATTTACGTTTCCACTTAAAAATGAATAGAAGTGACATCAACTTTTATAATATACTGACCCTAATTAGCTGTATAAAGATAAAATGTTACTTATAAATACATATGTATTTATATATGTTATTATATCAGTTGCAGTAAATACTAAGAAACCATTGGGGTATTTTACATTGGTTACATTGTATGAAACGTTCAAAGTTCTGTGTGTATGTTGAATTTAAAGAGTGTCTCAGTTTGGACTCGCCATACGTTTAGCACTTGCTAACTAATCTATTAACAGTGCAGATTGGTACTACAAACTTAACTGTTGAGAAATGTGAGCATTTTTTTTCTTTGCAGGGTTGCAGGTTTGTGTGCAAAAGTAGACATGTTAGTTAAATGCATTTAATGATGTGGAAAGGAATTGGCTCCTTGCCTTCCTCCCCTTTCAGAAGGTTAATAATATCCACAGACATATTGTAGCCTTTGGAGCTGTCCCTTGAACATGACCTTGAAGCTGCACTTTGGTAACCAGGAAGACACTCCTCTTCTGGGAGGATTTGTGAGGGCAAGTGGGGAGGCTTGTTCCTAGGGGTGTGGCCAGCTCATTCAAGTGCATTTATTGAAAATGGTTAATGGCATTCTTGAGAGGTAGGTGATCAAGGAGAGAACCCAATCCCTAGAGAGGACCGCCAGGACTTGCGTATTCAAACTTAGCGGAGCAACACCACGCTGGATCATTAGAGAACATCTTTTGCATTGTGCTGTTCCAAGGTAGTTGGAGTTTCCTTTAAGATCCCTGTGTGGGAACACTGGTTCTCTGGATGCTCTTCAAGTTGGCTCTGCTTCTCAGTCCCGTATCCAAGCAGCTCAGTTATTTAACTTGAAGCTGCGAGCAGCGGCGATTGGGTTTTGGCTGGAAGGCCTTGTTTGTGCATCACTGGACGTTCACTCAAGCCTGTTGCTCTACTTTCACTTTCCTTCATTCTTCTTGGCAAAACCAGCCAGTGGTGGACTGGCAGGCACACGGGGTAGTCATTCCTAGCTCGCTTCCCTGCCTCCTTTGCCTACACTTGGAAGCAAAGTCTCTCGTTTTAAGAATGACCTACTTGCAGGTTTGACTACTGTTTCATTCACCAGCTGCATTATTTTTCCTGCCTCAGTCCTTCCCAAGTAATCCTGGGGACTCAAACTTTCTGTGTAACACATCCCGGAGTCCCTGCAAATCTGGGAAAGGAGAAGGGCAAAGATTGTGACCCATGTAGCTTCTTCTCCAGGCAGAACAGTTCTTTAATGTTCTACTCCTTAGTTGAATTCAAGTTTTTTTTTTCTAAGTGCTTGAGAAGCCTTTGGGAATTATCCTTTGATGAACTGGATATTAGTACAATTCATTCTCTCTGTTCAGAGGCAAGGCACCAGTGGGCCAGGCTAATTGCTTCAAGCAGAAAGAACTCCCAGAACCTTGGGACTGCAATAGAAGAATGATAAGGAAAGTAGCCAAAAAAGGAAGCGTGGAAGGGCTTCCTTGTAGGGGTTTTGATGATTTAGCATCTGTAGGGAAAGTTCCTTAAAAAAAATTTTTTTTTGATTGTTGAACAGGAGAACATTCAAAAGTAAGACAGATAGAGGCCCGCTGGGAACGCTGTGCAGCCTGGAATAGCTTAGGCTTCTGTTCAATCATTTCCCCAAACAGGAAACCACAAAATGTTAGAGATTAAGGTCACTAGATCATTGGGAAAAGAGCATAAGTTTGTCTGCAAAGCATTATGATGTATTGTGAACGGGCCAAAAGGCAAGCATAAATCTTTCATTGAAAAATGTAACAACAAAAGTCTACCCTTCACAAAAAAGCTCAGTTTGCTTTTCCATTGTACCAAGAGGCCCAAGCTGCTTCGAGCGGCATTTCTGTAATTTTCCTAGTGAGGGGATGGGCAATGGGAACACAAGGAGACAAGCCTTGAGCTGTCTGTGGGTGAGGCGTGTGTTTTGCTTTGCCTTTGCACACTTACAAATCTGGTAAAGTTTAGGTTGCATGTGGGCGCATGTCATTTGCTTTCTATCAGACCTTGTTATATTGGTGGCAATGAAAATCTACCAGCATGAACCTTTGTCTGCAGTTCTGCCTCAAGCCCCTTCTAAGTTATAGGGGCTATGTCCAAAGAGCCCACACCTCCCTTTCCACCTCAGTTGTCTCATGGCACCCCTAATTTAGGTAAGGCGAAGCCTAGGTGGAGTATGGAGACTCTCTGGATGGATCTGAGATCTGTGGGGTGCTCTTCTGGGGGTATCTGGTTATGACCTCGAGACTTAGATCATCTTACACCTTTTTTTTTAATTGATTTTTATTGAGCTCTACTTTTTTTTCTGCTCCTGTTCTTGCCTCTCCCCTCCCCTTCAACCCTCTCCCAAGGTCCTGATGCTCCCAATTTACTCAGGATATCTTGTCTTTTTCTACTTCCCATATAGATTAGGTCTTCATATGTCTCTCTTAGAGTCTTTATTGTTGTCTAGGTTCTCTGGGATTGCGATTGGTAGGTTGGTTTTCTTTGCTTTATGTTTAAAAACCACTTATGAGTGAGTACATATGATAATTGTCTTCCTGGGTCTGGGTTACCTCACTCAATATGATGTTTTCTAGTTCCATCCATTTGCCTACAAATTTCAAGGTATCGTTATTTTTTTCTGCTGTGGAATACTCCATTGTGTAAATTTACCACATTTTCCTTATCCATTTTTTGGTCAAGAAGCATTTAAGTTGTTTCCAGGTTCTGGCTATAACAAACAATGCTGCTATGAACATAGTTGAGCACATGTCCTTGCTCAAGGGCTTCATTGTAGGGGTATGTATATATATATATATATATATATATATATATATATATATATATATATATATATATATACCCAAAAGTGGTCTTGAAGAAGGTTGTTTCTTAATTTTCTGAGAAATCACCACACTGAAATCCAAAGCAACTGTACCAGCTTGCATTCCCACCAGCAATGCAGAAGTGTTCCCTTTACCCCACATCCTCTCCAGCATAAGCTGTCATCAGTGTTTTGTATCTTGGCCATTCTTACAGGTGTAAGATGGAATCTCAGAGTTGTTTTGATTTGCATTTCTCTGATGACTAAGGATGTTGAGCATTTTCTTAAGTGTCTTTCAGCCATTTTAGATTCCTCTGATGAGAGTTCTCTGTTTAGGTCTGTACTCCATTTTTTTTTGTTGGTTTATTTGTTCTTTTGATGACTAATTTCTTGAGTTTTTTGTATATTCTGTAGATCAGATCTCTGTCTGATGTGGGTTTGGTGAACATCTTTTCCCATTCTGTATACTGCTGCTTTATCTTGTTGACTGTGTCCTTTGCTTTACAGAAGCTTTTCAGTTTCAGGTAGTCCCATTTATTAATTGTTTCTCTCAGAGTCTATGCTGCTAGGGTTATATTTAGGAATGGGTCTCCTGTGTCAATGAGTTCAAGTATACTTCCCACTTTCTCTTCTATGAGGTTCAGTGTGGCTGGTTTTATGTTGAGGTCTTTGATCCATTTGGACTTGAGTTTTGTGCATGGTGATAGACACGAATCTATTTTCATTCTTCTACATGTTGATATCCAGTTATGCCAGCACCATTTGTTAAATATGTTTTTTTTCCATTTGATATTTTTCTGCTTCTTTGTCAAAAATCAGGTGTTTGGAAGTGTGTGGATTAATATCTGGGTCTTCAATTTGGTTCCATTGGTTCTCCTGTCTGTTTTTATGCCAATACCAGACTGTTTTTATTTATTTATTGATTGATTGATTGATTTTTTTTTGAGACAGGGTTTCTCTGTAGCTTTTGGTTCCTGTCCTGGAACTAGCTCTTGTAGACCAGGCTGGCCTCGAACTCACAGAGATCCGCCTGCGTCTGCCTCCTGAGTGCTGGGATTAAAGGCGTGCGCCACCACCGCCCGGCTCCAGACTGTTTTTAATACTGCAGCTCTGTAGTAGAGTTTGAAGTCAGGGACTGTGATGCCTCCAGAAATTCTTTTATTGTACAACATTGTTTTGGCTCTCCTGGGCTTTGTGCTTTTCCATATGAATTGAGTACCATTCTTTCGAGGTCTGTGAAGAATTTTGCTGGGATTTTAATGGGTATTGCATTCAATCTGTAGATTGCTTTTGGGAAGATTGCCATTTTTACTATGTTAATTCTACCTACCCAAGAGCATGGGAGATCTTTCCACTTTCTGGTGTCTTTTTTCAATTTCTTTCTTTAAAGATTTAAAGTTCTTGTAATACAAGTCTTTCACTTGTTTGGTTTGAGTTACTCTGAGATATTTTATGCTATTTGTGGCTATTGTGAAGGGTGATGTTTCTCTGATTCCTTTCTCAGTCTGTTTATCATCTGTGTACAGGAGGGCTACTGATTTATTTAGTTGATCTTGTATCCTGCTATATTACTGAAAGTGTTTATGAGTTGTATAAGTTCCTTGGTAGAATTTTGAGGGTTGCTTATGTAAACTATCATATCATCAGCAAATAGTGAGAGTTTGACTTCTTCTTTTCCAATTTGTCTCCCCTTGATCTCCTTTTGTTGTCTTATTGCTCTAGCTAGGACCTCAAGAACTATATTGAATAGATATGGAGAGAGTGGACAACCTTGTCTTGTTCCTGATTTCAGTGGGATTGCTGTGAGTTTCTCTCCATTAAGTTTGATGTTGGATGTTGACTTGTTGTATATTGCCTTTATTATATTTAGATACCTAAATATAGTAATTACTTGTATCCCTGCTTTCTCAAGACCTTTATCATGAAGGAATGTTGTATTTTGTTGAAAGCTTTTTCAGCATCTAATGAGATGATCATGTAGTTTTTATTTTGCAGTTGTTTATATGGTGAATTACGTTGACAGATTTTCATATGTTGAACCATCCCTGCCTCTCTGGAATGAAGCCAACTTACTTGATCATGGTGGGTGATGGTTCTGATGTGTTCTTGGATTCATTTTTCCAGTATTTTAGTTAGTATTTTTGCATTGATGTTCATTAGTGAGATTGGTCTGTAATTCTCTTTCTTAGTAATGCCTTTATGTGGCTTGGGTATCAGGGTAATTGTAGCCTCATAAAAAGAGTTTGACAATGTTCCTTCTGTTTCTATTGTGTGGGACAATTTGAAGAGTATTGGTATTAGTTCTTCTTTGAAAATCTTGTAGAATTCTGAGCTGAAACCATCTGGTCCTGGGATTTTTTTGGTTGAGAGACTTTTGATTATTGTTTCTATTTCTTTAGCAGTTATAGGTATAGTTAATTTGCTTATCTGGTCTTGGTTTCATTTTGGTAAGTGATATTTATCCAGAAAACCTTCCTTTTCCTTTAAGTTTTCCAGTTTTGTGGAGTATAGGTTTTAGAAATATGACCTGAGGATTCTCTGTATTTCCTCCGTGTCTGTAGTTATGTCCCCCTTTTCATTTCTGATTTTGTTAATTTGGATATTCTCTCTCTGCCTTTTGGTTAGTTTGGATAAAGGTTTTTCTATTTTGTTGATTTTTTCAAAGAACCAACTCTTTGTCTCATTGATTCTTTGTATTGCTTTTTTTTGTTTTGTTTTTATTTTGTTGGTTTCAGTTCTCAGTTTGATTATTTCCTGCTGTCTAGTTCTCTTGGGTGAGTTTGCTTCTTTTTGTTTTAAAGTTTTCAGATGTTCTGTTAATTCACTAGTGTGGGATTTTTCCAGCTTCTTTATGTAGGCATTTAGTGTTATGAACTTGCCTCTTAACACTGTTTTCATTGTATCCCATAAATTTGGGTATGTTGTGTGGTCATTTTCATTGAATTTTAGGAAGCCTTTAATTTTTTTCTTTATTTCTTCCTTGACCCATTGGTGATTCACATCTTACACCTTCATATACCATCATCTGACTCTGCTCCTTAGAGAAGCAGGCATTCTTGCGGAGACAGTTAATCCCTGGGTGAACTGCCGATTTGTGTACGTTGAGAATCTGCAATGTTTATGCTTTGAGTTGTTAACATGGCTAGGGTTTCAGAAAGGCTGGAGTGAAGCTGACTGCTGTTGGCCCGTCTTCTGAGGAAACCGTCAAGGATAAAAGAGCAAGCGTGCCTCTCCTCTCCTGATTGTTCACTGGTTTGTCAAGTTTAGGAAAGTCAGCTGCGTCAGGACAAGGGTCAGCCCTTTTCAGATCTGGTCCCAGGTGCTTGGCCCCTCAGCTACTCATGTAAATATTGGTCTGTTGGACTCACATGCGATGACTGGGCAATCAAACAAATCAACATCACATCGGCTATCTAAGTGAAACCGCTGTCAGCTGCCTCTCCCACAAAAGGCCGCTTCCCTTCCATCCAGACGGAAGTGACACTCAGCAGCCCGCCGGTCCAGAAGCGGGAGGAAATACATGAGCAAAGTTGGCTGAGACTTACTGTTTTTTTCCCCAGACAGAGACATAGGTACAAGAAAACACTTTTTTTTTTTCTGTTCTTAAAAATAAGATGAGACTAAGAGCATTGATCTTGGCTATGAGGCATCTGCCCTAACTTCCATGTGTGAGGACACTAGGGAAGGATAGAGCCACATGGGGGGGGGGAGGCCACAGCACAGTGCCAGTGTGCCATGGCTAAGGGGAAGTAAGAGTGCAGCTTGGCAGAGTTCCACTGTTGGAGTTCGGATTCCTATTACATCTTTGATAGATTGGGAGATTTGAAAACAATTGGACTTTGTTTTGCTGTCTGGGAGGCTGCAAGTCTGCAGTCATGCGGCAGCGTTGTTGACTGCAGCCTGGGTCCTCTTAGAAGGCAATCTGATGATTTCTGGTATTGTCACATTAAAAGAAAAGAATCATTTAAAAAAAAAAAACCTCTCCAGGTATCCTTCTATTGCTAGGGGGCCCACCTTCATGACCCATCAGATCCAAAGGCTCCTTCTTCTGACTGTGTGGCATTGGGGACTAGAGTTTGGCATGGTGGGTTATGACTTGAATCTGAAATGTCCCTTACACATTCAGGCTTCTCACGCCATAGCTGATGGCACTAATTTTGGAGGTTGTGGAGCCTTTAGGAAGTGGGTCTGGCTGGCAGAAGTAAGTCACTAGGATGGGTCTTTAAAGGTGTATGTATACAGTGTTCTGCCTGAATGTATGCCTGCAGGCCATAAGAGGGCACAAGATCTCATTACAGATGGTTGTGGGCCACCCCGTGGTTGCTGGGAATTGAACTCAGGTCCTCTGGAAGAGCAGCCAGTGCTCTTAACTGCTGAGCCATCTCTCCAGCCCCTCATGTGGCCTTCACCAGCCCCTGCTGTTGGCTATCACACTGTGGTCAGCACAACTGTGTTGGATTCTAATTCTTATGACCTTAGTCACATATTTCATTTGAAAAGTACTGAGTTGTTGTGTATTTTACCTCAAAGGTGGCTGGGATGAGATTATTACCAAAAATGTTCATTGTTTTCTACACATGGGATGCTGTGAGCACTGTACGCACAGGTCACATGGTTCTCCCAATTCTTATATGCTTTTGGTCCCCATTGTATGGGTGAGGAAATGTCAGTGGATGGACCTAGTAGCTTAGTTGAGGCAAATCTGCTGTTCTGTTCAGAGTTCAGGTGTAAACCTCGGCAGAGCCTGTGGTGTTAACTACAAACTGAGATTCTTCAGTTCAAAGGTTTATGTTTACTTTGACTTTGACTTGGTCCCTGCAAGCAGTGACCTTTGGCAGTGACACACTGCGGAAGCGGGTGATTAGAAGCATGGTGTGAGCTTAGGCATAGCCTTGCTTTGTTTTCTGCACCCCACATAACCATGGGTCTGCGAGTGGGCCTCTCTGAATCTCTGCCACCTTGCACTGAAAATGGGACCCTTAGCAGCTGCCTTCTGTGAGATGCTTAGCCTGCTTCCCACGGCAGAACAACAGTAGGCTCCAGTATTATTCAAGACCTCTTTTCTTTTAAAGCAGTGCGATTTACCACACTTGCGTAGCATTTAAGGTGGGGGAAATTCCTTGCGATCTTGAATTCCAGGCTTTTAAGTGCTTTTAGAGCAATAATGTAATAATTTACAGTTCTACCTTTCAAGAAAAGCCGAGGTGTTATGACCGATGTGCATAAAATAAGCGCTGGCGGGCTGCCTCTGAAGAGCCGGGGTGTGTTTGCCTGTCCTGGCTGCATGTCCTCCTGCTGCAGATTCGTGTCTGGATCTCCATGAAAGTCTGTCAGATGATCGCCGTGATTCACTTTACAAGTGCTTCATGGATCCTTTGAAGCCACTGTGAGCTAGTCAGCACACCAAATAAGAGGAAGACTACGCTCTCTGAACCGCTGCGAAGTAGCTTCCGTGCTGGGAGCTGGGAGCACATGTTCCCATTGCCTCTCACTTCTGTTGTGTGGTGTCACCATGTCTGTGCCCAGAAAAGCAAATGGAACCTCTGTGAGGTTAACGTTCACGTCTTGGTGCTCTTGGTCTCAGAGTGCAGACATGAGCATCACCGGTCCAGCGCTTTATGGATCTAGGTTTTCTAGCCGTTAGCAGTGGAAATACAAGAGCATTGGTTAAAAGATACCAACGAATCACAAAATTCCCAGAACTCGTGCAGGACTGAGATGAGAAAAGAAAGGAACCCAAGAGGCTTGGACGTTTACATAGGAGAGGGAGTTTGTGCACTGCTCAGGTCCCCTGGGTCCCTTTGCCCACCAGCCAGTCTGCAGCTGAGGAGCTTTGAGTCCCTGGGCTGATCCACATTCCCGTCCCTCCTGCAGAAGAAGGAAACTGAGTGGCATTCTCTGAGGGGCCGTGCCCAGTGAGTGCCCGGTAGCAGGAGTAGTAATCAAGAGAAGACAGAGCGGACCTGACGAGACAGAGCAACATGTGATTCCACACAGAGTGACATAAAACCTGCGAAGAGTGGAAGCCCCGCCCTCCAAGCATCAGTAGGTTCCAGGGGAGAACGAAGTGGAGCAGGTACAGCAAGCACATAGACGGCCCCTTCCTCAGGCAGCGAAGGCATTCCACAGCAGCTCCAGGAAGGCTGAAGACACCTTCAGAATGTAGGCATAAGCGAGGACTTTCAAAAACAGAGTCCAGCAGCCCAGGAGATAATGACAAGAATTGACCAAGGGGACATATGAAATTGAAAAGCCTCTTCGCACCAAAGGAAATCATTACAGTTAAGAGACAACCTACAAATGAAAGGCAGTCATTGCCAGCCACACATCTGACAGGGGAATCATATCGACATTACATAAAGAACTCCAAAATGAAACAACAGAAATTAATCCAATCCATGTAATCAAAAGAATAGAACAGACAATGCCCAACAGCATTCGAATGTCCAATAAGTCTATGAAGAAATGTTCAGCATCTGTAGTCCCCAGGGCAACATAAATCAAAACGATATGGAAAGATAGACATTTGCAATCCTAGCCCTGGGGACATGGAGACAGGAAGATTCCTCGGATTTGCCGGTCAGCTAGCTTTGCTGCTTGGCTAGTGAGAGGCTTGTCTTAGCAAACCAACAGAAAACAAAAAAGAGACAGTGGCTGAAGAACGACACTCAGGGCTGTCTTCTGTCTGTCTTCACATGCATGTGTGTGTCTATACACAGACACTCACAAACACACACACACAGACATACACACACCAAAACAAAATAAACTATGTGGAGAGTCCATCTTTCTCCAGTCAGAATGGCGATCATAAAACAAAACTGGGAACAAATGCTGGCGAGCGAGGTTGGGTAGTGTTAGTAATGGAACTTTATGTTGTTCTTGGGCTCATCAGCGGGCACATCCATTATGGAAGCCATTATGGAGGTTCCCAAGGAAACTAATAATAGAGCTATCATGGGGCCCAGCTGTGCCACACCTGGGTTCATAGCCAGAGGAATCCAAAGTGAGCACGCCACAGAGGTGCTTGGACACCCATGTTTACTGCAGCACTATTCACCACAGTGATGTCATGGGCTCTGCCGAGATGCGCATCAACAAATGTGCGGGTAAAGCCAGTGCAGACTAGACTACATACATACACAATGGAGTTTTAGTAAGTCGTAAAGGAGAACAAAATGCTGGCCTTTGCAGGGAGATGGATTGAATGCGAGATCGCGTTATGAGAAACTATGCTCAGAAAAATGAGTATCGGATGTTTTCTTTCATATGCAGATTGTAAGTTTATACACGCACACATGCACATACGCGCCCCCTCCCTGACGGCATCAAAGTGAAATAGGGAGAAAAAGTAGGAAAGGGGGTGATGGACGAGAGAGTGATGTCAGGGTAAATATGAACGGAGCTCACTATGTACTTGTACAGAAATGTCATACTGAAACCTAGAATTTCTATAATGAATATATACTAAAGACAAAATTATAGTAAAAAAAAAACCAAAGAAGGCCAGCCCTATTAGACTCTGTCACCCTCTGTGAATAATTCCTCCTCCCCTGCATTCTTGCCCACACAAAGAGAGAAATGATTGAGAGAGATATCTCAGCAGAGATGGACAAACTGCCCGACGTTGTTCTGGAAACACGAACTGGGTTCCACACTCACTCACCTACAGTTTCCAGGGGCTTTGGAGATACTGATCTCTTAGTCGTGGGAACAAGTGCTTTCTGTTTTGGAGTGTCTAAGTTGCTTTCTGAAGGAGATATAGGTAGGACTTGGAAAGTCTGGAATCCAGAAGTCACTCAGGACCTCATACACTCATGACTTCCTTAACAACACAGTGGCCATTTACCTAGCCCTGCCTCGGGACGGTGGGTAAGAATAAAGCCGTGTGGAGAGGAACGCACTTCGGGGTACAGAGGAAAACACTTTTCCTGTGTGTTGTTTTTCCATTTACGTATGTGTTCATGGATGTATCCATCTGTTATGCATGGATGATTGTGCCACAGGACACATGTGGATAGAATAAGAGAGCATTAAAATGAAGGCAGTTCTCTCCACATGTGGGTTCCAAGGGTTAAATTCAGATCTGGTGACAAGACAGTATACCAGCTGAGTCACCTCCGCTGCCCACCCTCTGCTTTTTATCAACGATGAAAAGATGATTGTTCTCCTGATCTCCTGATGCCTTGCTCATAAATGCTTCAGTTTTGGAATGAGGTTTAAGATGATCTAAGAACCAAAAGCTGTTCTATCTGGTTGCTGTGAGAGACGGGACTGGTAGCATTTGGAGGTTTGCAGGCTCTTTACCCAGTTACAGCCTTTGTCAAACCAAGGCACCCGGTTTGCTCTTAGTGTCCCTGCCTGTAACACAGTTTTCCATTATGGCAGCGCTGTAACCACGTGACCTAAAATCTCCACCCCAATCAGACTATGAAACAAGTCAAGCATCCTATGGCTGCCTTGAAACTGTGGCACTTCCTCATTCTTTACACAAGTTGAAAGCTTGCGCACAGTTTAAAAATATGGCAGTTATAGAAGATAAACAAGTGGAGTGCAATTTTTGATTTTTTTTTTTTTATTCAACAAGCATTTTCTGCTGGGTGGTGCTGGTACACGCCTTTAATCCCAGCACTCAGAAGGAAGAGGCAGGCGGATCTTTGTGAGTTCAAGGCCAGCCTGGCCTACAAGAGCTAGTTCCAGGACAGGCTCCATAGCTACAGAGAAATCAAGTCTTGAAAAAACAAACAAACAAACAAACAAAAAACCAACCAACCAAACAATCAAACAAAACCAAGCACTTTTCCATCTTGTAGCATAACAATCAGTTTTACTGAGCTAACCAGCCAGTCCTCCAGAGAGGGAAGGAAAATGTCACAAGAATGCTTGTGCTTCTTGTTGGCTTCATAGACTTTGGGGAACCGGAGTTGGGGTGCTCCGGGCACTGCCTGGTTCATTTCTGGAAAACAGCTCCAACTGTCTTCCCTTGCTTCTTGTTTAATTTGATGCACTGTTGACCCGGAAATGTAGCTATATGCCACTTCTCTCTCTTCTCTTTGACTCTAGACTTTGTGGCTTTAATTACCATCACACAGGTGGGAAAGCTCGCGTGACTCTCCTGCTCTTAGCTCTGAAAATCGTGGTCCTGGGAAACTCCTCGGTCTAGGACAGATGGATGACCTGTCTGGGAAAAGCCAGGCCCTGTGTACGTGTGCACATCTTTCATTGTCTGCAGGAGTGTGGGGTCAGGCCGGGCCCTGAGATCTCTGTGTCTCTCTGGATGCGAGAAAATGGCACAGATGCATGATTTCCAGACTCCATGCACCTGGGTCCTCAGCTCACAGGTGCTGCACCCTGGGCTCTTTTACCCACTCATTGGTCTTGAGGTCGCCTGATAAAGACCAAGAAGCCACCCCTGCTAACTCCAGGCAGTGACTGGTGTGCATTGCAAACCTGGAGAAGTGGCAGTAACATACAGCATCTGCTGAAGAAGACGGAGCGTGCAGCTTACAGGCTTCCGCCATTGCTGACTCTTTGTTCCATCTGGACACCCAACCTGTTGGAGGGTACCATTCCCATTCAGGGCAGGTGTCTCCTGACTCACTCCGCTCACTCACCTAGATTCCAGTTGTCTCTAGACCCATCCTCATAGGAACATGCAGAAGTCTGCTTTAGCAAAGAGCCAAGTTGGCAACCACGAGGGTCATAACCATTTATTTAATTTCTCTTTTGCTGTTATTTTGTGATTTGATTCGTGGGCCTTTTAGAAATTAAAAGTGTGTGCCTTGCTTTGAAAAGAAAAGCTATTCATTGACCCCCAAAGTGGGTCTTCTACATCAAGATTGGGCATCTTGGCCCTTGCTACCTTGTTCCAGAGTGTTGGTGTTTTTGTTCATGAAGAATGGACTGATGAGGGAAGCAGCTCAGAGGTGGGCTTTGTCTCAGTTCGGATCAGCACGTGCATGCTGCAATACTGTGCAGACTAGCCTGTAAGCTATGACTTTTGTCGTGGTCCCTTAAGAATGAAAAAAAAAAAACCAAGTAAACAACCTTATGCTGGTTTCTAAGGTATGGTGAAGCTAAAAAGGTAGCTTCCAGGGACACATCTGGGATAAGATAATTCATAGCATGGGCATGAACAGCCCAGAAGAACAGACAGCCTGGGGAACTGCTAATTAATCTGTATCTTTCCACTGAACTATGGAAGGAGAATTACTTTGTACGTGATTATCTCTGTTAATCAGCCATAATGAGGCCGCCGTATAACGGCGCAGCGTTTGAGCCTTGTTCACTGGTACCCACCACGTGTAATTGTTTCCATACATTTGGCTCAAACAGCTGCATGAGGCATTGCACAGAGCGTAAGGACTAGAAGCCTTTGGGGCTGTGTTTTGTATAAACAATGCAAATATTTTATTGCTCAGTTGAGTCAAATCTTGAAAAATGGCCTTAAATCTGCCAAGGTCTTTTTCATTTGGGTTCCTGTGTAGGAGGGGGTGGCGACAGGGGCTGAGGGACATGGAAGGCTGAGTGTCCCTGTGGTGGAGGCCCAGGACTCTTTCATCTTAGCCTGATTCCCATCCCACCTCTGTTCGAGGATTGGGAGTGGGTCAAAGTCCTGGCTTTTTAATGCTATTTAAGCCTTTTAGGAAGCCACGCAGAGCTGGAAACAGATGCAGCAAACACTTGCTATCTAATATGAAGACTGAACCAAAGGTTTCCTCCGCTCAGGCCAAAGCAGAGCCTCGGAAGTAAACCAAAGTTTGTGAAGAGTCTAGAAAGCCTCTTGATTGGGGAGAGTAGCAATGCTTTGTGAGAATTAGGATCATGTTAGCCCCGTGTAAACCATCTCAGAAGGACAGAAAACAAAGGAGGAAGTGGCTCAGGTCTCTCTCTACCTTGTAAATTAATGAGCCATGTTATTTTCCAAACTTTTCATTTCATATATGTGTGTTTGTAGATATATTGAGTAAGATAATTGTAATACGGCTTATATTTGACTTTCAGCCTTCATATTTCAATTTTAAGATAAGCACATCCCATTTCACTTCATTATTGGACCAAATACTTAAGTGATTTTGCACCATCCCATAAAATTCCCATATCATGGTACCGTTAACTATACACCAGCTACAAGATGTTGGATTTTGAGTTCTTGGTTATAATGAGACTCAACAAGTATAGTTAAATGCATTTTTTTTTCTTTCTTTTCCTAGAGTTCATTTGACAAATAGGGTTACTGGGAACAGAAAGTACCTATATTTCTAAACCCTTGACATGTGAATTGTGAGCTGTGTGGGGAGAAGGGAAGCCAGCCCAGCATTCTCTGTGGTATCCATTTATGTAGGAGGGAACAGTGTTCTGGAATGGGAGGATGCTCTTCTCTGTGAACGAGTGGCCATCACAGTAAAGCCAAGAAGCCTTGAGAGTGGCACAGGCTCAACAGATGTTTATCTTTCTGTTTGAAGATGCTGTGGTTGCTACAAATGACACAGGAGGACCAAGCAGAGCAAAATGCAAAGTGTAGTATTCCTTGGTTCGATTAAAAGATATTCTCTTGCTAGTCAGCCAAGTGAGTTGTTCATGCCTACATGATGAACACACACACACACACACACACACACACACACACACACTGGGCTTTTAGATTTGCTTAAACCTTTTAAGAAGGTAGCATCATCAAGGTAGAAATAGCAATAGCATACACCGTGAAATCCAATTTATGGATTCAACCAAAGGTATCCATTCAGGTCAAATTGAAGACTGAAGAGACCAACGTTGTACAGAGTCCGGGAAAGCCTCTTTGTTTATATTTTGGGACTCAGATATCTGTTGACTATGATGAACTAAGCTTGAAAGAATGCATTGGCTGAGACAGGAGCAGAGTTTCTTTCAGGTTGTTGGTGTGTGTGGTGACCTGGTAGGCAGTGAGCCTCAGATCTGCTAGCCTAGCCTCTTGGGACAATGGCTGCAAATCTCAGGTTCCCCTGTCTGATGCAGGTTCACCCTCTGTCCCTGAGTTTGCTCCTTGTTTTTCCTTCTGAATTCCTACTTGCTTAGGACTGAACTTCATTTCAGGTTCTGCTCTACAATGGCCAACTGGACATCATCGTGGCAGCCGCCTTGACAGAGCGCTCCTTGATGGCCATGGACTGGAAGGGATCAAAGGAATACAAAAAGGCACAAAGAAAGGTTTGGAAGATCTTCAAATCTGATAATGATGTGGCTGGTTATGTGCGACAAGTGGATAAATTCTACCAGGTATGCAAACAGCTGGGGCACATAGGTCGTGGGACTGGATTGGTAGGATTAAAGACAAAGCACAAAAACCACTAAGGAAAACAGCCAAGATGTGTTTCCTCCAGCCTCCTCTTAAACAGAGAAGAGAAGGCCCCATTATCAAGGTAGAGATCACTGATGTCAAGGCAGACAGAAGTCTAAGCATTGCTGAAGACATAATGAGACTCTGGAAAAGTTCAGAGTGGCAAATCATTAATGAGAAAATCCCAGTCTGTTTGGAAGTCAAAGGGAATTTGGGCAATTATTGGAGGATGACCCAATGCAGATGCCCACTGTCTCTGAACCTGTCTTTATAAGGGATGTAGAGAGCTAGCTAGAACAAGCTTTCTCCCTAGCTGACCCTGTGGAGTGAGCTCTACTCAGGGCTTAAGTGTTACTCTTGGAATTTCCTTTTGCCCTCATTTTCTTTTCTCTTTGAGTTTTGAAACAGTCCTTTGTGGACTTCATAACACTTAAGCATCTTCTCTTTCTCCTGTGGTCAGTAATACCTTTCAGTGTTAGGGACTTTGCATGACCGAGGCCATCTTGCCTGAAGGTTTCCTTAAGAGAAGGCTTCAAATCGCAGATTGCATTTCTGTAAGGGGAGGTTAATCAACTTTTTCTGTTTCTAAGAAAACATTATTATAGGCTTTAGCTTTTCCACAAGCTCATCAGTTTCATCTAACATTTAGAATTTATAGGCTCCTGTAACCTTCATTTAATTCCTCTTAAGAGGTTGGTGTTCTTAAAATATTAGTAACTTATTTTTCTCTTGCCTGAGCCACAATTAAGTTATTACTGATTTCAAGTACCAAACACTTTTGCCATTGTTGATTTCTCCATGTGTTTTTGTTATTTTTTATTTTATTATTTGCACTTTTATCATGTTATCGTTATTGTGAGTTATTTACTGCCTTTTTTAAATCTTTAAGACAGAGGTTTAGAAGACAAAGCTTTTGTTTTCACTTTATGTGTGCACTCAATGTATGTTACATGTATGTTAATCTTGGTTTTAAAGGTACACAAAATTCATTATATTGAACTAAAGCATTCATAATTTCCATCGTATTTTATCCCCTTTGGCCAGTGTGTTATTTTAAAGTGTAATGTTTAATTTTAAATAATTTTGATTCTTCCATTCTTGCATTTATTATAAACTGAAGGGAATATATACTCTATTGTAGCTTTGTGGTTTAAAAGCCCACATATCCCTTATAATTTCAACCATTTGAAATTTACTTTCTGGCCCTTGAAGTGGTTATTTTTGGCAAACATTCCCTGTATACTTTTAAAGCAATTACACTCTTCAATTGTTAGTTGTAATGCTTTTTATGTCAATCAAGCTCTTTTAAAAAACCATTTTTACGCTTATTACTTTGAGAATTTACATCACTTCACCCTTCCCACACAACTCCTGCATCCCTCAACTCCCTCTCAAATTTATGTCCTCTTTTTCTTCAATTATTGTTGAAATAGGTGCGGCAGGGCTGCGTCCCCAGCACCCCACCGCCCGCACGGCTAGCTTTACCCAAAATAATTACATGGAAACTGTATTCTTTTAAACACCGCTTAGCCCATTTCTATCTAGCCTCTTCTAGGCTAGCTCTCGCATCTGGACTAGCCCATTTCTAATAATCTGCTGTGGCCCACGAGCTGGCTTACCAGGAATGATCTTAACCTGCATCTGCCTGGAGTGGGAGAACCATGGCAACTCTCTGACTCAGCTTCTTTCTCCCAGCCTTTCGTTCTGTTTACTCCACCCACCTAAGGGTGGGCCTATCAAATGGGCCTAGCAGTTTCTTTATTGCTTAACCAATGAAATCAACAGATTGATATATGACACTCCCACATCAAATTATTATTGGTATACATGCACACATATGTATATATAATTATAGCTGAGTCCACTTAGTATTGCTTATCTCTCTATCTCTCTATCTATCTCTCTATCTATCTATCTATCTATCTATCTATCTATCTATCTATCTATTTATCTATCTATCTATATATTTAAGGCTGACCCCATGAGACTGGATAACCTAACGGAGGGCTCATTTCTGGAGAAGACTCATTTACCCTCTCTCATCAGCCATGAATTGTGTAGCCTTTCATCAGGATTGGAGCCTTGTGAGATTTCCTCTATCTCTGTTGGAATGTCAACTAGTATTATCATTGTGTGAGTCTTGTTTAGGTGACCATATTGTTAATTTTATGGGTGTAACTCTCTGTCTTATATAGAAGACACTGTCTGGAAGCAGATGCTCTGGTCCTCTGGTGCCTACAATCTTTCCATGCCCTCTTCTACAGTGTTCCCTGAACTTTAGGTGTAGGGGTTGTGTCATCCATGGGCACTCCAGAGGCAGTTGTTCTCTGTATTTGATCAGGTATGGATTTCTGTGATTTCTCTGTCTGCTACACAAAGAAGCTTCTTTGATGAGGGGTCGATAATACACTTCTCTGTGGATATAAGGAAAGATATTTAGAACATAGTTGGTAACTATGATACCTTAGAGAACTGGCAGTTGCAGGTTCTTCTCTATGGTCTATGACCTCACCATCTTGGGTACTTGGCTAAGTTTATAAAATTAGGCACAAATCTTCTCTTGTTGAGTGGGCTTTAAGTCCAGTTAGATGGCTGCTGGTTAACCCAAGAGAAACCCACTCTCACATCCTTGGGGTATCTTACCCTCAAGGTCATTGTGCTTCATGGGCTATATAGCTCGGTAAAACAGCTTTCTCTCTCTCTCTCTCTCTCTCTCTCTCTCTCTCTCTCTCTCTCTCTCTCTCTCTTTCTCTCTCTCCCTCTGTCTCTATTTCTCTATCTCTCCTTTCTCTGTCTCTGCCTATCTCTGCTCTCTCTCCTCTCTGTCTCAGTCTCTCATTTCTATCTGCCTCTCTGTCTTCCCCCCTACCCCTTCTTACCACATAGCTGACAATAGAGATCTGTTAAAATCTCCCACTATGATTGAAGATTGTTCTATTTTTCTGTTTACTTAGTGCTGTTCACTGCATATAGCCATAGAATCCTTGTTATGTATTCCTGGCACTAAATTTTTCTTTCTTATGAACTATACTCCTGTAGTGATGCATCTCATCTTAAAGTCAACCTTGATTGATAGTAGTGTAACTGTACCAAGTTTCTTTTGAAAGTATTCATGGGGGATGCCTTTTTTTTCTCAGCATTCCCCGGTCTGTCATTTTATAATGTCATATTTAATATATGTTTCTTTTGCACAGTATAATGGCTTTTATTTTTTGTGTGTGCTTTCTGACATATTCTAGATTTGGAGTCATACATTTGCATTTAATGTAATTACTGATTTCTGTTTTTAGGTCCTACTGTCTCATTACATGTTTTCTATTTATTCCGTTGGGTCTATATTTTTAATCCGTTGTAGTTTTAACTCCTTAGAGTTTTATGTCATTTTATTATCTCCACTAATTAATCTGTGAACTATCATTCTTTTGAGATTGTCTTATAATAGTACTAGTTAATATGAATGCTAGACTTACTTAATGCTAATATACATAAGAATTTTACTGTTTTCCAGACAAATGTGAGAACCTCAGATTATTTTAGCCTTTACCTACTCTGCTGTTTTTTGCTATTAATCAAACAATCCTGTATCTGGTTTAAACAGGCATTATTTACACCTTTGAACCAGCACTCACTGAGAATTCACTACATGTTTAACCTACCAGCCGCCATCAAGTTTAGTGCATTTCTTGTCCCCCCCGGGGGGGGAGGGGATCTCTTTAGCATTTATTTTAGAAGTGCATGCTGACAACATGGTCTCTATTTTTGTCTTTTAAGTGCTGTTATCTTACCTTTGATTAGCAAGGCCATGTCTAGTGCAATGGGAGGCTGCCTTTGATTGGGGTGGTTGTGTGACATGCAATGGGAGGCCGCTGTTGATTGGGTGGTTGTGTGGCATGCAATGGGAGGCCGCTGTTGATTGGGTGGTTGTGTGGCATGCAATGGGAAGCTGCTGTTGATTGGGTGGTTGTGTGGCATGCAATGGGAGGCTGCTGTTGATTGGGTGGTTGTGTGGCATGCAATGGGAGGCCGCTGTTGATTGGGTGGTTGTGTGGCATGCAATGGGAGGCTATTGTTGATTGGGTGGTTGTGTGACATGCAATGGGAGGCCGCTGTTGATTGGGTGGTTGTGTGGCATGCAATAGGAGGCCGCTGTTGATTGGGTGGTTATGTGGCATGCAATAGGAGGCCGCTGTTGATTGGGTGGTTATGTGGCATGCAATGGGAGGCTGCTGTTGATTGGGTGGTTATGTGGCATGCAATGGGAGGCTGCTGTTGATTGGGTGGTTGTGTGACATGCAATGGGAGGCCGCTGTTGATTGGGTGGTTGTGTGGCATGCAATGGGAGGCCGCTGTTGATTGGGTGGTTGTGTGACATGCAATGGGAGGCTGCTGTTGATTGGGTGGTTGTGTGGCATGCAATAGGAGGCCGCTGTTGATTGGGTGGTTGTGTGGCATGCAATGGGAGGCTGCTGTTGATTGGGTAAAGTTGTGTGACATGCAATGGGAGGCCGCTGTTGATTGGGTGGTTGTGTGGCATGCAATGGGAGGCTGGTTTTGACTGTAAACATTGTGAAATCCATGTCTCATGCGATGAGATAATTAATTGTTTTCCCTGAGCTCCTGAGGCTGTGATGTTTGTCCTCTCCTGCATCCTGGTGATGAGGAGTCACACATTAGCTCTTTTGCTGCTGCTTTGAGGTGGTTTGTGTTTTGTTCTGTTTAACGCCTTTCAAGTTGTCCTCTGTGCTGTTTTCCAGCAGGTTCTACTGTTTGAACCACAAGGTATTAATCTAGGCATCTTTGTTGTTGCTGTCACTGAGTGGTGTTTTAGATAGGGTTTTCATTGCTCTGAAGAAACACCATGATCATAGCAACTCTTATAGATGAAAATGTTTAATTGGGGTGGCTTGCTTGCAGTTTCAGAGGTTCAGTCCATTATCATCTTGGAACATGGTAATGTGCAGGCAGATGTAGTGTTGGAGCTGAGAGCCCTACATTAATGTGGGAGACCCCTTTATATGTTGTGAATATGTTTTATTACCACTGGTTAATAAGAAGCCTGCTTTGGCCTATGGCAGTATAGAATACAGATAGATGGGAAATCCAAGCAGAAATACAGAGAGAAAGAAGGCAGGGTTAGGAGAGAAAGAAGCAGCTGCTGGAGAAGCAAGATGTAAGGTAACAAGCCACAAGCCTTGTGGTAAGATATAGAATAATAGAAATGGGTTAGTTTAAGTTGTAAGAGCTAGTTAATAATAAGCCTGGGCTAATAGGCCAAACAGCTTGTAATTAATATGTTTCTATGTGATTACTTGGGACTGGGAGGCTGAGAATGAAAGCACAAACTCCAGTTACATCTTGACTCAGAGGCAACAGGAAATCAACGGACTGTCACACTGAGTGAAACTTTAAATAAAGACCTCAAAGCCCACCCCCACAGTGATACAGTTCCTCCAGCAAGACCATACCTACTCCAATAAGGCCAAGCCTCCTAATAGTGGCACTTCTTTTGGGGACCATTTTCTTTCAAACTACCACAAGTTGTTGTGTTTTTTTTTTTCTGACTTGATATAATCCAAAGTCATCTGGGAAGAGGGAATGACAGTTGAGAAAATGCAGCTATCAGAATGACCTATAAGCAAGATGTTGTTCACTGTGTATTCTTGTCACCTTAGAAGGTCATGAGGTTTAGAAGCATGCTAATGTGCCTGTCCTCTCAGCTGTCATAAGAATCTCCAGCCCCTGTAGCACAACACCGGCCAAGCTTATGCCTGACCCTGGGGGACATTTGCCCCACTGAGCCCTCAGACATGTGGTCTGCCACAGTCTCAGGGGCTTCTCCAGCATGTCCTGCCCTTTGACAGGAAGGGAAGGAGCACAGGGGCTCAGAGCTTGACTCTCTGGAGTGGGCCTGTTGGAGGTCCTGTGGTTAGTGAGTACAAGGCAGCCTGGAATTAGAAAAACCCGGTTTGAAATCAGTTTGGCCATTTACTACCTGTTCTGCAAACTCAGAGTAAGAACAGTTGTTCTGTTGGGATGTGGCAAGGATCAAGGGAGATGCCAAGGATGGTTAACAATGCTCCTGCACTAGCGAGCCCTTGGGCTGTGGCCTGCCATGTACACCTTTATCCTTGATTCTGTGAAGTCCTTATTGCTACTCTGTAATCTGTGGTAATATATTTCTTCATTTGTAAATGAGGAACTACAAGCATCACCTGAGAAGCTTGTTCAAAGCTCAGAAGACTCTACATAGTAGGTAATGTTAGGCGCCACATCTGATCTTCCCACTTCACCACAGTGAGCTTAAATGCTTTAGGGATGGTGAGGCAGAGTGGGCTGGAACACTCTGGTCAGCAGGCTCGAGGCTCCATGCCTGCCCATGGGGTGCCTATGCAGTGATGGCATCCATAGCACTTGGCAGTACATCTAGACCACAGAGATGACTTCGTTCCCTAAAGGCAAGGGCACTTCTTAGGAGGAGGGAGGGGGCAGAACCTAGAGACAGAAAGTAATAGCTACAGAAAACTCCAGCTGCACTGTTGGAAAACTAACTTTAACTTTACTTTGTTTTTTGTGACCACACATATTTCAGAAAAGTAGGAGAGGATGGCCACCAAATGGTCTTTACTTTTTTTCTTTTCTTTTTTTATCTTTGGTTTTTTGAGACAGGGTTTCTCTGTGGCTTTGGAGCCTGTCTTGGAACTCACTTTGTAGACCAGGCTGGCCTTGAAACTCACAGAGATCCACCTGCCTCTGCCTCCCGAGTGCTGGGATTAAAGGCATGCGCCACCATCGCCTGGCCTTTAAATGGAGAGAAAAGTCAACTGAGGATTTGAATGCCCCAAGGAGAGTTCATCCAGGGAATAACAAAGCCCCATGCCTGTATTTACCTGGTGACAATTTATTGATTTTTTTGTTTTGTTTTATAATTTTAAACAGTGTGAGAAATTGTTATGGACAACTGACCCCAGAAAGGTCTACAGCAAGCAGTCGGTTGTGCTGACATAATAAAAGTAGGCAAAGAGCAATATAGGCCACCTGAACATTTGATTAGTTGAGAGAAGATGAGACAATCTTCAAAAAACATTGAACAAAGGCAAACATTTAGACCAAATATACCTTTATCTACATCACCAAATAGAGATTAGTGCCCAGAAATGTATCTTGGCTTTGTTATAGTCTTTGTTTAAGAAATAACTTTGTTCCCACCTCTCCCCCAGCTCTATTGCCTTCTGTAGAGAGGTGTGCCCTTACTCTATGGGTCTATGTCTCTGTTCCCCAGATCCAGGACAATTCGTTGATTTGTTGATACAATTGTGGGTGCAAAACAAGAATACAGCAGTCTGCTGTTGTCTGAGGTTTCTGTCCTCCCTGGTTCCTGCAGTTGTTAAGTCCCAAGGAAATCACACATTAATTATGCTCTGATTGGCCTAGTAGCTCAGGCTTCTTATTAACTCTTATAACTTGTTATTTGCCCATAATTCTTGTCTGTGTTAGCCACATGGCTCGGTACCTTTTTCGGCAAGGCAGTCACTTGCTTGCTCTGTGTCTGGCTTTCTCTGTGTCTGGGTGATGACTAGCAGACTGAAACTTCCCTTTTCCCACAATTCTCATTGCTCTGCTTCTACTTCCTGCCTGGTTGTCCCACCTATACTTCCTGCCTGGCTGCTGGCCAATCAATGTTCATTTAAAATACTAGTGACAGGGTACAGCCCATTGTCCCACAGCAGTCTGCTACACTTACCTCCTCCCAAAACAACACAGAAGCTGCAGGTAGGGTTTCCAAAAGCAGGTGTTAAGGACCTTAGGGATTATGGACTAGGAATCAATGGTAGTAGAAGTAAGAAGGTAGGACAAAATAAAAAATAAGATGCAGGCCAGACAAACCAGAAGGGAGCTCTGGAGAGAGGATTTTCATCAGGATGTTCCTCACAGGTCAAAATATTCCAGCCACTCAGTCATCAGATGGGGCCAGGTCATAGCGAGTGTCCTCTTGAGAAAGGCTCAGGCTGTGGGGGACAGCCAGATGAGGACCTCCACTGGCTGTATCTTTTGATAGAAGTGTCACCGTAATTAGCTTGGCTGCTAATTATGACAATGCCCATGGCTGTTCTCAGGTTTGTAAGACAAGACAGTGGGATCTGGTAGTTTGTATAAGACCACATAGGAAGCTGTCTTCCTTGGTTTGTGTGAAATGCAATCTGTCTTAGCTCTAGTACACATTTTGTCTTAAATATGCTTTAGAAAGATGATTTAGTGCCGGGGTGGGGAGGATCCCCATGAGCAAGGTACAATACGATGTATATGTGAAGGTCGTCATAATGAGCCCTTTTCTGAATGCCAATAAAAGGTAACTTAACACACAAAGAAAGATGCATTGGACCTTGGCGTTCACTTCTTAGATTGTAAGTTAGGAACCCTGATCTCTCAGGACGAAAAACTAGCTAAGATGCTTCAGAAAATATTTTCTTTTCTGTTATTTACTGTGTAATGACAAGTGCCTCTAAAACTCCGGGCTGCAAGGCCACAGTTTGTTATTTATCACAAGGATGTGGACAGACTGGACTGGACTGGGGGTTCCGATTCAGGCCGGATAGGCTGAGGTCACACACACAGCTGTATCCAGCTGGAGCTTGGCTAAAGTTGGACTCGCAGCATGGTCCCCTCTTTGGGGCTCCCCCCCCGTGTGTCTGGGGCCGTCTAGGTGGTATCCTAGCTAGACCTCATTACAGCATGGTAGCCGGTCAGTCAGATTGAGGCTGTCACGTTTTCTTTTAAGGTCTCCACTTAAAAGCCACAAGGCTGTTTTCTGCTGTGCTGTCTTCATCAAGAAAACCCCAGAGAAAGGCCAGATTCTTCTTGGGGCAAAGGACAGCCAATAATCTGAACGTAGACACTATACTGTCTTTTGTTCCTGCTGGCATTGCCCTGGGATTCCTCTTGCAGGAGCCTCCTGTGGCTCATGCCTGTGCAAACGTCCTCTGATTCACAAGGGCATTGTGAAATTCTAACTGATTTTTCTGACCAGGTTTCCAGTCAGAAATCAGAGAGCATAGCTCTACCCCTAAAAAACCAGCCATTGATCAGAGCATCTGGTTTGGAGATGGCTCTCCCCTCAGTAGAGTCTGCTGCTACAGCCTGGATTCGCCAAAATCTTCAGCCAAAAGCTTAAGTTAAATTTTCAACTCCTGTTCTTGCTGTTCATTGTCGGTTTACAAGCAGGCCTTGTTCCCTCAAGTCACTGGGAGACTGCTGGCAACTTAGAGTTGTAGAAAACCTTTTATTTATTCAAAGCGTCGGCTTCGTTTCTCAAAAGCTAGCCGTTTCGTTCTGGGCTGCGGCTATGTGGCTTGGCTGTGCATGATCGGAGATAGTGATGCATCTGTCCTTCTCTGACAGAGAAAGGATTATTTTGGGGCAGTGTCTGCTTTAAATACCATCCAGAGTGTGGGTTCTCAACAAAAGCACTGGCCACTGGGCACAGAGAATTCGTTTCTATCCATTGTCGATCAAATACTACACGGGACTGATAGAATTCTACGCCCAAGGCGCGGTAGAGTCTATTGTTTTAGTCTGTGTAGTCTTTCAATGAGTAAACTTAATGTTTCAGTTAACTCAGTCATTCAATAAAGTCTCATAGCTTAGGACGAATATGATTAGGATTCAAGAGGTCACTGAACTTATTTTTCTTTTTTTTAAAAAAAAAAAACCAGCTTTATTTTTACTAACCTTTTGCTGCGATAGTATTTCCTTCCATTATGAATTATGGAATTCGGCATTTCCTTTTGTTTTGAATGTAGGCAAAAAGTTACAGCAGCACTGGCAAAGCTTTTGCTACCTCGCTAGAAGGAAGAGCCGTTTTTATATCAGATGCACTGTCACAGACACTGCAGCTGATATCTGGAAGTGGCTTTGTGCTCATTGTTAGAGTTACAGCCTTGCTAGGCCCAGTGGTTTCAGATTAAACTAATAATATATATATATATATATATATATATATATACACATTATATTGCAAATTTATGTTTTACCACGTTGATCATTTCATTGTAATAGCTTCATTTGTGATCTATAAATGTGTGTGTGTGTGTGTGTGTGTGTGTGCATGCACGTGTGTGTACAGTTGGGTTTCTGTGTCCATGGGTTCCACATCTGTGAATTCAACATACATCAAAATGTGGTTATGATGGCTGCATCTGCATAGAAGATGGAGACAATTTTTCTTATTCTTATTCAATATAATTAGTATAACTATGTATATATTATTTACTTTCTATTGGTTTCAATAGTTTGACTTTGAAGTGGCCCCCTTAGATTTATGTTTTGAATATGTTGACTTTTCCTGGGAAGATGCTACACACACACACACACACACACACACACACACACACACACTTACCCCAGAGGGAAACTTACTATAGACCAATGTGATTATTAAGCCAATGACCAATTTGGTGAAACAAGAAGCTTTGTCCTACTGGAGTTGCTAACAGCAATGTGGGCGACGCATGATTTCTAGGAGCAGGGATGACTCCAAAGGAGCTGCATGGCCAGAAATCCCACACCAGCATTGGCACTAGCTCCCAAAGTGCACCCCTGATGCTCTCTGAGCATCCTGCAGGTTACTCCTCAATCTGGGAGTCTGGCTTTTATTCTTTTTTATACTTCTGGGGAAGGGTACTCAATCTTTGAGGCCTGGTTTCCACCTCGGTTTCTGCCCTTTCCTCCTTCAGGAGGGAGGGTTATGTTTCTGGGGGAACATGCTCTACAATCCAGGGCACTGGTTGATGGGATGGAGGTGCTGTTTTAGAAGGTTGCTAGGTGGCCTTGAGGGCTTATAGTCCAGATCCAGCCCCCTGCTTTCTGCTCTGAGGAGATGTCATTATGACAAGCTAAGTCTGCCAGGGGAAGGAGCAAGTCCTATTGCCATGATTTAACCATCCACAAACTTGTGAGCCGAGATAAATCTTTCTTAAGTTTCTTCTTGTCAGGTATTTGGTCACAGAAATGAAAAAAAAAAGAGAGAGAATGGCAGTATTTTGACTATTTTGAAAGTGATTTAGCATGTTCAGACATGTGTACATAGATGATATTGGCCATAACCACAGTTTCATATCAAGAGAGTTGAGCATTCATAGATTTTGTTATCCCTAGGGGATTCTGAAATCAATTCCCTGCAGACACTAAAGCCCACCCCTCCCCATTTTAAAACATTATGCCTGTATCAGATAGACAGAGGGGCTTGTGACACCCACACACAAAAGATTAGGGACCCATGTGTTAGATTGTTTTGAATTATTGAAATAATATATAGAGTCTCCCAAACTTAAATCACAGCCTAGCTTTCGTGACCCAAGGCTGAAAAGTTGTGAGCTAAGCTAGTAAATAAATTATTACCCTGGTGCCCCTACCTACTTCTCCTAATACCTGCATATTCTGCTAACACCGTAGGGGAGGGGCTAAAAGGAGAAACACAATGTGTTCATGTACCTCATAACAAATATCTGAGAGAAACTATTTGAGGAGCAACGTTTTGTTTCTCTGCTTCTGAGATTTTGGGCCACACCACTTGGCCCTGTCATTGTGGACCTGTGGTTAGGTAGAACATGTAAGAGGGGGCATACACTGGAGAGTGTTGGGAAGACTAGACTCAGAGCATGGGACAGTGGCGGAGACGCCTCCTTCAATGGCATGCTCCCAGTAACCTGCTTCCTCTCCCTGGCCATCCACTCAATGGTACCATCAGATTCCCTGCTCCTCAGTAGGTTAATCTTTTCTTTAGATCTAAACCCCAATGATCCATCACTGGTCTGATGATTGGATCCATCAACCAGGGACAAAGCCTTCAACACGTGGATGTTTTGAGGGATACTTCTTATCCAAACCATTCTATGCCTGGTTGGGTCCCTGCTCTTCTCCTTGGCAGTGTGACTTAAGGCAAGTTATTCAGCCTGTCCAGGGGGTTCCTGACCTGTGACACATTAGATTGCTTAAACTTGCTGGGGAGGATAATCTGTTTTCCCTCACACAAGTGTTATTACTACTGACTCTACATTCACGATTTAGTTTTTAAAAGAAAAGGAAAGATTCACAGACATTTAGGTTCTATGATGATGCAGCTAAGGCTTACTGATTACTGAACACCTGGTGACCATGTGGCATCTGCTCCTTGTCTTTGTAGCAGCCTCTCCTGCATTAATCTGTTTTCACAGGGCAGGAAGCTCTCCCCGTGTTCATGGGGTCACGCACTGATATCGTGTTAAAAGTTCAAATGATTAAATTACTTCCGTAATGTTTATCAGCTTGACCCAGAGCTGTGTCTGGTTATTGCTTCCCTGTGGCAGGAAAGCCATCTAGATTCGCATTAGAAGTAGGAACAGTTGAGGTGATGTTTGCCATTGATTTTGTCTAAGTTGAGCAATACGTTATTGCTTCTCCCTTCTGTTTTAGTTGTTTATCTGGAGATAGGGGCTCACTCTGCAGCCCACACTGGCCCCCAGCTTCCTTTCCTCTGGCCTCACCACTGCTGCCTTTACAGATGTGCACCACCAGGCCTGTCGCCAAAGCCCTGAGTCCCTCCTGGTCCAGCTGTGTATGATCCGAAACATCCCTGTTGACAATACATAAAGAGCACCCAGCCTTTAATTTTCTTTTCATTTGTACCAAACTCCTAACAGATGGAAACAAAGAAGGGGAATGGAGGAGTTTCGCTGTAGCAAGCAGCAAGCAAGCTTCACAACAAGAGAGCACACTTCCTGGGCCTGGCCTCTCCAGCGCAGAGATCTCACTATTTATTTTTGTTCCTAATATTTATTTTTTTACACAGCGGCCAGAGTCCCGAGGTTTAGGTTCTGGCGGTTCTGCCTTCCTGGAGCTGCTGTGCTGCAAGGGGACTTCCAGCTCCAGCCTTTGTTTCAATTCTAGTCCTTTTCTGTGTCCTTGCCACCTACTGTGTCGAGGGGGGAGGGGCTGACCTCTTCCTCCCTGTGCTGGGGGAAGAAAAAAGTTCTTCAGATTGCAGATTAAATCTCCTATGGATTCCTTGCTGTGTACCTGGCTGCATCAATAGGCAGTTTTTCTTTTTCTCTCTAAAACTAAATATTAAATGCATACTCAGTGGTACCGTTTGCGGAAGGGTGAGACAGATGAGAGGTGAAAGCCATTATCCTTGCCAGCATTAAGAAATCCAGCATTCCTGTATCTTGGCCTTCCCTGTTCCAGCCCCAACCTACTACCCCTAGAAGGAAATGTCTTGGGTTCTGAGTTCATCATTCTCTTCCTTTGCTCATTTATATTAATAATCCTTTATATATATATGTATATAATATATACAATATGTTCTCTAGAAATATACATTCTGCTCCTTTTGTGCTTAATTTCACATAAAGGAACTACTCAGTGTGCGTTTTGAGATGGCATAGCTTGGTGCCAGCCTGTACAGGCGGGTGTTGATGTGCCCCTTGCTACTCTTCTTTTGCACTACACGATGTGATTGCATTATTAACCCATCCACTGCTGGTAGGCCCTGGCGTGGCTCCTGAGACTCTGCACTTACAGTTGGTCTCACTGTGAACATTCTTGCCCACAACCCTTTGTGCCTGTGTTAACAGGACTAAATAACATGTGTCTTCCACCTGGATTGTGTCCTTGATGCCTAAGAGGTCGGGTTATTGAACATGGTGTTCTTTTCCTTGATATCTTTCTCTTCTTACCTGGACTGGGTAGTTGAGGGAGGTCTTCGCGTCTTTCCTGTGTCTTATGTTCGCGGTTAGTTTTTTCTCACTCTTCCCTCCTGCTGTCTGCTTTTCTGGTCCCCACCCCCTGCACTGACTGTGGCATGCCCATGTCTCCAGGATGCCTCAGTTGTGAGTTTATTTATACATAATACCCTGCTGAAGTTGACTTCAAGGGAAGAAGGTCAGAAATACATTCCTTCAGCACTTCTCAACTCAACTCCACCAGCCAGTGCCTCTTTACTAAGAGACAACTAGTCAAACTGCCAGGTTTCCGCTGTGCCTTGCAGCTACCACCCAGCCTTAGGCAACAGCAGAGAGAACCAGACTCTTTCTCTCTCTCTGAATCTTTCTCACTTTCATCACCTGTCTGTCAGACAGGAAGAAGACAGGATTCAGCCGGTTTGCTCTGCCATGATTCTGCCTTGCCCCAAGTCTTACCAGGAACTTAAGGGGAGCCGTCATCGTCAGCTCCCCCCACACCCGCTCCTCAGCTGGCAGCTCTCACATCTGCTCCGTAGTCTCCTGCCCATTGGCCTGATTCGATTCATTCCCCATTGCTCGTCATAGAAACCCCAGAGAACTACTTAAAAAGCACAACACTGCATTCATACAAAGCAATAAAAATAGTGCAGTGTTTAGGGGAGCATCAGAAAGCCATGTGGGCTTTCCCACACTGAAAATTCCCAAGTGAAACCCGCGTCTGCCTTGTGGCGGTGTTCTAAACGGTGCCACTTAAGAGCGTTCTGGATTTGTGTCTGAAACTCCTATTGTTCACGTCTTTCCTTTCCCAGCAGCTCCTTAGCTGCTGCTAACACATCAGTTGACCCTTGCCTCAGCACTTTTCTAAATTGCAAGTCTGGTCGTGTCTTTTCCTTGTTTAAAGCCTCTTACCCTCTTGCCGATTCCCTTGGCTTAATAGGATGCCTGCTCAGGCCTCAATTCCCCCCCTGCCCCACCTCCACCAAGGCACAGTTAGAACCCTGTGATGCAAAGTAACACACCATGACACCATGACACCATGTCACTCCCCACATGAGCCCCACAGTGTTCCCACACCTTCTTGAAAAGGAACTTGCTTTGGCTGCTAAAATACTCTCCCCAGCCTTGGCTCATTAAAACTCAGTTCCCAGGAAACCTTCCTTGATTCTGCCCCTCTGCATAGCTCTTTCTCTGCGACTCTGATTGGGTACACCCCCTATTGCATGTACTACATTGGGCACCATGACGGTCAGCTTCCGATGGACTCCAAGCCCCTTGAGACTGAAATAATACGGCGTGGCTCCATTTGCACACCCTTTACCATAGTCCCTGGGACTGAGCGAATATTCAATGGATTCCAATCAAACTGGCTTCATTTTCATCCTTAGACCTATCTCCTCTCCCTCTCCCTTCTCCCTCTCTCACCCCTCCTCTCCTCCACATGCGTGCATTTAATTACGTTTCCCAATGAAGAGGATGGTTTCTCAGCACTTAGATAGGGCAGGGCATCTTCTAGAAAATAGACTAGACATGCAGAGATAATGAAGACATCACAACAGTTCTCTCCCCACCAAGGGCTGTATTATTTCAGCCATAGACTATTTCCCTTCTGTGTTCCCTAAGAGGAAAAAAACAAAAACAAAAACAAAAAACAAAACCAGCCCCAAAGACTATTCTTGAACACAAAGTTAAGAAAGAACTTGCTTGATTATCCTGCGGCTGAGGACATCATCCTCTCCTTTCAAAGTCTGGATTCTTGATTTTTGTTTGGTTTCCTTAACTTAGAAAAATCCACACGGCTTGCTTCCTGAAAACAAAGGAAACAATAAACAATAGCTACTCCCAATTTGACTCTAAGAGTTTTCCAGCAGCCTTCTTAACTCACATGGCTCTATTTCATCAGCGAGGACCGCTTAGCTTAAAAAGAATGCTTCCAGATTAAGCTGTCCAAATTGCACTGAGTTAATACTCTGGGAACTAATTTAGTGTATGATTAAAATATACATTGGCTAACAGATCTATTTATTGATGTATTACAGCTAGGCAACAATGTATAATTTTCTCTTATCTGTTGAGTGGTTTTTAATAATCTATTGAAATTTGAAAGAGAACCATTTCATTAAATGGGAAGTGAATAAATACTAAGAAATCTAACATTTAAGGAATTATCTCCACATGGAGAATGGGTTTTAAAAATTAATGATATTTCAGTAACAAGGAAGAATGGGGTTTGATTTTTAAATAGTAACTTTTTTGTTGTTTGGATTCAAAGCATAGCCAGCAGTCACAGAAATCACTATGGGGATGCTAAACAGAGTCAGAAAACAAACAAGGGAGAAATGGGAGGGAGAGGAAGGCAGGCTTGGTCCCTGGCCCAGTTGTGTTAGAGGTGACTGCCATGTGGGCTGCTGGACCAAGGAACTGCATTTTCTTACAGTTTTGGATTCAGAGATCAAATGTTTTATTTCAGGAAATGTCATGAGGAACGTTTTGACGGTTGGCATGCTCTCTACCCTAAACCCCTGGGACTCAGGAACAGTTGTGAGTTCTGGGATCCCTGTTGACTGTGGGTCAATTATACAGTTAAATTGAAATACCCTGTCTGGTCTGAAGTTTCCCTAACAGTCAGATTTGGAGCACACTGATTCCTCTGATATAGAAGCAAGCAGCTGGGACATGGTGGGTAGGCTTGAAGTTTCTTATTGCCTGTTCCCCCAGAAAGCCTGGGGCAGGTGTGGGCAGGCAGGCAGTAGGCCTTCTCATTTTTCTGCAAGTATTTGAAATCCAGCCCATCTGATTTCTAGAAGCAAGGTTTCATTAAGGTTTGGAGCCTTATAATTTATGTCTCAATGAATGTTTCTTGGTATAGCGGGAGCCTTCTGTCACCGTGACAGGATCGCCATGGGTGAACTGACGTAAAGGGACAAAGGTCATATTTTTAAGATTTATTTATTCTTATGTGCGTTGGTGTTTCACTTGCATGTACGTCTGTGTGAGTGTGTCTGGTCCCCTGGAACTGGAGTTGCAGACAGTTGTAAGCTGCCATGTGGGTGCTGGGAATTGAACCCAGATCCTCTGGAAAAGCAGCCAGTGCTCTTAACTGCTGAGCCAGGTCACACTGCCCATGGTCGCTGAACAGAGTCAGCTGCTTCGCCATCTTCAGGCCTGTGGCCAAGTTGCACATCATGACAAGAGTGTGTGGTGAGGCAAAGCTGCTTACCTCATGGTGACCTGGAAGCAACAAGACAGAAAGAAGCCAGACTCCAATATCCCTTCAAAGGCAACAGCTCCAGTGACCTTACCTTCCGCTGAGATCTCATAAAGGCTTTACTGTCTTCCAGTAGTGCTGAGGGCCAGGGACCTAACCTTCAACAGCACCAGTGTTTGGAGACTACTTCGTATGCAAACCATGACCCTTGAGGTTACCTTGAAAAAGAGGAAGCATGCTAGCTTGTTCCTTGTTTGTCTGGGGAAGAGAAAAATGTAAGAGAACCATTGTCTGAGCACCTGTCAAAGGCTTTCCTTTGTACTGTTTGCGAGGGTCTGCGGTGTCACTGTCAACTCAGCTGATTTCATGCTACTGACTTATGATGTCATGGAGTCTGGAGCTTACTGACAAAGCATTTAGTTGGCTTTTCTGATTCAGTAGGAAGGGCCCAGCACACCCCTGCGAGAACCATCCCCTCTATCTTTCTGCAGGAAGTAGAATCTGAGTGGGTTGGCCAGCTCATGTTGCACGATATCCAGGATGCTGAGCCATCCCCACTGCTAGAGGGCACTGACTGCTTAGCCTCTGCCCTCGGTCTACCCAACCCCCACACAAAAGAAGCAACAAATGGAGATCCCGAAATAAGATACCCGGTAATGGTAAATAAAGAGCTGAAAGGAGCTTTCTACCCTCCTGCGGATATCAGATTCAAACACTGGATTCAGAAAGGCCAAATGAGGAGGGGGAGTTTCAATTACTTTTTAATTGCCTCAAACATCTTGTTGTAAAGTGAGTTCCCAAAAGGGGAAAAGCCAGAAGAGTTTCTTGCCATTCCACTAAGGCGAGTAAGGTCTTGCCTGCTTGTCATTTGTGTGTAGAGCAACGAAGGGGTTTGGCACTACCTGTGGGGAGAAGAGAGAGGGGCACAGAGAAAGAATGGGATGGATGATGGCTTGGGCAAGTGGAAGGGGTAAAGTCACCGAGGTGATTAAGCTGAGTGTGCTGATGGAGGTCTGAGCCCACGATCAAGCTATTTTCTTTTAATCAGATGCTCCCATGAACAAGAAGGATCCCTAATATGGGACTCAAAAAAAATTTTTTTTTAAATAAGTGGTCGTGAAGTTTGTTTTTCGTCTCACATGTGATGTCTCCTCCACATTCTTTTGGCTTCCTTTTATCGCTTCTATTATTTCAGCTCCATCACCTTCCCCATTATAATTTGCTGATATGTGCTCTTATTATCTACCCATTTAATATTTACCTAAGAATTATGCACAGGTATCCTAATTTAAGAAATATACGTGATCTGGTACGCTCACAGCTCTCCAAGTGCCCAGGATACCTTTAACTATTTCGCTCAATTTATACCACCTTTGTGCAAGTGGCGTTTTTTTTGCCAATGTTATGACAAGAAAAATCATTATTTTTGCCCATTATTTTGGGGATAATTTTCCTTCTGTCTGATGAATAGCCTTTAGACTTTCTGTTGGCCAAAGTATTTTTCGGACTCTCATTTCCTTAGAAATGCGTCGGTGAGGTCTCCGCGCCTACCGAGGTGCTAGCCTGGCAATCCTTTCAGATCTTTGAAGACACTTCCTCATCATCTTCCAGTTCTCATCATTAATGTCCTCCTTCTTTTCCCATGAAAGCTTTGAAAAGTATGTCTTTTATACGTGTGTGCATGCCTGAGTGGATGTATATGTACCATGTGTGTGCCTGAGGATGTCAGCAAAGGGAATGAGCTTCCCCTGGGACTGGAGCTGTAACTGTTGCTTCTGGAAACCAGACCTTGGTCCTCTGCAGGGGCAGTCAGCATTGGAGCTTCCCAAAACTGAGAAGAGGTAACTTTTATCAAGCCTGGACAACTATCAATCAGTATCTCTAAATCTTTCTATTTCCTTTGCCCTATCCCTTGGATTTTATTCTAGAAGACCAGCCTAGAATAATCTGATGCTTTGGAGACTCCTGGCCTTTCTGTTGTAACGCTGCTATTTATGCTTCAGCCTGGATGTTGTTGACTAACCAAAAACATAAACTTCTGTTTCTAATAGATTTTCCTTCTCCTATGTATAAACTACTGCAATACCATTTGTTACGTTTGCAATTTCATTTAGGAATGGGTGGAAATCTTTTTATTAATATTTGTATTTATTATGTATGTATGTATATATGTATGTATGCATGCGTTAGCCTTGTGTGAGCCTATGTGAACCTTGTGTGAGCATGCTGGGAGAGGGTGTCACAGCCTCCATCAGTTCAGTGGTGAGAGGATTTCAGTGAAGCTGGTTGCTGGGGTTGCTGAGGCTGTCGTGTCTCTGGCTCTTTCCCTCTGCAGACACTGTGGGTCTAGTGGAAATTCTGATGTTTTCCAGTGCCAAGCCTCCATTTCTTGCCTTTGGAGGTTGTCACTGGGTTTTGTTTTTCTTCACACCTCTGAGACCATGAGGTCAGCTTTCTCTTAGACCCGCAGCAGACGACACCCACACCAAAAAGCCCCAGCTGGATTTCTCCAGGAACACACGATACTGTGACAGCTACGTGTGGATCCACTAAGGCACGGGAAGCCCCTTTTCGCCTCCTGTCCAGTAGTCATTGCTAGTCTGACGGTTGACGATGGGAAACCCTGAGGGTGACTCCTCCTGTGCATTGCCAAAGCATCCCTGCCTTGACCTTTGCTCTGGTTTTCCTGAGCAGCTCCTGTCTCATTCATAGTCAGAGGTGTCTGTTGGGACAACGAAAATAGGTTCAAAACTACCTAGCGATGACAGAGGAAACACTAAATGTGGCTAGGTTGCACACGTTAAAATGACTGAAGATATAATTTTAGGTTAAGTGGATTTTCCTATAAGTAAAAATAAACCCCAAATCAACTCTGCTCACCCCAGCACATCCCAGCAGCACGTAGTCTGTGCTTGCCGGTCTACTACTCAGTGAGCATAAAGAAGCTGTGCCTGCTTACCTGTTGTCTCCTGCACATACAGGAGCAGATCCCTCCCTGGCTGTGTATTCCTGCACCCCTGGACCCCTGCCCACCCACCACTGAGGAGTCTGCCCTGTCCTGTCTGCATCATAAGGCCATTGTGAATTTCTCTGTGTTCTGGCAGCCAAAGAAAAGCCCCGACTGGGAAACCTCTCCTGTTAGATCCGCACCTCTAGATCCAGGGAGAATTGAATCATTTACTCAGAACTAAATTGGAATGAAACTTTAAGTGTTTGCATAACTCTCTTGAAATTCATGGCACACTTATGACCCCTGGAACATCTGGAGCACATGAGCTTTGAGAACTCCCAAAATACATCATTTCTCGGGATGAGGCTATTTCCATCTGGGAAGCCCTGAGATTAATCTTGTCACATTTACATATGTAATCACAGCTCTGCCACATTTGGTCGCACACCTCTGAATGTTGCTGAGTGGCTTGCATCCTTGATTTGTGAGTCGTGAGACTTAGCTAAAAAAAAAAAAAAGAAAGAAAAAGAAACCTGAATGTGTTATTTTTTTTCAGCACTCATAAATTTACTTTTGCGGTCGATGTTGGTAAAACTCTGTATATGGATCACCTTGGGAACTTGGCACCATCTGAAGCAGCCTTGTGCCTACAGAGGCTTTACCTTCCAGTGTTAGGGACACTGGGCCCTATGTCATTGGCTCGTTACGTATGGTAGCTCACAAGTGGACCAAGGTGAGACACATCCCTGCGGAAGATGATCATGTCCAGCTCCCTTGTGCTCCACACCACTGAATGACTGAGGATGTGGAAGGTGTCCAGGCTCAAGGACATGTGTGTGGAGAGGAGGAAGGATGCCCAGGGAGAACAGGAATCGTGCGGTACTTGTATTGTGTCAGCGGGGATAGAAAATCTCCTGCCTTGCTGTAGAGCAGAGAAAGTACTGAACAGCGGACCCCAACAGACAGTCCTTAGATGGACAATGCCAGCCCCGCTTTAGAATTGCTATTGTTGCAGGTGCGCAAGGCCCTCTGTGGACCCTCAGAATGGGAAAATCCAAATATTTTTATACACGTCCAAGTGAGGAAACCTCTCCTTAAACAACTCTTTGAAACCAAGATTCTTGATATGACCGTCAGCAGACTGGGTGTTCCAGGGTAGCCAAATTAAAGCTGATAGTTTAACTCTAGGAACCTCTTAAAATTAATTTACTTATTTCTTTGCGTGTGTGTGTGCATGTGCGTGTGTGTGTGCATTTGCGTGTGTGTGTTCAGGAACACAGGAAGTGGTGAGAAGAAGGGACTGCGTGGCCTGGCATGTTACATTTGTGCTCAAATCTCCACTGCATCCTCCATAATTGCACAGCCCGCCCACATTAACTACTGAGCCATCTCGCCATTACAAACGCTCGGGGTTTAATATAGATCATTATGGATGGATATTATTAACGGCAAACAAATGTTTATTTATTTTGTGACACTTGAGAGCTAACCCAGGACCTCTACATGACTACCATTCCTCGTATATTCAGGTACTGTGCTAAGCACTCCATACACAGTATCCCAGCACGTCTTCACAGGGAATCGAAAGGGAAGTATTTCTCTCCAGGTTGGACAGTCAGTGGTGCGCATGCTGCTGGAAAGCAAGGGAAGCAACCCGCCCTGCTGCCATGGGCCGCAGACAACTGAACCCCATACGAAACATTGTGGAACCTAACACTGCTTAAATGATTGGACGTCTAGCTGCAGGGCTGAACAGGGTTTGACTCCAATATTAAGGGCGGACATGCTATGAGATCATAGATGCCAACTTTCTTTTCTATTTGAGTTATCCAACAGGTGACTCGGGCACCAGCAAAAAGTCAAGTGTTTCAGCAAAAGCAGAAAGATATTTCAGAAAAACATCTTCCGCCGTGGTCCCAGCCCATGTCCATGATCATGTTGGCAGACTTGTGGGAACTAAGAATGTAACGCTGCACAGAATCCAAAATGAGTCGTTTTTTTTTAGTTAGTAGTGCAGATGAAGTGAGAGGAGTTTTGACGTGTCCTTGGATACCAGTCCTCCTCATCTTCATTTATGGGGCCCTCTGAAGCCCCAACAGTTTCTTTTCCCAGCTAAGAGTCGGGGCAGAAGAAAGCACACAACCTGCTTTTAGTGGACAGCCTGGAGTCAGCGTGTTTAAACACACACTCGTAAGCTCGTGCTGAGGAGTTTGGGATCTGCCTTTTTACTCCCTGCATTCGGTTCAGTTTTCTACCTAGCTCTATTCCGCCCTGCCATAGGCCAAAGCAGCATCTTTATTAACCAATGGTAATAAAACATATTCACAGCATACAGAGGGGAATCCCGCATCACCAATGTCACCATTTATTTTGAAATATGTCAAAAGATCCGCTGAACTCCCAGATGGAGTCAGGCATGAGAAGGAGCAAAGAAGGCAGATGTTAGTGCGGGATAGTTTGGGGGTGGGATGTGAGCACAGGAGTCTTTGGGAAAATAGTCTGTGTATTTGAACTTTTTATAACATGATATCATAAAATTTTAGAATATTCTAATTCTGTAAGTGCTTAAAAATAATCTTTTATTTCAGGCATCAAGGATTTCTGTTTGTTATTTTAATTGATTAATTAAAAATATCCCCTTTATTACTGTTAAAAACTTAGTGGGGAGAGCCTCCCAGTGTAAGGGCTGGTTGGGCTGACTAATTAAAAGGCAGAAGTTGCAGCCTGATGTGGCCTTGGGTTAAACCTTTCTGCCTCCAAGTCCTAATTAGAGAAAACACTAGGGCATTCACTCCCAGCTAGGGATTCAGGACAGAAAGTCACTCCAAAGGGGAAAGAGAAGTCCTGTTCAAGATGATGCTAACTGTGTAAAATCTAAGAACTGGAGCTAAAATGCTCTCTGAACTCTAAGGTAAGTGTGAGGACCACTGTGGAAGGAAGGCTTCTGTATCTGCTTCTGTTTGCTTGCTCTCTGGGGACAGATCTCAGAGATGGGCTCTACCGTTGAACTACATCACACACCGTTCTGAATTAGTGTTTAACCTGAGTTTCTATTTTCCACGCAATGGTAATATGTATTTCTCTGTGCTCTTTTGTTTTTGTCCACTAAGGTAATTGTCCGAGGTGGAGGACACATTTTGCCCCGTGACCAGCCGCTGAGATCTTTTGATATGATCAATCGATTCATCTTTGACAGCGGATGGGAACCTTATAATTAATAAACTACTTTCCTTAACTAGCTTTGAGTTTTAATCACAAAATATTAAAAACTAAAGATGTCATAGAAATAAGAAATATATCCCTTTATATTTGCAAGCTATTTCTTACCAATAAAAGTCACCCTGAAAATGCATGATTTTTTTTGATTGGAGTTTATCGTTTGTTATCACACCGAAATTTAGGAGATGGGAAGAATGGGTTCTGATAGAATATCTAGTCCTTCCCAGGATAGAAAGTTCAACAAATTAATAGACTTGTGATAACATCTGGTTCAGTAAATAATGCAGTGTGTCTCATAACACATCAGTGTTAATGGCTTTCCTGTGCTTTGATCAAGATACCTGGCATCCAGAAACAGCTAAGGGAAGGAAGGTTCGCTTTGGCTGGTGGCTTCAGTCCTTCATGCAGGAAAGGTACTGCAGGGGCTCTCAGACCATGGTAGCAGGCGTGTGGAGAGAGCCTGTTCACACACTGGTGGGTCAGGAAGCAGAGAGAGAGGCTAGTTGCTGGCCTGAGTTGTACCTTCGGAGTTTACCCCTTGGTGCTCCCATCAGGGCCTCACATCCTCAAAGTAACAGGCTCCTGAATCAGTGCCACCACGTGAGAAATATTGGTCCACAACATAGCCTAGATTCAAACTATAATAGCTTCTTATGGGGCTGATGACTTTACTGGAGAAACAACTGAGCAGTCCATCCTAGGGGAGAACTGTTACCTAAAGGTGTAACAGTCTCAGGAAGGGACTTTGAACACACAAAGACTCAGCATAGAAGGTATCTTGTAATTCTCCATAACAGAAACTGTCCTTGCAGACAAATGATACGTCACCAACTCCCGGGTAAACAGGGGGTGTGACGCAGAGAGCAAATTCAATCTGTCTTTTCTTTTGTGGGTTCAATGGAGTTGTACACACTCAGTAAACAACTTGCAGGCTATATTAGATGAGTCATTTTAAATCTGAGTTTTTAATTTTCTGTTTTCTGTAATCAAACAAACAAATCAAAATTTAAAAAAAAAAATCAAACAAAGAGCAGCCTAGTCTTTTGTCATAGTTGGAATTGAAACTGAGTTTACCTGGCTCCAGAATATAAGTATGTTGGGATATACGTTCAGTAGTATTCCTCTGACTAAACCGTCACATCTGGGCAGGTTTTCCTTTTGACACACTTATCTCTGAAATTCTAGAGTACATTTAGGTTTTCAGCAGGTTTTTACCTAGGTATGATTTGTCTCACTGAAAAATTAAATTTCATTTTATCCTTTTATTAAAAATAGACTTTTTCCCTCCTTCTATTCCTTCCAGTTCCTCCCCACCTCCCCTCCCATCCAGATTCACCTATTTCTGTCTCTTATTAGAAATAAAACAGGCTTCTAAGGGATGCTAATAAAATTGTATAAATACAATAAAATAAATATTAGCACATTGCAATAGAATAAAACAAATGAACTAAGGGAAAATACACCCCCCCCAAATGGTGTAAGAAACCGATACAGATGCAGAGACTCACTCTTTTACACATTCAGAAATCCCATAAAAACACTAAACCAGAAGCCATAATGTATACTCAAAGGATCTGTATGGTAGAGAGAGAGAGAGAGAGAGAGAGAGAGAGAGAAAATACAGAGAGATGAAGTAAAAATAAAAATTATAAAATGTTTTGTTGTTTTTGTTTGTTTGTTTTTGATTTTTCAAGACAGGATTTATCTATGTAGCCCTAACTGTCCTGAAACTTGCTCTGTAGACCAGGCTGGCCCTTAAACTCACAGAGATCTGCCTGCCTCTGCCTCCCAAGTGCTGGGATTATAGGCGTGTGCCACCACCGCCTGGCTAGGAAAAAATGATTTTAGAAAAGGAAAAATCCTGACACAACAGAAGGAGAAAAGGAACCTCCACAGATGCCACCGAGTTTGTCTTCTGTTGGCATCTACTGCTGGGGCTGCAACTTCAATGAGACTCCCTTGGAGAAAATTAAATTTCCAATTAGAGAGGACTTCTGGATTAGGGATGTGAGCATGTGTCCATGTCTCCTTTCAGCTCTAGGACTCCATTTGGTGCAGACCTGAGCAGGTCCTATGTGAGTTCATATATGTGATTATCATGTTGACTTAGAGGGACTCGTTTATTTTGTTTTGCTTTGGTTTTGGTGTTTTCTATTCCCTCTGGCTCTTACACTTTCTACCTCCTCTTCTGCAGGTTTCCCTGAGCTCTAAGGGGAGGGCGTTGATGGAGAGATCCCATTTAAGGCTCAGTATTACGAGGTCTCTCACTCTTTGTCCGTTGTCTGGCTGTGAGTATCTGTATTTGTTCCCATTTGCTGTAGGAGGAAGCTTCTCTGATGATGGCTGAGCAAGGCACTCATCTATGAGTGTAGCAGATTGTCTAGGAATCACTTTATTGCTATGTTGGTTATTTTTGTTGTTTTTTTGTTTTGCTTTGTTTTTAGAAAAGTAGTATTTGGTTTTATCCTAGTTCCCTGTCTAGTCTCAGGGTTTTGCTTATCCAAGTGGTGTCTAGTATGGGTTCCATCTCGTGGAATGGGTCTTAAGTCAAATCAGATATTGGTTGGTTACCCCTATAACTTTGTACCACCATTGCATTAGCCTATCTTGCAGGCAGGACACCACTGTAGATCAAAGGGTTTGTGGCTGTGTTGGTGCTTATGTTTCTCCTTTTATAGAATGCAGAGTTACCTTCCTGAACCAAAGACACTAGAATGTTGAGGTGAAGGCTCCATGGAAGCCCAGCTCAGCTTCTCCATATTCAGTGAGTTGTGTAGTGTTGTCTTCAGCAATGGGACCTTGCTGTTAGTTTGTCAAGAGCAACCTCTAGTTGCTGGGTTGTTTGGGAATTCTCATAGGACCTCTTTGACCAACAACTCAATTAAATGTAACCCAATCCCAGTAGTGGAGGCTCCATTTGGTAACAGTAGTTGGCCAGTTGGGGCTCTGTCTCCCCCATTATTTGGTGATTTCATTTAGAGCTCCTTCATATACATATATATTTCAGAAAGCTTCTACTGTTTAGGTTTCCATACACCCCCCCCCAAATTCCCCTTAATTTTTGTTATCTCTCCCCAGATTCCCTCTTTCATGCCCCTCTGTTTGATTCTCCCATTCTAGTAGCCCCCACTAGAAAGGATACACGTAGCCAGAAACCAAGGACCCGAGTCTTGAGTCACAAGTCATGTGACTAAAACCCTTGAGGAAGGGAAAGTGTGGTGTCCCTTCCCCAACCCTGCTGCTGCTTAGGTCTTGCTGTGCCGATCTAATGTGGCTTAAGAACCTCTCTGTTCTTCATGCAGGACCCTAAAGGGGTGATGGCTGACTGGGAGCTCTCCAGTCCCACTGTTACAAAGTGAGCCTGTCTCTTGGGGTGTCACACAGCTACCTACACAAATGTGTTGGCTTTGTCTCACCTAGTACAGTTATTGCTATTAAAATGCGGGAGATTTAAAAAGCTTTCAGGGAGGGACCTGAAAGTGATTAATTTTGTTGCCCCAAGATACCGAGTCTAGGAATTAAACACAGACTGTTGTGATTTATATCTACTGGAGACCAAGCAAAGACATCTGGTCAATCATTTTAGCAGGATTTCTGGCAACCTGGTTTGTGTGGCGAAGGGCTGAGTACGTTTCCCAAGGCTCCGGGTGTTGGAGGAAGCCAGGATCGTAGCTGCTGCCTAAATGGATTTCACAGGAAATGCTGTTGCATCCGTCCAAATCATTGGGGGCAAATATTAATCTTTTCCTTAAATGCTAAATTGTCAAATCGCCAAAGTAAGAAAGGCTCATTGCAAAATAAATAATAAATAAATAAATAAATAATCCCATAGCACACACAAGTGACTGACAACTACTAACTTGTACCCATGCTTCGAAGGCTGGCATCTGTGGAAGATACAGGGACCACTACCAAAATATTACATCAAACATAGAGAAAGAGCCTCCACCCCAAGGTGTTGTGACTTGAGGAAGGAGGCACAAATGAATTGATGTCAACAGCCAAAATCTGTTCACCACACTGGTGACAAATCTCAGCAGGAGGACGAAGGCCGGAGTCTGCCTATTGACCTGCACTGGAAATACTCGGGAATTCCCCAGTGGCTGTTTACAAACAGAACTCAGGTGCATATCTAGTAATTTCTAAAATGCTCTGAAGTTCTCACACGTGGGAAAAAAGGAGACCAGAAGAAGAAATACCTCAGGACTGAGGGGAAGAGCAAGTGACATACACATTAGGACCCAGAGGCATGTGGCCGTGAGCCCTGGGCACAGAGGTTCCCGGGTGACAGCCAGGACCTCCGGTCACTGCACATTGCCATGAGTCACACGAAGCTGAGAGACAGAACTTGTTCTGAGTCACAGGGACCCAAGGACAAATCCGATCTGGTGCCCTGCCCTTGAAGCCTGTAACGGGAGGAGCCGACTTCATGAATATTAACTCCAGAGTGTGTACTCTAGCAGAGGAAGCTCCAGCATAGCTAGAGAGAAAAGGAGTGGCTAGTTGCTCTCCGTTGAAGAAAAGTGGGTGCTACCGAAGGCTGAGCCATTACGCTTGCATGCAGGGACACTGAGGCTCTGAGCATGCCCCCATCTGTCTCTTATTCTTCTTCTATTTCTGATCGTTTTCTTTTTCCTTGAAAATTTGAATTCAAACGTAACTTCCCTAAACTCCTGTAATTGATAGAGAAGCCGCGGGTCCACGACAAGCTGACAGAACTACTGTGAGCTACTGGGGCTGACTTTTCCCCCCTCCTTGTGTCTACCCAGCCTGGGATAGATCTAGCAGTCCACCTGCCAAATGGTCTTGAGAGAGCCTGAAGTGAAGCTTCTGTATTCAAATCCACACACGGGGGTGGGTAGGTGGGGCGGCAGCAGCCGCAGCTAGGACAAGTTGTGCTTTGCCAACTCCAGTCTCCCCAGGGAAGAGAACTATTCTTTAAGGAGGACATTTTGAAACAGTCCTATCCTGTGATTCACTGGAGGGAAGTAGCTGAGGCTTGGGGGCCAAAAAAAAAAAAAAAGTTCAAAAAACATGCACGGCTTTTTTGACAAAAGCTTGAAGCTGAATTGGAAAACCGAAGTTGACCTTGGACAGGGTGGAGAGGCCTTGGGCAGGGACTTTGTTACTCAGACAGCAGCACCTTCCTAGGGGTATTTTATTAGCTGGAGTGTGCTGCAGAAGAAATGAGGTTTCTAATCCGTCACTGCTCTCTCAAATGAGATTCGCTGTCCCCCCCCCCCCCCAAAAAAGAAGCCTTCCTGTTTGTTAGACTGGAGTCGTCACAGAACAGCTCCCCAGAGGTCTACTTGCTTAACTAACGAGATACATAGGGCTGTATCAGGGAGACAGGAGAAAGGATCAGTCCAGGGAATGCCCAAAGTTTCTCTTACTCTAACTTGTCAGAGAATCCCTCTCATCCACTCTCCCTCTCCCCCGCCCCCTTCATAAAAAGAGTACCATTGTCACAAATTCAAGCCAGAAGCATTATAAGAGCTAGTAAAGTGTTTCAGAATGGACTGCACATGGCTACTTATGCCTTATTAAAAATAAGACATAGCACAGAAAGTATAAGTATGTGGGACATGAAAATTTACTCATGAGCCCATGACATAGATAGAACCACTTTTAAATGCTCAATACTCTTCTTTTAGTCTTAATTCGTAAAGCTTAATTTTTCTACATTGAAGAAATTATGTCCTATGTTTTCTCATTTTGTCATGAACAATTAAAAAAATTATGAAAAGTTGGGTTTTTTTTCATCATACTGCTGCCAGCACCATACAGATCTGGGTGGTCGGTTGGTCTGTGCTTCCACCTGAGGCTATGGTGATGTCTCAGCTATAGCCGCAGCAGGGGGCCATTACCTGGTCCAGGCCCTGCTGCAGTAAGCCAGAATCTGTGTTGACCTCCATGGCTCCTGTTAACACTGAAGATGTTGTGGATGCCCAGGGTCTGGGCCACCATCTGTGTTCAAGTCCAACAATTTGTTTGGGGTGATGCTCTAAGGGTGAGGGGCAGATATGGAGAGACTGGAACATGAGTGGGATTGGGTGCATGAGGTGAAACTCCCAAAGAATCAATAAAAAACTATGTTAGAAAAGATTTTTCATACATTCTATCTCGGTCAAGTTCTTGCCTGTTGTCCAACTTCTCTCAGATCCTCCCCACTCCCCACCCTCCCAACTTCATGTTCTCTCTCAAAAAGAGAAAGAAGAAAATAACAAAAAGTGAACAATAATAGATACACACACAGAGGGGGAGGGAGAGAGAGAGAGAGAGAGAGAGAGAGAGAGAGAGAGAGAGAGAGAGGAGAGAGAGAGAGAGAGAGAGAATCAGTAAGATTAAAAATACCCAAACAAAACAGGGCAAAAATCACACATGCAAAAAACCATGGAATCAGTTGTTCATTTTATGACACCGTTTAGTTCACAGATAGTCTGGCTTCTGTCATTTGGGCCAAGTTCTGACACTGTCAGTTCTCTCTCTTCGGCCACAGGACACTCAGTCACCACTGAGTGTTATGAGGAGGGTCCTCTCTGGGCCACTAAATCTTGTAGACCAAGACAGACTGACAGTGTGCTGACCCAGAGAGCCTCTTTTTGTCTTCTGCTGTGGGAAGGCAGAGTCTGGCCATAGCTTAGGAAACTGTTTGCTTCAGAGTGCACAGGGTTTGTCACCATTAGAGAGACCAAGTCTGTGAGAGTGCCCTTCTGGGTTTGGGTTGGACCCTGGAATCCGTCCTAGAGAGGCATTCTGTTCCTCAAGGCTTTGCATTCATGGCTTGTGTCTGCCCCCAGCTGCTCCTCATTCTCTGGAGGAATGACTCAGCTTGCTTCAGTATCTGAAACATGTGGCTTCTTAAAGGAGCCAGAAAATATTATTTTTTTAACAAAAATAAAACAGATCATCCTCAACTTAAACCACCTATGGGTTCCATCATAAAAACAAAAACATAAAATCTATTTATTTTCAGTGTGTAGGTAAGAACTCTCTGACTTCACAAATCAACGCATGCCTTTCACATAAACCAGGCAGCTAATGGAAGCCTCCTGTCCGTCAGTGTGCTTTGGGGACAGCCTTCTGGAAACTGTGGGGTCTGTGGCGAGGAGTCCTCAGCCCTAGGAGAATTAGAAGGCATGTTCAGGGATAAAGAGGAGGCACTGTTAAATGTTTGGGTTTTTGTTTGTTTGTTTGTTTTGTTTTGGATCAAATACAAACTCTACTGGTGAACCAACGTTTTCATGGTCTGAAGGTGTATTTTGGCTGTGCTGCAAGAGCTTATGCCCCTGAGTAACAGGCGAGTTTACTCAAAACTTGCTTTACTTAAAGGAAAACAAAGCAAAGGCATTGCGAAATTAATGGGAAATTGAAAGAGAACTCCCTCCCCTACCACTGACAAAAGTCAAGATGATTAGAACCAGGTGGAAAATGGGTCCCAGGTGCCCAGGTGGGCGGGATGTCCAAGGATAGAGTGCTTCTTTTGGCTGGCACAGTTCCAAAATGCTACATCACTGGCAAAGCAGAGAGAAGTCCTTCTGTCTCTCCTTCCTCTCTCCCTTCCTCCCTGATCCTCTCCCCTCCCTTATCTCCTCCTTCCTTCCTTCCTTCCTTCCTTCCTTCCTTCCTTCCTTCCTTCCCATTTCCCTCTTCCTTCTCCCTCTTCACTGCCTTCCTCTTTCCCTAGAGCAACGAAGTTGCTTGCTTGAGGGTTTTTTTTTTTTTTTAAGAGAAGGCAATGTCTGGGGGCGGAGAGACAGGTGTGACTGCAAAATTGCCATCCCTTAGAATCGAGAAATAGTCTTGTCACTCTCGTGCAGCATGGGTTTTGAAATAACGATTCCATCCCTGAGATAATAAAAGACCTCTATAGCCATCTCTCAGTCACTGCAGTGGGATATTGGATGCTCTGAGCTTAACCAGACCTGCAGAGAGGCCCCATTTAATTCCATCATGTTGCTTCTAATGTCATCACACAGAGCAGCTGGCAAGAACCCATTTTCCAATTGCTAATATCCTTTCCCTCCCTTGCTCATCCTGCCAGAATTACTCCCAGCTCTGTGCCTGAATCTCCCCAGAAAAGATCATTTCTTTTCTTTGGCAAAATGGCTTCCAGAGGGCAGCAATTTCCACGAGGGGAATGAATTTAAAGCTAGCTCATTGTAGTCAGCACAATGGTAAAACCATTCAAGGCACTCATGCTAAGGGAGAGTTGCTGGGATTACTTGCATGGGATATTTTTTATTATTATTATTTTGCTTTTTAACACATTGGAGGCCGCGCCCATTTAGGGAAGGACAGTTTGTTAATGTTCTAATTCAATCCAGAGGCCATTCAGAAAAGCAACATGAGAACTAGGAAGACCCAGCTTTCTCCTTACATTTAGTCCTGGGTTCACAGCTGCTCGCAGAGAGCCTGGTCCTTGGCATGTATTCGTTCGTATTTGTTATTGAATGAACAGAGGCATTTTCTATTGGGAAACTGTGTTTGACCGTCTTCTGGATTTTGTAGTGTTTCATGCCAAAACAGCTGGTTATCTACCTTGAATTAAGAAAAATCTGAGCTAGTTCCACTTTTAGAAAAACCACAAGATTCTTAAAACAGAATGTTTAAAATCTAGCTTTCTCTGAATTTATAAATTTCATCTCCTCGTTAGGAAATCAACCCTTCCATGCAATGAAAATTCTATCTAGTGCTAGAGCAGAACTGAAGGATTGTTTAGCAATCGTAAGCTAAGTCTTGCTGGCCATGCCATGGTAATGGCCTGCCATTGTCTCCTCCCCTTCTCTCCATGCCTGCAGAGACAATTCTGGATTTGGGTAGAAGAGTATAATTCAAATTAGATATGCTAAGAGGGTATTTGCTCATTTCCCCTCTCTCTGGACAGGTAGAAAACACCTAGTTCTACAATCTACTCCCCATTGCTTTGTTCTTCATCGCCGGCTGCCTGAGCCAGTGGTTGAAGAGCTGAGCAAATGTAGTTTAGGCCCCTGATTTCACTTCCTAAGGACAGCTGATACCAGAGTTGGGACTCCAAGAGCTACAGGCCCCAGGTCAGATGAAGCTGGGAGACCCTTCTTGAGTGACTTTTAAAAAGTCTGTCTCGCTTATAATGAAAGGATAAAATACAGATTCTGAATGAATTTCTCCCGGAGACTTGAGTCAATTCCAACTGTGCTTCCAGATGAACAAAGAGTCCCTGGGACCCAAAAGGTAAACCAGGAGAAGGGTGGCAGAGACAGCCCTCTGAACAAAACTCGGATGGAGACCTAGGAGTTTCCAGGGGTGTCCTAGTAGTGACTGTGTATCATAAGGGGCAAAACGAATACATGATCCTGTCAACCCGGGGGGTTTCTGAATGTGTCTCTTGCCTGTTACGACTTGTGTGTGGACTTGGAGCTGGGCGATCTCCACGGTGCTACTGTGGGTCAGGGATGAGCTTCTCAGCGTCTGTCTGTTCTGACAGTTTCAAAACCCATTCCTAGTAGGCTTGGTCATGTGGTCCAGGCCTATAATTCCTGCTGCTAAGTAGATTATGGCAAAAACTTCACATGTTCAAGGCTATCAAGGCCAACTTAGCATGATCCTGTCTCAAAATAAAATATTAAAAACAGGCTTAAGGACATAGTTTAGTGGTTCAGCACTGGCCTGGTTGATGTGAAGTCCCGGGTTCAATCCCCTGATGTGAGAGTCTTCTGTTTTGAGTTGATTTCATTGGTTAATAAAGAAACTGCCTTGGCCCTTGATAGGACAGAAAATTAGGTAGGCGGAGTAAACAGAACAGAATGCTGGGAGGAAGTGAGGCAATCGCCATGCCTCTCCTCTCTGAGCCAGATGCGATGAAGCTCCAGCCTAAGATGGAGGTACACTAGAATCTTCCTGGTAAGACACCACTTCGTGGTGCTACACAGATTATTAGATATGGGTTAAATCAAGATATGAGAGTTAGCCGGTAAGAGACTAGAGCTAATGGGCCAAGCAGTGTTTAAATGAATATATTTTGTGTGTTGTTATTTCGGGGCGTAAGCTAGCCAGGTGGCCAGGAGCTGGGTGGCAGGCAGCGGCCCGCTGCTCCTTTCTACAATCCCCAGTACTGAAAGAGTGTTAAATATGTCGATGATCCAGTTATAAACTCATGTGTAGATGTAGCTGCCTAGAAAATTAGCCAAGTAGGGTCACTATTTATCTTAGGTAACCTACATAGTGTATTAAATGCTCATCCTTCACCCTTCTAAACAGAGTGTTAGAAATGGGTGCAAATGATAGGTGCTCCTAGAGAGGAAATCCTAAAAGAAAACAAGTGTTCCTTTCATGCCTCTTGACATTTTAGCTGAGCATTTAGAAATATAACCCATGCGAATCTTCTAGAATTAAAAAAAAAAAGCAAAGTGATTCAGCCATGTTTAAGCTTCTGGGGGCATAAGTGGATTTGGATATTTGTGTGTCTTATCAGGATTAGCTGATTATTAGTAGGGGATTTTGTTAACGCAGCTAATAGTGAAGTTGACGGTATAGCAGCGTTCCTGCCCAAAGCAGCTTTGGTTTTCGCCTTTCAATAGAATTTCCCTACCATGGCCACTCGGATTTGCCAAGGGCAAGGATTTGTGCCCTATAGGATTGTGCTAAGGATGATAGAAGTTGCATCCCTGTGGTGCATGGAGGAGACTGGAGGCTCATCTCAGGATACGATGTTGTACACCTATTGGCCACAATATTTTGGGATGTTTGAGTCCTGTCACACATGAAGTTGCTATGACACTGTGGACCAGCTGAAGAGAAGGCCATTGAAAGTCAGTCTGGCAACTGCAAATGCCTTCCCCACTTTAGGACATAGGACAGGAGAGTCATTTGAACACCCGGAAGTTGAGAAAGCCAGAGCGGGGAGACAATAACCTCAACAAGCAGAGGTGTGGGCACTGCCAGCACAGAGCTGACCTTTGTAACTGAGGCCTTCCTCCTCCGGCAAGTGGAGGCAGACTACTGCTCTTTGGAGAAGACTGGGGCCACTTCCAAGGCGGGAGGGCAATGGGACAGTTTGGGTAGTCCTCCAATAGGCATGTAACTACCTACAAATCATTTAAAATACTGTAGCCAAGCCTCCCATGAAAGGGATGCCGAGCAAGCTCAATAATAAAACCAACTCAACTAACTTGACCTGACTACCACCCTCTGTAGAACTGTTAGCTACCTGACTAATTCCTCTATAGGCTGCAGTCACGTGATGGTGTGGAGGCGATGGGGCTCTTTCTACACTGCCAGGTGGATGATGCCTTCAGCTGATGTTACCCACAGAGGAGGAAGCTGTTGCCTCCTCTTCTTACATTATCTCATCGGCTGGGGAAAGAAGCAAGCATCAAAGTGCTTAATCCATCTGAAAGAGATAAAGCCAGGGCGTACATGGACAGTACCCCAAAACACCTTTTAAGCAATGACTAACAAGCTGCAGATGGATACAGTCTGGATTCCAGGGTTTAGTTTAATCCTATTTCCTAATTCAGCCGTTTGGCTTCCTGCGTGAGAGTGTTACCATGTGTGACTCCACATGGGACGGCACAGTAAACATGGTCGTGTGAACGCCTGGCCACCCTTCCCTGAAAAGGAAACACCCTATTGCTCTTACCGATCAAAAGACAGATACCAGCTAACTACTCACTGGGGAGGGGGGATCCCACGAAAATATGGCTTATTCTTTAAAAAAATAAACAATCAAGCAGAACAAAGCAAAGAACCTAGAATGAGGACCCTTGCAATGTACTGACACAAAGAGGTCTCTGTCAGTGTAAAAATTCTGTAAGGCAGAAACCACGCTGTAGAGTGTATGAGGCAGAGAATGTGGTGTAGCGCATCAGTCAGAAAACTGCTGGAGGGGCTAAGAAACACCAGAAAAACAGGGACATCTTGCCAGAGACTGGGAAGCTGCCTCTGTTCTTTGGAGGATTCAAGCGGACTCTCGGTGCTATCTTTCTTCTTACACCACACCCAGGCTGCCGCAGCCTGGAGCACATACAATCCAGCCCTGTGAAATGTCCTCTGCTCCCATTGTCAAGGGAGGAAAACAGCTGGCCTCCTCCCTCACACTCGAGCCTACCTTAAGTGCTTCACGAGATACTCTAACACTACGGTTCTTGGGCTTCCTAATGCTGTGACCCTTTAACATAGCTCCTCATGTTGTGGTGACCCTCAACCATAGAGTTATTTTCCTTGCTACTTTATAACATAATTTTGTTACTATTATGAATCCTGATCTGGTATTCTGATAGTCTTAGGTGACCCCTGCGAAAGGGTTGTTTGATCTCCAGGTTGAGAACCACTGATCTAACATGAAATTGGCTGGATGAAAAAGGGAACAGAAAAGATCTGAAAGAAAAGATGTGGAGTTAAGAAGAAATCCAATTCATAGCTACTGGAAACCCTGTCTCCAAAAGAAAAAAAAGAAAGGAAGGAAGGAAGGAAGGAAGGAAGGAAGGAAGGAAGAAAGAAAGAAAGAAAGAAAGAAAGAAAGAAAGAAACAGTCCAGTACCTGTGTTCTTGGCTATTAAGCACCTACCTATCCCATTGTGTCCATTGTGTCTGCCCAAAAACAGCTGCACCATATATTTCTATCTGTGCTTTTCATATTGATGGAATTAGGTCCACTATCTATTCAGAAGGGGAAAATCCTAAACCCAGCATCAGCCACTTCTTTCCCTCAAGGTTCTGCCCGGTCTTCCTTTCTGTCCTTTATGGCAGCTTGGACATTCTTTAAGCTAAGGGCTGAATAGGACCATTAACTGCCGATGTATTCAGTGCAGTCAGAGGGTGTTCTGGTTTTTGTTGGTTTTTTTTCTTTTTGTCAGCTTGACACAAGCTAGAGTAAAATTATATGGGAATTAATTGGGAACTCCTGTTGAGAAAATGCCTCCGTCAGACTGGCCTAATGATTAACGTGGAGGGCAGAACATACTGTGGGACGTGCCGTGCCCAGGCGAGTGGTCCTGGCTTGTATGGGAAAGCAGGTTGAGCAAGCCATGAGGGGCAGGCCAGTGAGCTGCTCTCTTCCACAGTCTTGTCATCAGTTTCCCTCCTTGAGTTCCTGCCCTGACTTTCCTGCATGATGGACCACAACTGTAAGCTAGAAAGCCCTGTCCTCCATAGGTGTTTTCTTTTCTTTTCTTTTTGGTCATGGTGTTTATTGAAGCACTAGAAAGCAAACTGAAACAGAGGCAAAGAAGAAAACACGAGCTGCTACAGTTCTTGTTCTGATAACTGCTAATAACACTGCTGAGGGTGATGCTCTTGGAAGTGGTAATGAGCCACCTCCACGTGTGCTCCATAATCTCTTTGCTTCAAGCTGTTCATTAGTCATCTGTGGCACCTTACTCTGGCGATTTTAACCTGTATCTCTGAGACAGCTGCAGCTTGATTCAGATGGCACTCGTAGTCTCGTGACTTTCCCTATGGAACACAATTTCAGGAGTGCTTAGAAGATAATATATCCCTGGTTGGTTTTGAATATGCCCTCAAGGTACAGATAGGTGCCGTGAGCAGGTGAGTTGATTCACCTAGTTCTGTCCATATTGCTTTCTTCCTCAGTTCATGTCTAAAAGCTCTTGGTATTAACAAAAGAAGAAGACATTTGATTTGGACCTGGTTTACAAATCGATCCTTATCATTTGGAGGTACCTGGTAGATGTAGGGTGCCCCAATATACCTCAGATCATGAATGAGGTGCAGAAGTTCTTTCAGGGACTCACACCGAGCAGAGATGCACTAGGAGCAGGTGCATACATCTAGCAAGGATGTACCCCAGTAGGGATGCACACTGAGCAGGGCTGTACACTGGGCCGGGATGCACATCAGGCATACTGTTTGGATGGAGATGTGTGGATATTTACTGGTCGTTATTTACTGAGTTCTGAATACAGATCTGATGGAGGAGGGTCATTTGTCTATGTGTTACTTTCATTGGTTAATAAAGAAACTGCCTTGGCCTTTGACAGGACAGAAAATTAGTTAGGCAGAGTAGACAGAACAGAATGCTAAGAAAAAGAAGCCAAGTCAGGCAGTCGCCGTGATTCTCCCACCAGAGACAGATGCAGGCTAAGATCTTTCCTGGTAAGCCATCACCTCATGGTGCTACACAGATTATTAGAAATGGGTTAATCAAGATGTGAGAATTAGCCAATAAGAGGCTAGAACTAAGGGGCCAGACAGTGTTTAAAAGAATACAGTTTCCATGTAATTATTTCGGGGCATAAGCTAGCCAGGCAACTGGGAGCCGGGCGGCAGGAACGCAGCCCGCTGCTCCCACTACACAGATCTCTGGGCCATCATTTACTACCCAGTTACTTCTTGGAGATTCTGTTGAGACATCCCAGTTAGTAATTCTTTCCTTTACTGTTGGCTCAGTATAAAGAAGGCAAATATCCTTCGACTTTCAGGATGTGATGGATAGGGGGTACTTCTGTTCTTGTTCCTTTGTCCCATGTCTGAGTATTCTCACTTGGAAAGACTTGTTTGTTAGTGAGTAAAAGCAACTCCACTTTCTAACAGAAAGCCATGAGATTTCTGGTGCTATATTTGAAACTTCAATTATTTTTTTCCTATATTCTATGACAATGACTGCTTGGGCAAATGGGGTAAGTAGCTTGTGCCTTAAAGACATACCCTAAACCCTTGGTATGTATTATTTAAATTAGATGATGGATTTCTGTTATGTATGCCTCCATATGGTGTGGTGGGCACCAGTTATGTGGGAATGCTGGGTAAAGTGATTGTATGAGCTTCTTATTTTGTCATGTGACCAAATACCTGAGAAGAACAACTTAAGGGTTTATATTGACTAGCTCCCAATATGGCAGCAGGAGCATGAAGCAACTGGTAGCATTGCATTATCACTCAATGGAGAGATATAAATATATATATATATATATATATATATATATAGTCATCTTTCTCTGTTTGTTGAATATATATACACTCTTTCTAGAGTATATATTATTATGTGCATATATATATGTATGTATGCATGCGCGCACATACACACACACACACACATAGAGAGAGAGAAAGAGAGAGGGCGGGGAGAGAGAAGGGATTTAGGTTGGTTGTTGTCTAGCTAGTCTAAGAACAGCATCTACCAATGAATGTCCATGAATCCAACAGTTGCTCAGTCCTTGAGGCTGGATGTCTCAGCTGATCTTCAGTGTATGCCAGAATCCTGAAGACGCTGGAATGCCAGTGAAAGAGCAGGTTTGTTCTTGAGAGCAGGAAGCAGGCAGAGTGAGAAAGGGCAAGCTTTCTTCTTCCATGTCCTTTACACGGGCTGCCAGCACAGTTGTGGCCCAAATTAAAGGTAGATCTTCCCACTGCAAAAGATCTGGATTAAAGGTGGATCCTTCTACCTCAAAGATCCACATTAAAAGGGTATCTTTCAACTTTATATCATTTAATTCAGAAAAAAACCCTCACCAGTGTACACAGCCATTTGAGTTTTAGCTCATTCCAGACATTAACAACCAAGAACAGCTCTCACACCAGTCTACAGATTCCAACAGCTCCAAGGACATCATTGACCTTTCTCCTCTGTTCCTGCAGCAGGGGAAGCCTCCTGAGTCACTCAGGACTTGTCCCTGAATAATATACTCTAAAGGAGGACATGTTATCTCAAACATCAAAAGAGATACAAAGTACACAGTTCTGTGTTGTTCAGGGACAGTCCAAAGCACAGTAACTCTTGGCTTTGTAAGGAACTGCCATATTCCCCAGGCCACTAGACCCTACAAATGACTCCAACCAAAGCCTTTGATTTTTCATAAGCATTATCTCCCACCTCTGGCTTACATATGTCACATCAGGGATCTGAGGTGTTGTCTACTTGCTGCTTTTTGTATCGGTAAGGCACACTGTCACATAGTGCCTTGAAAAGCCCCACAGAGAGAGCAGAGGTGACACAGCCTACATTGTCAATCCTTCTGATGTGGGAGTGTCATATATCAATCTGTTGATTTCATTGGCTAAGCAATAAAGAAACTGCTAGGCCCATTGGATAGGCCCACCCTTAGGTGGGTGGAGTAAACAGAACAGAACGCTGGGAGGAAGAGGAAGTGAGCTCAGACTCCGCAGCTCTCCTCTCCGGAGCAGACGCAGGAGAGACGCCATGCTACCTGCTCCAGAGAAGACGCACGCTATGAAGCTCCGACCCAGGATGGACTCTGAACTAGAATCTTCCCGGTAAGACCGGTGCCATACAGATGATAAGAAATGGGCTAGTCCAGGTGCGAGAGTTAGCCTAGAAGAGGCTAGATAGAGCTAAGGGCCAAGCAGTGTTTAAATGAATACAGTGTCTGTGTAATTATTTCGGGGCATAAGCTAGCCGAGCCGGGCAGGCGGCTGGGGTTTTGGGGACGCAGCCCAGCCGCCGTCCTTATTACTACATCCTTCTGTTGATGAAGAGCAAACTCTTTCTGGCGACTTCTGCCAATTTACTATTACGGGGAAGAGGCACGCAGAAGACCAATGGCTATGCCCAGAGCGCCTAGAGCCCCTTGGCAGCAGTCAGGAAGGGCAGCTATGTATGGCCGTGAGCTGGTTGGCTGCTATCTCGGTGGGGGTGAGGTTTGAAGAGGCTCTGAGAAGTCAGCATGTAAACAAATTCCCAGGCACTGCCCTTGCTGGCACTTCTGGGTCATGGTTTGAGAGCCCATAACTTGGATTTCTGTCTCTGAACTGAGTCTGCCGTGGGACTCGGGTGAGAATCTACCTCTTTTTAATGGTAGGTATGTGTTCCCTAGGCCTTCAGATTGCTCCAATTCCATAAATTAATCATCGTGTGGTGGTTAGAATGAGAATGGTCCCCATAGGCTCATGCATTTGCGTTCTTAGTCCCCAGTTCAACTGTTTGGAAGTTAGGAGGTGTGGCCTCGTTGGAGGAGGTCCCTCACAGGGGTGGGCTTTGAGGTTTCAAAAACCCAAGCCAAGCCCAGCCCAGTGTCTCTTTGCCTACTTCCTATCTATGAATCGGGTTGTAGATCTTCAATGATTTCTCCAGCACTGTGCCTGCCTGCATACCACCATGCTCCCTGCCATGGTGATAATGGAATAACCCACCAAAACTGTAAGCAAGCACCCAGTTAGAGGCTTTCCTTTATGAGAATTGCCTGGGTCATGGTGTCTCTTCACAACAATAGAACACTGACTTAAGACAAATTCCTAATAGACCACCTAACTATATTGCCTCTAGAGTCCCAAACAACCCGTCTGTAATGAAGACCCTGTGTTCTATGAGAATTTGCTTGTGCTGCCAGCCTCTCTGCCCAGGAAAATAACTGTGCCCACTGTGTTTCCAGATGTTAAGTCTGTCACTTGGCTCTGTCCTCTATGAGCCCAAATAAGGAGATCTATTTTAATGAAGGTGTCTCCTCCTGGGGTTTCATAAGAACCCCCAAACCAGACAGCTGGATTGAGACATCTAGGAAGTAAGCAGAAACCTGATCCCAACAACTAATTTTGTTCTCCCTACATCCTGAAGGGATCAGAAACTGTCCTCAGCTCCACCCACTCGATGAAATGAAAATCTCTCTTGGAATAGAGTTGAGGAGATCCTGGGAGATACAAATATGGTTGCTTTAGAATTGGGCCCTCTCAAACCTGCTTGTTCAATATCCCGAGTCCAATGGCAGTTGGCTTGGAAGTGCACAGATGGTTAGGTCCCCATTAAGATGGCAGAATCCAGAACAGTGAACCGCCGGTTGTGGCCACAGTTTCCCAGCCTGTCAGGCCCCTATGGCAGGTATGGACAGATGGCAGGGTCATTGTCAGTGATGGTTCTTTTATTCCCTTCTGCCTTCCTTCATGCCTGACTGTTAGCAAACACTGTCAACATGTCTGCCTCCACATGGTGTGGGAGACTAGCTCAGTGCAATGCCACGGCTTAGACAGGAGATTTCCAAGGTGAAAGGAAGTACCAGGAAAGTTCTGACAAAATATTGAGAAATATTTGTATAACTTAGATAATTTCTTTTCTTTTTGTAAATAATAGCTATTTAGACAAAGCCTTTAAATTTAAAAAAATCATTTAACTCTGTTTTGAATTTTGTTCTGTACCTCAGGACTGTCTGCCTGTGGAGCATAGGCAGGCTGCAGAAAACTTCAAGGACATGGTGGGGTTGGGGGTGGAATAGATGAGCTCAGAGTGCTCTCTCTTTCTCTCTCTTTCTGTCTCTTCTCTCTGTCTCTGTCTCCTCTCTCTGTCTCTTTCTCTCTCTCTGTCTCCTCTCTCTATCTCCCCCCTCTCTTCCCCCCCCTCTATCCTCCCCTCTCATGTTATACATGTATCTGGCTCAGGGCTTATATATAGCTTATAAAGTCTGGTGAGAGAAGAGCCCCTGCAAGGTTTGACCAAATGGATAATGGGATTTCTTAGATATGGGTCTGTGGTTCTATGGACAGTGAAGAAGTAGATTATTAAACCAATGCAAGTTATAACCATTTTTATTAGATTATTTGTTCTTTTGATGTCAAGTTTCTTGAGTTTCTTGTATATTTTGGAGATCAGCCCTGTATCTGATGTGGGGTTGGTAAAGATCTTTTCTCAGACTGTAGACTGCCATTTTGTCTTGTTGACCATATCAGTAGGTCCCATTATTAATTTTTACTCTCAGTGTCTGTGCTACCAGGGTTTTATTTAGGAAGTGGTCTCCTATGCCAATGCATCAAGTATACTTCCCACTTTCTCCTCTATGAAGTGCAGTGTAGTTGGTTTTATGCTGAGGTCTTTGATTCATTTGGATTTGAGTTTTGTGCATGTCAATAGATGTGGATCTATTTGCATTCTTCTACATGTTGATATCCAGTTACGCTAGCACCATTTTTTGAATATGCTTTCTTTTCTCCACTTTATATTTTTAGCTTCTTTATCAAAAATCAGATGTTCATAAGTGTATAAATTGATTTCTAGGTCTTTGATCAGATTCCATTGGTCCTCATGTCTATTTTTATGCCAATCCCAGACTGTTTTCATTACTGTAGCTCTGTAGTAGAGTTTAGAGTCAGGGATTGTGATGCCTTCAGAAGTTCCTTTGCTGTACATGATGACTTTGGCTATCCTGGGTTTTTTGGAGAACCCTCAACAGCCAAATCTCAAATGGCTGAAAGACACTTAAAGAAATGCTCAACATCCTTAGCCATCAGAGAAATTCAACTTCAAAACAACTCTGAGATTCCATCTTACATCTGTAAAAATGACCAAGATCAAAAACACTGATGACAGCTTATACTGGAGGGGACGTAGGATAAGGGAAATTCTCCTCCATTGCTGGTGGGAGGAGCCACAGTCACTCCTGGTAAAGTATAGCTGTTTGAAAATCAGTATGGTGATTTCTCAGAAAATTAGGAAACAATCTACCTCAAGACCCAGCAATACCACTGTTGGGTATATACACAAAGGATGCTCAATCATACCATAAGGACATGTGTTTAACTATGTTCATAGCAGCATTATTTGCAATAGCCAGAACCTGCACGCAACCTATATGCCCCTCAAATGAAGAATGGATAAAGAAAATGCGGTACATTTATACAATGGAATACTACACAGTGGTAAAATAAAATGACATCTTGAAATTTGCAGACAAATGGATGGATCTAGAAAAAAAACCATATTGAGTGAGGAAACCTAGACTCAGAAAGACAAATTAAAATGTACTCACTCATAAGTGGCTTCTAGACATAAAGCAAAGAAAAACCATCCTACAGTCCACAATCCCAGAGAACCTGAATAACAAAGAAGACTGTAAAAGAAACATAAATGGATCAACATAGGAAGGAGAAAAAGACAAGATCTTCTGAGTAAATTGGGAGAGTAGGGGTTCATGGGAGAAGGTAGAAGGGGACAGGGATGGAAAGGAGTGGAGAAAAAATGTATAGCTCAATAAAAACAATTTAAAAATTCGAAAAAGCAAATAGAAAACAAAAACAAACAAACAAAAAACAATACAAGTGAGGTGATGACTTTACAGGATGGGTGTTAGAGGTAGAAGTGGTAAGAAGTGGTCATATTTTGAATATATTCTAATGACAGAACCCATGAGGCTTCCTAATGGACTGGATATAAGATATTGAAGGCGAAGGTGTAAGTCACAACAATCCCACACCAGTTTGGAATTATGATTAATAGAATGGTTATTTATTTAAAGGGGAAAAAACTTACAGATCACCGTCCCAGACAACAACCCTCTGCGCAATCAGGAAGGGAGTCTAGTCGCCGGAAGTGGAGCAGGAAGTAAGAGAGAGAGAGAGGAGAGAGAAGTGGCTGCTTTTTTTAAAGGGAGAGAGACCACGCCCCAATGGGCTGGTATCTCAGCGGCTATGAACACAAGAACGCAGCTAAGAGCGACTGTTTTACAGAGTGCTGGGTTCATAGGCTGTCATCTGAAATGAGGGGAAATCAGGAGTGGGAGATATGGAGAAAAGACCAAGGTGGAAATGATTCATTCAGCTCTCCATGGTCTTTGAGCAGAGATGCCAAGCAAATGTGACATAAAAGACTTGTGTTTAAAAAAGCAATCAAGGCCAGGAACAACTCAGGAACCTTAGATTAGAGAAAGTATCTATTTAATGCCACGGACTGAGATTTTTCAGGGGACAGGCAGGATTCTGGCTTGCAGACTGAGTCCTTGGAACTTCAAGGCAGTATAGAGATGGAAATCAATGTAAAGATGAGTCCAGATGTGATAGAGATGGAAGACAACAGGAAAATCAGGCGAGACAGCAGAGCCCCTTAGACCAGAAGAGGGCATGGTGTCATCTGGACCAAGTGAAGATAGTGGTACCTGGGGAGTGGGCAGATTTGCTGTATCAGTGGTTGCTGTCAAGCAGAATAAGATGAAGACTAAATTCTTACCACTATGTAGGGCAAGGGTCATTGAGACCCACTGGGCAAAGCTCAGAAGGTGTGGTCAGGCCAAAATTCCCAGCCAGAGAAGATTGTAAGCAATGGAAAGAAAGAGAAAGACAGAAGTAGTTAAAACATCATGGTTTTCTTGGGCTTCCTATGGAGAGTCAATGGATTTATTGGTTTGAATCTGATCAATAATTACATCAATGTCAACCCTCAGCATTTGATAAATGAAATGTAAATCAAAAATCTTGATGAGACTCTTGCTGTGGGGATGGGTTTGTATACTTCTGTACACATGCACGGGGGGTTAATGCAATTGAGCGCCTCTTTCCCTTTTACTTTTAGCTTACTGGACAGAATATAATGTTGCTGCAAGCTGAACCAGGAAGTTGCCCTGGGACATATAGCACACAGTTTCGTGTTACATAAACAGATGAGATGTTATCAGCTGGAGATTAGAGGGGAAATGGGAAGAGCAGTTTCCACAAGCAGACGTTGCTCCTGACGCTAGAGCTGAAATATGTGGCCATACACAACTAAGAGGTGTTTTAAAAAACAAGGTTTGGAAGATTAGTACTTCCTCAAAATAAAGCATGTGGCTATCCTGCGTTTTTAGGATATAACGGTGGAAATCTACTACCTTCCGTGTCTGTCAGGCAGGAAACTCAGTTCAGGGCCATGAGCCACATTCGTGCTGATGACTACTGTTGATCTTGATGGGTGACAAGGCCTTGAATTTCTTTCTAGAGCACCACGTGAGACTATATTTCTTGTAACATTTCTAATGCAGCAATCAGCTTTTCAATACCATTCTAGTGTGCAACGCAGGCTCATCGTAGATCACAATTTCCCATCTCCTATCATGAGGATATGCTAAATGCTAGGGATTCTTATGTGTTAAGCACAATTGTTTCTTATTTTCTAGTTCACTATGCTGTTAGTTCCGCTATATTAATGCTTTTTTCTAAGTTCTGTTTCTCACTTGTTTTTCAGATAGACTACAAGCATGTATTCTATCTCTTTGTGAATTTGAGAGTCTCCCTGGAAGTCAGGAAGTCATCAATCACAGCGACCAGCTCACTGGGTGGTAGTATATTTCCAAAAACCATCCAGACTTTTTGTTAATATTGGCTGTACTTGTTGAATTTTCTGGTTTGCAATGATATATAGCCAATGTATATATTTTTTTATGCTGAAGTACAGTTATTTGAAGACAAGATCTACACACCTTGACAGGCTTCTCAGATGAAAAAGGCAGAAACTTGCTTTGATGACAAAATGCTCATCCATTTAGGTTCAACCAAGAATTGATTGGTCGAGTCTTCCCACATCTATGCAAGAGGCTGCAGAATAGCATTTAAAAAATAGTAGTGCAAGAGGATGTTCCTTGGGGTCTCATTAAGAAACAGAGTTGGATGGATGGGTTTGGAACAGGGTCAGAGAGTCTGCATTTTAGCCTGATTCTGGTGTGTGTAGTTGCTATGATCAGCAGCCCTCAGCCTGAGCACTGAAGTATACAGCAGAGGCCTGCAATCCTGGCTGCATGTGACAACAAAGTATAAAAAACTCAGATGCTGGGTCTCATTTGAAATCAGCAGAATCAGAATCCCTGGAGACCAGTGTTCAGCCAGAATCCCTGCTTGTGCCTGCACAAGCTGAGAAACACTGCCTGTTCTACATCCCCCAGCCCCATATACACTGAGAACTCTGAACAAAGGAAAGGCACTAGAAGCCCAGGACTGCTTTTCTTGCAGCCCGTACAAACTCTCTTTGCTGACATGACCAGCACCCAGTGCCTGCCCAGGGGATGCTTTTGACAATAATAAGGCACAGTCCCAGTTCCCAGATGGAACATCATCAGCCCTCATCAAAGGTCTATAAAACCTCCCTGCAATAGCCTGGTGGCAGAACTTCTCTGGTCTCTGGTGAACCTGCTAAGGAGCAATGCCCTATAAACCTGCATTTATCTGCTTTTTAATCTGGTCTGATCTGGCCTTTCACATTGGCAGAAACTTACCAATGAGATTTGGCCACTGCTCATTCATTGTTCCTATGTGCTTTGGACTGAGTGCTATATACCTTACACATCCGTGTTGAGTCCCTGGCGTGATATTTGGAGATTTGGCCTTTGGGAAATAATTAGCCTCTATGAAGACATGAGGGTAGGGAACCCTATGATGGGCTTAAAGTTCTTAGGAAAAGAAAGAGCAGATCTCTCTGTCTCTCTGTCTGTGTGTCTTTCTCCCTCATTCACCTCATGAGGACACAATAAGAATGCAATGTCTCCAATCAAGAAGAGAGCCTCACCAGAATCCAACCATCCCGAATAGAAAATTACAGATGTATTAACTCTTTGATCCAGCAATTCCACCTGCAAAATACTACTGACATTTATAGCTGCCGCAGTACAAGATGCTAAATATACAAGTTTGTTATATGTAATAATAAAACTTCAGGTCTATGGTAATGGGGAACTGGTTGAATAAATAAACGGCAGTGAATTCTGATATGCTCCAAAAAGTGTTTGAAAAGGTTTTGCCCTTGTTGATGTGGAGAAGTCACAAGAAGACACAGCTAGGTGAATAAGATAAACAAGAAAATCAAAGGGAAAAAAGAAAATCAAAGGATACATGAAGAAAGAAGGGAATAAAGTCAGGACAAAGGCCCCCACACACTTCCATTCATAACTGTTTCTTACGTGTGTGTGTGCGTGTGTGCGTGTGTGCGTGTGTGCGTGTGTGTGTGTGAAAACCTAGGAAAAGATGTTAACACGCAGGAAAAGGCAATGTAGATTAGGAAAAGGTGTCAAAAATAAGGTTCTCAGTGAATATTTTTTCATTTAATTTTGATATTGAACTGATACAACTTAATTAAAAATTACAACTAAAACTATCCTAGATCTGAAAAACAAATCCAGCACACACCTATCAAATTGGTAATATGTTCACACAGATACACAATGGATTCTTGAAAAATCTCTGAGCGTGTGAATCTCGGAAGGAGAGAGCCTGAGGGCTGTGCAGGTGGCTCATTGACACCTGCAGCCAAACCTGATGGAATATGTTTGACCCCGGGGACCCACAGGGTGGAAGGAAAGAACTACCTCCCACAAGTAGTCCTCTGATTTCCACACCGATGCTATGGCATTGGCACACGCTCCCCCCCTCCCATAAGTAAATGAAGAGATCCGGTGAGACAGAAAAATTATCAATTGTCATCACTGAAACGATGAACAAATTTCTAATCAATATCAGTTCAGACAAGATGGTGAGATGGGAGTGACCATTAGAAGAATGAATGAACTCTGGCATCTGCAAGGCAGTCAAGTCGTGCCCCTCAGAGAACAGGTTGCTTACACGGGAGGTAACCTCAGCGGGCAGCAGGAAACATGGAAGGTCATTCTTAACCCCAGACAGAGAGGTCCAGAATACAGCCATCATCGAGAAACTCCTGCAGAGCCCAGTCCTGTCCAACCCCAGTATTCCCAGGCAAATTGCTGTTGAGACGGCTGTAACCTGGTATGAGGTTTTAGAACCGCTGCCGGTGGAGTCACACAGAGTGCTCCTCAGCCACGGTGGCACTGTGTGGCAAGTGTCTCCTTTCAAAATGCCAAACAAAACGCACCTGCGCCCGAGATGTATTCTAGAATGTACGTACTTGGTGATTACCCAGGCTCTTGGACCTAACTTTCAATTTACAGAAGATATGTGAGAGGAAATCAAGCAGAGGCGGACAATATGGAGAAGCAATCAGACAGATACTGAGCCGGGAAATGTATGCACTGTTTTAGATATTAAAATACCTAAGCAATGTATAATGCATAATGCATATTCCTGACCTGGCTCCTGATTCCCAGGGAAATCTGAGTATGGTCTGAGTATTACATATGACGAAATTTATCACCAGAGAAGACGACTACTGAAAGAAATTAGGCAGAGCTAGGATCTGGATGTTGATAGTCTGCCAAGTCATTACCAACAGCGCAGTGTGGGAGCGCGGTGAAACCTTAGGAGCCAGTTGGATCCTAGGAGTTCCATCCTCACAGAGGGATCCACGAACTTCGTGTGAATGTGAGTTAATTGTTATGGGAAAGGATATTAAGCAAGCATTTTGGCTTTCTGCTGCTTCGTCTCTTCCTGGCAGTCTCTTCCACGCATGTCCACACGCCCCTTGCTTTTCCCCACACATGGGCAACACATGCCCCTCACTGGAAGCTGAGAGGATGCGGGCACTGGGGGCTTGTACCTCCAGGGCTGGAGGTCGGAATTAGCTCCTTCTAGATTATGCAGCTTTCATTATTACCTCCGAGCAATGGAAAACAGACACGGGCAGGAAGTTTACAGCATTGTGGCCTTAACTTTCCTTCTAAAGAAAGATCACAGGAGTGGAGAGACTCGGCAATTAAGAGCTCTTGCTTCTCTTAAAGAGGATTTGAGGCAGTTCCCGGCACCCACATTGGAAAAGTCACAGCCGCCTGTATGTAACTCCAGCTTCAGTGGTAACCCATTCCTCTGGCCTCTGTGAGCAGCTGCATTCAAGTGGGCACACAGATAATTTTAAAAATAATACAAATAAATCTTTTTTAAAAAAAATAAAGGTCACCTGTGTATAAAAAGATATAGAAACATAATTTCAGTAGTTCTTCTCTCTATTTAGGTGACGTGAAAGATTTTAAAATTATTTTTCATTTATTCTTTGCTTATTTCATACAACGCTTTGATTATATTCTTCCATCATTACCTCCTTCCAGCCCCTCCTAAAATCCCCCACCCCAACTCCTCCCAACTTCCATTTTCCATTTTTTTATTGATAATCCCCAGAGACCAAGTGCTGCCCATATATATGTGCATGGGCCTGAGGCCGTTCACTGAGGTATGGGCAACCTACTTGCAGCCATGTCCCCAAGAACAGTGACCACCCTTGCTTTCCCTCTTAGCAACCATCTGCTGCCCTCCTCTCCATGGGCGTGGCCTCAAGCCCCACCCCACCCTTCACGTAGGAATTCCGACCAGCTTGTTCTCACCCAGGTCTTTGCAGATGATCACAGCTACTGAGTTAGTGTGTGCAGCAGCTACATCATGTCTAGATCTCAGCATTTCCCAGGCCGTCCTCTGTCAGCTCTGGTGCTGTTTCTAAGCACTCTTCTGCAATGTTTCTTGAGCCTTGAGTTGGGGAGGTTGATATAGGTGGTTAATTCACAACTGAGCACTTATGGGCATTTATACTTGACCCTTTGACAAGTCTCTACATGAACCGTTTACTCACTGGGAAAGGAGACATTTCTGATCAAAGTCGAGGGTGGCATACGTCCAATATGTACAAACAGAAGTAGTCAGAAGGCAGATTGATGGCACACTAAGGTTCCCCCTACAGTGTTAGGCACCAAACCCTTCCTGTGAAAGAGAACTCTGATGGTCTCAGACGTGGTTGACTATCCCCAAAGCTGATATTCCTCCACTGAGCCCCAAGGGGTACATCAGCTAACATATCGGTATTGGAGCATGCAGGCTCCTGCATCAGGTAAGACCATTGGTGTCTGGCATTGTGTGAGCCAGCCGACAGTAAGATGGTTTTCTGATCACCCAAGTTGATTTCTCTCTGTGCTCCATCCATGAGAGTAAGGCCTACAGCAATAGGGTCTTCCCATCTAGTTATGGTGTGGAACCATGAGCAATTACGATAGCTTGTATTGCTTTGGTAATCCTGGCACCTCTTGACCAGTAACTCCTAGGGAGATAGCTAACGCACAACACTCAGGCTTTTGTTTATTTACACCTGTCTTCTGGGAGCAGTATTCTCTACACATGCAAAGTACTTGTGTGTGTGTGTGTGTGTGTGTGTGCCCGGGTATGTGTTTTTAAGACAGAAAAGTTTCTTTGTGGGCTGGAGAGATGGCTCAGCGGTTAAGAGGACTAATTTGCTCTTCCAGAGGACCTGGGTTCAACTCCCAGCACCCATATGGCAGCTCACACCTGTCTGTAACTCTAGTTCCAGGGGAACCCAACATCCTCACACAGACATACACGCAGGCAAAACACCAATAAACATAAAATAAAAATAATAAAATTATTTTTTAAAAAAAGTTTCTTTGTGTATCTCTGACTATCCTGGAACCTACACTATAGACCAGGCTGGCCTCAAATTCGGAGATTCACCTGCCTCTGCCTCCCAAGTGCTGGGATTAAAGGCGTGCGCCACCACTGCCAGGGCATATATTATATTTTTAATTAGATTACGAACTACCAGACTTCTCGAAGGCTTCTTCATACATCCTTAGTTTAGGTTAAGCACCCCACTCCCCTGTCTCCCCACAACCATTCCCATTTAGATTTTTAAGCCTATGTAAGGCTTATTTTTTTTCATAAATTACAGATGTTAATAGTTTCCTGTTGCTGTCATAACAAACTACTAAATATCTTGGTGGCTAAAGCAATGCACATTTTTTTTTCTTACAATCTCTAGATCAGAAGTCATGCTGGCTAGTTTTATTTCAACTTCATACAAGCCAGATTGATTTGGAAAGAGGGAAGTTCCACTGAGAAAATCCCTCACCCGAGTGGCCTATATGTAAGCCTGAGTTGCATTTTCTTGATTGGTGGCAGATAAGGAAGGGCCTAGTTCACTGTGGCCAGCACTGCCCTTGAGCTGGTGATCCTAAAAGCTGTAGGAAGGCAAGCCGGACAAACCACGAGGAGCACGTCAGAAAACAGCACTCTTCCACGCCTTCTGTATTAGTTCCCAACTCCAGCTTCTTGCCTAGGCTGTGTCCCTGCCCTGACTTCATTCTGTGCTGGACCCTGGAAACACAGTAAAATAAACCCTGTCTTTCACAAGTTGCTTTGGATCATGGTATTTATTCCCAGCAAAAGAAACACCAGTCCAGACAGAAGTTGAACATGAGTCTGGTTGAATTTGATTCAGCGTATGGGCAGAGATGCTGTCTCGAATCATAAATGCATTTTCCTGCCATTCCAGCTCCTTGCTGCCGCCTGCTTTCCTGGCCCAGGGCCCTTGCCTTGCTCCTTCTCACAGCCAGCAATGGCTGATCTACATGACAGTGCTCGGAGATTTCTGCCATTCTCTTCCCCATTCAGACCCACCCTGATACTCTAGGATTTTCTCCCTGTACTGAAGCCAACTGACCAATAGCCTTAGGGACACTGACCTTTCCCCCCTCTCTCCATGTGGTGGAGTTTTACATATCTTTAAGCTTGAGGTATAGGTATTAATTGTAAACGTCTCCCATGAGAGGGATACAGTATTTTATATTGTTGTTGCTAATGTGTAGTTTCTGAATTCCTACAATACACACGTACTGTTTCCACAATAACAAAAGGCTAGTAGGAACGAATATAGTAAGTGGTGCTATTGTGTAGTTCATGAATATGCACCACCAGTAGGAATGAAGAAAATGCTGAGTTCTATGTGGGAACAGATGCTGACGGGTTTGAAATTTCCACTGTAAGAATTGTATTTCAAAACACTGTAGTTCAAACAATATCTTTGAAAAGGCAGATGAATTACTCTGGAAAATATTATGTATCAAAACTGGCCATGGGAGCTGAAGGGATGACTCAGTGGCTCACAGCCCTTGCCCCTTTCCAGAGGACTGGAGTTCAGACTCTGGCCAGCCCCACATTCCTGCTGTGACTTATAAGCAAGCTCTGGAGACCTCTTAAGTATGGTTTGTGGGGCTCCACCAGTCCCTGACAGTGGAGATGGGAGAGGCCTGACTCTGAGATTCTCTACCTGAAATTCTGGTTGAATTCTGAGCTCAGATTCCAAGTTGTCTCAGATCATGAAAGTGGGCAAGGTAGCTGAGTTCCAGGGTCCAGAGCAAGTGGCTCAAAACCACATGTTTTTCCAGTCTCCTTCCATCTTCCAAGGGTAGCCCCTCCAAAACCCTGAGCCCACCCACCCCACCCCATCTCATGTACAACCACTCGCGTACACGCGTGTGCGCACGTGCACACACACACACACTATCCCCACTCCTCCCAACACAAAAATAAATAATAAATTTTGAGTGATTCCAAAACTCACGACAAGGACACTTGGGTTGAAGCTTCCTAAGAGGCATAGTCAGAGGAATCTCCTTAAACTGCTAGTTTATGCGCCAAACGTGTCACTGCCTAGCTGGACGACCTTGTACCCATTGCCCGATCGTTCTCTGCTTCAGGTGCATTATCGAGGACCAGAGGAATACATACACTTTCCTGGATGGGCTGTTGGTGATTTAGTGATCGAGCACTTCCAGAGGGCTCAGAGCTGCACCTGGCGCAGAATCGACACTGCGAGGCCAGTCATTAATGCTTGGGATTCTGGCAGATGTTTGTAGCCACCTGTTTGGGGATGGAGCATGACTGGGATTTTTGTTAAGCTATCACCTCAAGGAAAAATGGAAGTCACACACTGATTGCCTTTTCACCTGAGCATCCTTGAGGAGTTATCTTGAAGGTTTTGCCATTGATGTTGTTCCAAATGGCAGCATTCCCAGGAAACACCTCCTCAGTACTAGCAAGACGGCTAAGCACTGCTTTGAAGAGTCAACAGTTACTTAGCCAGAATCTCCAGCACGCTAAGCGATATGCTCCTCTGTGTGGGTCTAACACCTGTATCCTGGTGGAAGGAAGCTTCTGGTAATTTGTTAGGTTGGCAGCTTAAAGGCAAAGTTTTCCAGGACTGTGAGAGACGGGTGACATGTTCCATATATACTACCCTCATCATTGTAGCATCATGTTAGACCATCTGATCCCATGAGTGAAGACCAGCCAAGCACGGTGTGCAATATTGTGGTCCACTGTCTAGCATGCAGCCTTTTAAATAACAAGGTTCCCTAAAGCGGTGTGTGAACTGAACAGTACCCCAGTGAAGAAATCCAACTCACTGCGTATGTTTACAGCTGGAAGGAGAAAAACACTGCAGAACATGTCCCCCAGCGTCCCTCGAGGCCCACCCACAGCCTCACCTGACACCCCTAAGACATTTCTAAACTTTTGCAGGTTTTCTTAAGACCTGAATGGGCTATTGTCCTCTGGGAACCCCAAGACAGAGACAGCGGTGAGGAGGAGCCGAGCAAAGGACTTCCGCCTTGCCCTGTACAATCTTCTCATATCCCACAGGCCATAGAGATGACAAGAACCCTCTGGAAAACACTACTGCGCCACCATTGCATCATGGCCCATGACAGAAAACCTGTGTCCAGTGTGGCCAAAGGAGCTAGAAGGTCAAATATGTAATGGCACAGAAAGCCTGGCATCCAGGCCTGTCTGATCAGATTTCCAGCAAGAATGTGGTTGTTGAAATCTGTGTACGTAGGACCCAGGCAGCCTGGAAGAGAATCAAATAATGCAAGACAGAAACCGACCTGCAGGGGAAGAAAGAAGAAGCAAACAATGTGATTTCCTCTTCGCTGTGATGTGGTTGGGTCCCTCCCAAGACTCAGTTTCCATTTTGGCTATGTGGGGCCAGACCTTTGCTCCCCTCTGGAGGGCACAGCATTCAAAGTTTCTTCTTGGCCAGGGAGACCAGGTCCTCACCGTAATCTTTTGCTTTTCCATATCTACAATCAGTAAATTTCTGTCCCTCATAAACTCCCCAATTTCTGCCATTTTGTTAGAGTGTCACAGACAAAGTAGGCTTTCAGTTCAATCTAACCTCTGCTAAAGATCAACCACTTAAGTAAAGATCCTGCGTGGTTCCTAAAGCAACACCAAAGCACCAAGGGCGGGCCTCCGTCTTAGCCTCAAGGGCCTCCCTGTATTTTCATGGAGAAGCCCCTCAGGTTGAAATGTTGGTTGCTGTGCTGTTTTCCAAGGTCTGTGTTCTCAGCACATTCACATATATTTCCCCAGCTCTCACACTGGGCAGGTATGATTTGTCCTTTCTACAGATGAGAAAATGAGCCCTGGATGGCGAATGCAGTTCAAGGGCGGAGGTAATGTAGCTACATGTCATCTTCTCGTCACTTGGATTTGTCACACGGATGGTTTATGACAAGCATTTTGCTTTTTATGACGTTCATGAAAGCTTTGGGGTTATTTACTCAGTATCCAGTAAACTGACTGACTAGCCAAGGTTACCTCCATTACCAAGATTGATTTTGTAGGTTCACCAGAAGGACTGTTTGTAACCGGGAAGGACCAGGCAGGGCAATAGGGAACACTAGAATGTAGATGACATCTTATTTTTACTGAAGATTTTTAACTTGTATAAAATTTTTTTTGCAGATAAAAAATGGAGGGGAAAATCTGTACTCTCCCCAACCAAGGAAATGCAGTGGCCAGAAAGCTCTTTCTCCCCAAATTTCTAATGCCATATGTACTATAAAAATTAACAATTTATGAGCTGGGCATGGTGGTGCACGCATTTAATCCCAGCACTCGGGAGGCAGAGGCTGGCGTGCCTCTGTGAGTCTGAGATTAACCTGAAATATATGGTGAGTAACAGCCATAATAAATAAACAACAATTTAAGATTTTGAAAATTCTTTGATTCCAAATATCTAAGTGATAAGATCTTTCCCTCCACTCTACAGATCACTGTGTTAATGAAGAAGGTGCTAAGAGCATTGATATTTGAGGTGGTGGCGCCATTGTATTTTGAACTGAATTGGGAATGAAGGGGAACCCAGGGAAGTGTCTTCATGGCTCTATTAGCATTCTACCAACAGAAACATTTCCTCTTCTTGCTGTGTGGGCTCCAGGGCTGTGGCAGGGGGCTTTGATCTCATGTCCCGTCCAGCATATGGTGTTACTAAGCGTAGTCAAAGTGCAAACCTTCACAGAAAATTACAGAGCCTCCGAGAAGGGATGGAGGCGTTCTCCCTTTCATTTCCTTTCCTGCCGTGTTCCTGGTCTTTTGATGCAATCTGCAAGCACTTCTCGGGTATTTACAATATATGCAGTCCATTACTTAACAGTTCAGGATTATTTTCACTACTGAGATTGGCAGGCTGCTTCTTGCCAGGATAGAACCGGAGTGTTCTTTGGAATAAGTCTTAATGAGCTTTCTTTCTTTTGGCTCAACACACTGGCACTTGACTAAGGAGGCATACTACTCCAAGGAAGACGTAACGTGGGGTGCTAACACTTGTGCCCTCAAATTTTTATAAGTGTTTGAAAATCTGCTAGTCCTGTAGAAGAATAATCTTCCAAAGAGATTCAAATTCCGATGAGCTAAATTACGTTCCACAGGAAAGATGCAGTTGGCTCCTTCACCTTTTAAACCGGAAGAGATCTCAAGAGAATTGAACCCAGCCTTCTTCATTCCAGGCCAACACTCCTACCTGGCGACTCAGTGGCCCTCTACACATATCTTTCAGTCATTAATTAAAACAACTAAGATCCCTTTGTGAGGGCAAAATGGTTTTGGGTTTTGTTTGTTTGTTTGTTTTTGTTTTGTTTTTCAAGACAGGGTTTCCGTCTTAGAAACCCTTATGGAACCAGTCTTAAAACTTGATCTGTAGACCAGGCTGGCCTCGAACTCAAGGAGATCTGCCTGCCTTCTGAGTGCTGGGCTTAAAGGTGTGCACCACCACCACCTGGCAAAAATGATATTTTTTCAAGTTTACTTATCTCATTTTTATTTCTTTGTGCATGCATGCTAGCTCTCCCCTTCAACCACAAGGGTTCTGAGTATTAAACTCGGGACATCAGGCTTAGTGACAGGTACCTTTAACTGCTGAGCCATCCCACCTGCCCCCAAATAACAATTTTTAATGAGTTCCGTTCATCTCACTGAAAAGAATGGGAGGCTATGTCTCATAGAGATCGGAAACCTAGCTTGCAATCCGTCACAGTTGATTTCTTTTTGCCTCTACATAACCGTTTGCTGTGAAGTCTGAGCCACTCTAGTGAACCTGGACTCAGAGAAAAGGGTCCCAGAAACGGGAAAGCACTTGGATCTTGGGAGGCTTTGAGTGTTTTCAGGGTTTCTGATTGTTGTACCCATTGGCAAAGGGAAAGAGAAAATAAAATACCATTCAGAAAGTCTAATGAAGGACAGGAGCATCTGCCTGCAACAGGTAAACACAATAGGCTGGTTCCTGGCTGCCCCTCTTCCTGACTGTCTGTGCCCCCATCTATCAGGTGTTAATTGCTTTGAGTAGTTACAGACTATCAATGTCCAGACCCTTGCTGGTGTATATACAGGCATGTGTCAATCAGCAGCTTCTTGGCGTCCATCTGTAAAAACCAGAGTGTGCTTTGCCTTCACCTCCAGCAGAGCAGAGACTGTCGCAGCAGTTAGCTCATGTCCCTCATTCTTAGCATCCTTTCCTCAAAACCAGGTGCTTCGCGACTTTTGCATTGCCCTACAAAATCCCCTCAAGGGAAGAACAATTTTGCTTTGGCTCATGGCTTCACGGCACCATGGCAAGGAAGCCCTCTGTGGTAAAAGAGCTCAAATCATGGTGGGTGGCTTGGTCTGATGCTGAGGCCACTCATATTACGGTCGAGCAGGAAGCAGAACAAGAGACCCAGAGAGGGTGAGTATAACTTTAAGGGGCTGACCCCCCCCCCCCCCCCACATACTGAAGCACTTCTCTCAGTGAGGATCCAATTCTAAAAGGTCCGCAAGGCTCTGAAATCAGTTCCACTAGCAAGGGAACAAGGGTCAAAAACAGGAAGCTCTGGGGGACATTTCAGCTTCAAACAATAACACTGGAGAAATGAACAATCCTCACCTAATTTCCGTATGAGTTTTATATTGATGTCAAATATTAAATCTGAAAGTGTGTTGTAAGATACCTTAATAATTTCAATTCATAAAGCAATCATGACCGTGTGAAGTAGAGTATAAAGAAGATTGTGTTTTTTTCTTGCTATCTAAAGCCAGAGCCCGCTAACACTTCATTTTCTTTGCCTCTGCCTGTTTATGAAGGCTCTGACAATCCAATAGTCGTTATTGAATGTCGCCAAAATGAAGTCAAAAGGATGACTGCCCTTTTAGATTGGCCTAGTTGTGTGTGGCTAAATAAATGTTTTAGTGAGGTATAGATAAAAATCTAAAATAAAAAAAATAGTGAAAAGTTATACCATAAAGTATAATCACACATTTGCTTTTTTATGAGTGACAAATATTTTCCTTTTTAAGAGATACTTTTAAACCTAGGGTACGTCTGTAGGCTACAAAATCCCCTTGATTCTCGGGAAGACAACATTATATTGCTGCTATAAAATCTCAGCTACATATAAACAACTCGATGCTGTAACCATAAAAAGGAATGGATTTGTCTTATTTCCTAAGTCACTATGCTCACTCAACACCTGCCTCTCCCTTGGGGATGGCCAGAGTAGCTACAGTTCACTGTGCCACTTGGAGATATCCGTAGTCTGTTTATGCATGCTAATGTCAAACCATCAGACTTCCCAGGACTGGTAGTTTTTCCTTTGACATAAAAATTTAGAGTGGTATCCATTCACCTTGCAAGGGGGAGGAGTCAGGCTTGGTGCTGGCCTTCTATTGGCCGAAGTAGCAGTTATTATTTCAAAGGACAGAGGGCCAGACACACTGCTTTCACCTATGGTGATGCTGGCCCCACCCCTCGATCAGTCACACTCACACAGATCTATTTACTCCAGCTAAGCTGGGATCGTCTAGGGCATAAGGTTTTGCTTGTTTATTTTGTTTTGGTTTTTGTTTGTTTGGGTGCGCTGTGTGTGTGTGTGTGTGTGATAGGTCTTGTCCAGTCCATTTTTCTCCTAGCAAAGGACATGCTGAAATGTCTCAGTAAAGTTTTTTAAATTTCTAGGTCTCGTTATCTCACGCTTCAGTCCTCACGAGCGATAACCCAGCAATGTGCTTAGTCAAGTCTCTGGTCCTGTTCTTCAGTGTGAGCCCAAGATCCTGTACTTTTAACATCTCAGCTGCTAAACGACAATGGATGTTAGTTCCTCCACAACAAGATAGTTATGGAAACACGGGAGTTATTTTATGTAGAGTACTCAGTTCCTCCCCAGCCTTCAGGAAGCCTTACTTACTATTATTGTTGTTACAGGTTGAGCAGCCCCAATATTAAAATGTCCTAAGTGAGGCTGGAGAGACAGCTCAGTGATTACGAGCACTTACTACTATTGCAGAGGACCCGAGATCAGTTCCCAGCACCCACAAAGCAGCTAACAACCATCGAGAACTGCCGCTTCAGGAAACCCCACACCCTTCTCTGGCTTCCACAGCATCCCAGCACATGGTGAACATACATGCTTGCAAACAAAACACTCACACAGAAAATAAAAATAAATACGTTTGAAAAAGTTCTCTAAGTACTCTAAAGTCATGTTGATGTTCAAAAAATGTTTCAATTTAGAGCATTTTCAAATTCCGGACTTAAGAATGCTCAACGGGCAATGCCATCTATGCCAAATTCCACACAGACTCAACGTTCACACACGCACACACACACACATACTCTCTAAAACCTGAAACTCTTGTGGTCTCAAGCACTTTCAATGACTGATCTTCAGTCTATGCCATCGGCACATCAGGCATAAGGAAGTGATTTAAAGTTATTGTCTGGAAATCTCAAGGTCCAAATCAGGAGCAGAAGGAGACGAAGCACGAGCAAGGAACTCAGGACCACTAGGGGTGCACCCACACACTGAGACAATGGGGATGTTCTATCGGGAACTCACCAAGGCCAGCTGGCCTGGGTCTGAAAAAGCATGGGATAAATTTGGACTAGCTGAACATAGCGGACAATGAGGAAGAATGGGAACTCAAGAACAATCGCAGTGGGTTTTTGATCCTACTGCACCTACTGGCTTTGGGGGAGCCTAGGCAGTTTGGATGCTCACCTTACTAAACCTGGATAGAGGTGGGCGGTTCTTGGGCTTCCCACAGGCCAGGGAACCCTGATTGCTCTTTGAGCAGATGAGGGAGGGTGACTTGATCGGTGGAGGGAAATGGGAGGCGGTGGCGGGGAGGAGGCAGAAATCCTTAATAAATAAATAAATTTAAAAAAACTAAAAAAGTGAGTTCGAGAAAGCCACAGAGAAACCCTGTCTCGAAAAACCAAAAAAAAAAAAAAAAAAAAAAAACAAAACTAAAAAAAATAAATAAAGTTATTGTCTGGTCTCAACCTGGGGTGTGCCTTTTAAAAAAAATCATCTAGTGAGCTCACAAACACACACTGTGACTTTGTCACCCAGACATTCTGGTCTTTAGCCAGATACCTGCACTGCTGTTGTGTCCCAAAGGGGAAAATGGCGCCTTAGCTGATGCACTATAAACCCTTATTCACATTCCAGACCAGCCCTCCAGGACACAAAATTTGTTTTTCAGACTAGGGAATCAGAGGAAGCTCATTTAGGGGGTGAAAGCCAACTTCGGGGAGGGTCATTTGATAACATGGTAAGGGACCACAAGGAACTCTCTGGTTTCCTACTGTGTCTATGTCAGGGACCACACTGTCTATCTGGGGTTGGCTCACACGTGGTGAGGAAACAGCTGCCGGCTCTGCTGGCTGCCCTGGGTAAAATCCAGGGCGCTGCTCCAGCAGGCTTGGCTGGTTCCATGTCCTGATCTTCCCACCCCCACCCCCTCGCCAGAGGAGGCTTGGCCAGAACACTCTTCTTAACTCATCCTGCACCCTAGCTGTTCCTCAACTAATTCAGTCCAGCTCCAGGGGCTGCTGAAGACACAGCCGGGGTCCCTCGTCCCTTTATATGGAAAGTTTAGTGGTAACCACAGGTTTCTGGGGAAAACACCTGTGTATATACTTGGCAAACTCAAGAAGACTCCTTGCTGGGGCAAGAGCATCTGAGAATCCTTGTAGCACATGCATGTGTCCTGGGACCAGCCTGACTCATCTGCCTGTGTCCTCTGCCTAAGATTTTGGGGTGCAAGCACTGAGCAAGGTCCCCTGCTGAAATTCCTTCCAGAATTCCCAGCTGTGATTATGTCAATTAACCATAACAGATAGTTGACTCTCCCAGAACCTGATCAGGTTGGAATCCATTCATTAACAAAATGTGTATAGTTAGGAGACAGTCATTTCTATGAAGACAGCCAGGCCTTTGCCTTTTCTTTTTTCTTTTCTTTTCTTTTCTTTTTCTTTTTTTTTTTTTTTTTTTTTTGGCCTTTGCCTTTTCTACAGAGGTATTTCCTAGAAACTTGGGCCTCGCTACATTGGAATAAAGGAGAATTCACACTCTCTAAAAAGGGCTTTCCTTCAAGTTCCTGTAATTTTCTCCCTTGTTCTTTCTCAAACGTGTACTTTCTCCCCAGCTCCCATTCCCTAAGTGCTCCATGAAATCAGACCTGTCTGACAGTCAAAGAGTCTAGAAGCAGTGAAAAAGGAAGCCCAAGGCACCCAGCTCCCTTTGCAGCTCTCATCCCCTGTGTTTCCAGAATTTTCTTGGGTGTATCCTACTGAAAACACCAGCCCTGTCTCAAGATTCCTTTTATACATCTGTCTCTTGGACTTCCCTTGGCTAACTAGACTATACACCATTTGGTCTGACAAGCTTGACAGAAGAACAAGACAAAAAAAACAACAGGAAATCAATCCCAAATCCTGTAAAGACCTGATATTCTGCTCTTAGGAGGAGGGGCACTAACAGAGGAAAACTGAGACATGTCAAAGGCATGGGATGTAGGGATGAGCCCATTTCGCCACACTCTAAGGGTGATGCTGACTGTATAGTTTCTCCATGTCCAAGTTCATGTTGCACAAGTATCCCGGTCAAATGCTAGATCCACACTTGCCAACCAAGGACCTAGAAGAAGATAAGCAGGTAAACATTTTCTACTTTATTTATTCAGGTTGAGATTCTTTTCTTGCTACAGTGTATAATGTGATATCTACTGTCTCCTAAAATCTTTCAAGGAGATGAAAGGAGCAACCACTTCAAGACTCTCTGTGAGCCAGTGCTGTGAGGGGCTGCTGAAGAACCAGCCAGTACATCTCACCGGAGATGCAGGTAGAGCCGAAGCCTCCTGCATCCCTGCACGTCTTTTCAGGCTTCCCCTCCAACATCGGCAGCAGCCCACCTCCAAGTAGGTGATACCCTCAGCCCTGAAGCCCAGCTCAGGCTTCCCAGAGCATCCTGGGGCTCCTCGCTGGAGTTGTTGCAGCTCCACCTGTCAGTTCTTATTTCTTGGTACCAACAAGGCTGCTTGATCAGCAGCCTCCCCCATCACCCGCTGCTTGGGAAGCCATGAGGTCGGCTTTACAAGTGGACAATATTTTAAAAATTCAGAGCAATTCAGCAGCCTCCCCAGCACCCTGTGGTCTAGCTCTGTATCTTCGCTCTGTATCTTCTCGTTCCCTTCCAGACAGGGAGTTCTCACAGCGGCTTTTCCACAGTGGTTTTGGAGTTGTTACAGTTCTTTGCTATGGAGGTGAGTGTGGTGGCTGTGGTGACTGGGGTTCAAATTCAAGTAAAATGTCATGATAATTCCTGAAAGAGAAATGCTACTGGAAAATAAAGCGAACACATGAACACACCGTATCACAGAAATATCTGTTTACTCTGAATTATTTAAACACTGTTCACTAATAAAGTTGGCCTTAGGTTGCATGCTTTTCAAGAAGGAACACTTGTTTCTGAGGAGGAACCTGAATGCTGTGTGCTATCCCTTTATCTGTAGATTCCAAAATATTCCTTCTTGCTGTAACTGGATTGAGGATACCAGCCACAGGTACCATCAGAAACCGTGCACATTCACTTGAAATATGTTACATGATATCCATTGTGTTAACTACGTGTAGTAATGGGTTGCTCCAATAAAGCAGAATGAGATAGAAGAATACTTTCTTCTGGCACAATGCTTGCTCTCTCTGGGTGATGTTGCTTTATTGGCAATCCAGGCTACTAGTGGAGATATCTGACATTGGGTGCGGGTGCATGTGTGTGTGTGTGTGTGTGTGTGTGTACTTCCTATCTTCAGATATCCTATAACTCTGTCAGTCTTACTTAGAGGTATCTGTAAGGGAGGTTATGTGATCCATCCATACTCTTGGGCCTTTACCTTTGTTTATCCTGGCTCTGTGATTTTCTGCAGAAGGTCCAGAGAAGAAATGGGTACATGCAAAACATTCCCTGCTCCACACCAGGCATCTCTCAGCTTCTAAAACTTCTCTACTTAGATGCTGTAGGAGATGGGAACTCTGAAGCAGCTTCACCCCAGGGATCTTTGGGGGTGGTTCAACCTAAAATTCCGCAGCATTTGGGCACTGTGTCCTCTGAAAACTCCATATATGATCCTTGTTCCTGGCAAGGACAGTGTCTTTGGCCAAGGTCAGCCGAGCTAAAAAGGCATATACAACATTGTCCAAGCACAGGTCCTCCCCCTTCCGGCGGCCACACTCACCGAAGTCAGCAGTAGTTAGAGGGAGTTTGGGGAGGTCACAATAAACTGAAAAATAAACTTCACATTTCATGTTAATAAAGCAGACACCTGTGTCTCAAGTTTGCCTTTTATTTGCAATGAACCACAGTAAACTGGATGTACTTCATTAGCGTCTCACCATTTTTTCTCTAACACCCGTCTCCCTGCAAAGTCGGGGTCACCGCCTAACCATGAAGTCTTCACTGACCACCCTGCCAGGTTCATGCCTCCATCCCTCCCCTTGGTAAATGGCTCAACAAGACAACGAAATGCTGGAGTGACTAAAATCCTTCGAATCTTTTGAGATTTCTCCCCTCGCTGGCTCATTTTCTTATTTGACCTGTGAGGACCCCTCCCTTCCCATTGGATGGTCAGCCTCCTGAAGGGAGGCTATGTACTCTGATTTGCCACATTGCCAGCAAAGAGTTAATCTAATAACCGGCAGTTTCTGAACACCTTGAGGGAAGGGCTGTTTTCAAAAAGTTGGTTTGCATAAACAAATAACAAGCAACGGTGGTGACTATCTCTTGCTTGTTTTTATTCGTCATGAGATGCTCCTAAACGGAACCGTCGACAAAATGGTCATCTATTCTGTATTGTTAATAAATGTTATTATTTTCCTCCGATGAACCCAGGCCTGAGCAGATTGGAGCCTGAAAACTTTCAAGATCGCTGCATGCTCAGGCACAAAGCAGGAGGGCCCTTCAGGAAACAATTTCCCAGGAATCTGTGCAGGTTATTGTATACAGGCACACGATCAGGGCCTACTTCAAGGGCTTTAAGACTGCAGGAAAATTAATCGGACCGAATCGCCAAATCTGGCCCTGACACAATCACTGTGGCGTTTCACTTGAACTTTCTTCATGGACTTTACCACAGTGGGATCCAGCGGATATTCAGGTTAGAAACCTGAAAGGGGCGGTGCCTCTCCTTTGACTCTAGCAAAAGGACACTAGAAACTTAAAACACTTTCAAAGAAATGAGCTGGCGTCTTCTGACAATAGTCCATCGAAGGCCTTCCGCAGGCAACCTTAGGTTCCCTCAGACTAGGAGCAGAATGCTGGGGGAATCGGTGCTGCCTCAACCTCCCGCAGGGTGGCATCGGGAAGAGTAGGTTAAATGGATAAGACGAGGCGCACTCCCTCTGCTCCGAAGCCGCCGGCGAACTGGCCTAAAATAAAAAGGTCTCTGTCTGCAATCCCCGTTTGCTTGCCCGGTAATCCACCCCCGCCCCCAGCCCGCGCGCCGACCCGTACAGCTGTTTTTAATCCCTACTTTTCTCACTTGGCGTCCGGGCTGGGGCTGACCAGACGCGGAGCCACTTAGTGTTTCCTCCTCCCCCAGCCAGGGTCTGTCCTGCCTCCGCCGTCTCTTCTTTCTCCGCCTGCATCCCCCGGGGGGCAGAGTGTGGGAAGAACGAATTTCCGCCGGGTTTGCTAGCTCCTTGCCGACGTGGGTCCCTTCCGGACGCAGCCTGCGCGGCCCCCAGGCTACCCCCTTCGACTGCGCTCCGAGTCTCCCCGGACCTCCGAACGAGCAGGCGCCGGAGACGCAGGCCTAGCGGCCGGTGCTCAGCAGCCAAGCCGCACCCCAGCAGCTCTTGGAAGGGATCCCGCCTGCAGTGGGGGAATCCGCTTGGCGGGGAGAATCCGCGCCAGGGAATCCAGCTCTCCGGAGTCCAGAGCAAACAAAAAGCACCAACTCTTGCTCGCTCCTCCCGCCTCCGACGCGCATCCGAAGAAACAGTTTTCTGCAGAAATGCAACAAGTAGCACCCGGGACTCGCCGAGCGCCCAGCGCCTCCTGATTTGGCTCCCCGAAGCCCGCCTGCGGAGACCCGGGCCAGTTACCCGGACAAAGGGCGGAGGAAGGGCTAGACCGAGCAGCAAAGAAGTCCCAAAGAGGCCTTTAGCGACTCTGGCCCGACTGAGGGGAATGCAGAAGAGACACCGATCTGGCCGGCCCAGAGGACCATCCGGCCGCAGGGCGCTGGGCGGGCGGCGATGGAGGGTGTCGGCGCCGTGCGCTTCTGGCTCATGGTGTGCGGCTGCCTGGCGTTCCCGCCGCGGGCCGAGTCCGTGTGCCCCGAGCGCTGCGACTGCCAGCACCCCCAGCATCTCCTGTGCACCAACAGGGGGCTCCGCGCGGTGCCCAAGACCAGTTCGCTGCCTAGTCCCCAGGACGTGCTCACCTATAGTTTAGGAGGCAACTTCATCACTAACATCACGGCCTTCGACTTCCACCGCCTGGGGCAGCTCAAACGGCTGGACCTGCAGTACAACCAGATTCGCTCCCTCCACCCCAAGACCTTCGAGAAGCTCTCGCGCCTAGAGGAGCTGTACCTGGGGAACAACCTCTTGCAGGCGTTCGCTCCTGGCACGTTGGCTCCGCTACGCAAGTTGCGCATCCTTTACGCCAACGGTAACGAGATTGGCCGCCTTAGCCGCGGCTCCTTCGAGGGCCTGGAGAGTCTAGTCAAGCTACGGCTGGACGGGAACGTGCTAGGGGCACTGCCAGACGCAGTCTTCGCTCCCCTGGGCAACCTGCTCTATCTACATCTGGAGTCTAACCGGATCCGCTTTTTGGGCAAGAATGCCTTCACTCAACTGGGCAAGCTTCGATTCCTCAACCTCTCTGCCAACGAGCTGCAACCTTCCCTGCGCCATGCGGCCACCTTCGTCCCGCTGCGCTCCCTCTCCACTCTCATCCTCTCCTCCAACAACCTGCAGCACCTCGGCCCCCGCGTCTTCCAGCATCTGCCACGCCTTGGCCTGCTCTCCCTCAGTGGCAACCAGCTCACACAGCTCGCGCCAGAAGCCTTTTGGGGCCTGGGGGCCCTGCGCGAACTGCACCTAGAAGGCAACCGCCTGAGCCAGCTTCCCCTGGCACTGCTGGAGCCACTGCACAGCTTGGAGGCGCTAGATTTGAGCGGCAATGAGCTGTCTGCTCTGCACCCCGCCACCTTTGGCCACCAGGTTCGGCTACGTGAGCTCAGCCTGCGCGACAACGCTCTCAGAGCCCTTTCTGGAGACATCTTCGCTGCCAGCCCGGCTCTCTACCGCCTAGATCTAGATGGCAACGGTTGGACCTGCGATTGCCAGTTGCGGGGTCTGAAGCGCTGGATGGGCGACTGGCATTCTCAGGGGCGCCTTCTTACCGTCTTTGTGCAGTGTCGCCACCCCCCGGCCTTGCGGGGCAAGTACTTGGATTACCTGGATGACCAACTTCTGCAGAATGGATCTTGCGTGGATCCCTCACCTTCGCCTATAGCAGGCAGTAGGCAGGGGTCTCTATCCACAGCTACGGGGGAGGGGATGACGCCCCCTGCAGGGGGTCTCGCGCAGGAGCTACCACCGCAGCCCCAGCCCCAGCAGCGGGGGAGACTTTTACCAGGAGTGGCCTGGGGCGGGGCTGCCAAAGAGCTCATGGGCAACCGCAGCTCACTAAGGTTGAACCGGCGGGGTCCAAGCCTGCAGCTGCAGCGTCAGGGCCTCTCTACCGCTGCTGCTTCGGGTCCTGCCTCACAGTCCCTGGACCTGCAAGAGAAGCCTGAGCGAGGTCGTCCCACTCAAGCCAATCTTGCCCAGGCTGAGCCCACCCCGACGGCGGAGCCCGCCTCAGGGACACCATCTGCCCGAGACAGCTGGCAGCGCGCAGCAAAGCAGCGCCTAGCCTCGGAGCAGCAAGAGCGCGTAGTTGCGTCCGACGGTGGGGTCGGCTTGCCACCGCTGGTATCCGATCCCTGTGACTTCAACAAGTTCGTTCTGTGCAACCTGACAGTGGAGACGGTGAGCGCCAACAGCGCCTCGGTGCGCTGGGCGGTTCGGGAGCACCGCAGTCCCCGGCCGCAGGGCGGCGCACGCTTTCGCCTGCTCTTTGACCGCTTTGGCCAGCAGCCCAAGTTCCAGCGCTTCGTCTACCTGCCGGAGCGCAGCGACTCGGCCACGCTGCACGAGCTGCGTGGAGACACTCCTTACCTAGTGTGCGTGGAGGGCGTGCTCGGGGGCAGAGTTTGCCCCGTGGCTCCCCGGGACCACTGTGCGGGCTTGGTAACCCTGCCAGAGACAGGAGGTCGAGGCGGCGTCGACTACCAGCTCCTGACCTTGGTCTTGCTGGCTGTCAACGCTCTGCTGGTGCTCCTGGCTCTGGCTGCCTGGGGATCACGGTGGCTGCGGAGGAAGCTGCGTGCCAGGCGGAAGGGAGGGGCTCCGGTCCACGTTCGCCACATGTACTCCACCCGACGGCCACTGCGCTCCATGGGCACTGGTGTGTCCGCGGACTTCTCCGGCTTCCAGTCGCACCGGCCTCGCACCACCGTGTGCGCACTCAGCGAGGCGGACCTCATTGAGTTCCCCTGTGACCGCTTCATGGACAGCACTGGCGGTGGGGCCGGTGGCAGCTTGAGGCGGGAGGACCACCTCTTGCAAAGATTTGCTGACTAGGTTTAGTGCCTCCATGCGGAAACCATCTCAATGGCCCTGAGGAGCCTCTCTCCGTGACTCCATGCCATCTCAGAGGAAGACCTTCTTTTTTTAGACCTTTCTCCCTTTGTGCATTTGCTGAAGCCAAGTGGCACAGAAAGTGAATCCGACACCACCCTTCACATCCCAGTATTCACAAAGCAAATGGATGGGTGTTGGTTGTCAAACCCAAGAGCAGGGACAAGTGAACGCTGGGGTAAAGGTGAGAACCCTAAGCATATCTAGGGCATGGCTCCTGTGGCATTGGAGCATAGTAGCCTGGCCGACCTTGGGCTAGAAAGGGTGCTTTATGCTCCTACTAGGACAAGAAGACTCTGGTTTGTACATTTGTTTGCTCTGTAGTAGGGTTCTGCTCCCAGTTAAGAAAAGGGGGACTTGCCACCATCACAAAGGCTCTAGCAACTAACCCCCACCGATCTGGTGGTCTTTGCCGAGATGGGCAGGGTAAATAGGTACCACACTCACCCAGGAACCCTTTTCTGTTGGCTGGTAGAGCACCCAGGAAGCCTTAAGGTTTAAAACAACCAGATGGTACCTTTTTCAACAATATGAAGAGCATTTAACAAACAGACCCGTGAACTCAAACTCTTGACCTTGGTCTTGAACTGGATCCCTTCTACTGTTTATCCTCTACAGGATGTGTGACCTTTTGCTGACTTTTGGGTTACTGAGATTGTTCTCAGGAGAAGGCTGCATGCAATACTTCTCCACCAGGCTTGCTCCTGTGCTTTTAATTTTATTTTTAAAATCTGCATATGGAAAAAAATTGAATGCCAGATTTGATTTAAAAAATGCACTATGCATGAAACTGCTCACTCCCTAGGGCACTCCGGCCTTCCAGCTCACTTGCCACGTTTCTGATAGCTTGTCTAGATGGGAGTCAGTGTGATCTATTTCTCACTGCATTTCGTCAGGGTCCCACCCTTCTTGACAGCACCTGGGTCTGAGTTGCATGGCTAGGCAATATGCATAAGGTAATTGTCAGGCTGGGGATTGAGTTAGGTGGTGGTGTTTGCTTACGAGGCTCTATATCCATCCCAATACCACAAAATGAAGCGATGGGTGATGTGTGTTAGTGGTATATTTTCCGACCATATTATGATAGAAGATAAGAAGAAACTGTGGGAAACAAATGTGAAAAAAAATACAGTAATGAGTATCTGCTTCTACTAAACCCAGAAGATCATGAGTACTTAACCCTCACTGTGAAATAGTTATATATTTTACAAATTAATTCCTTCAGTAGCCAGTGTTTTACTGTGTTATTAAATCTTATCTTTTAGTAGTAGTTGTAATGTTTATTATTATTTTTTTTTACTTTAGGATTAATCTCCTACATTTGTTTAGTTGTGTTTTTAACTGTTTGGGATACTTTTCTTCCCTGATATTTATGAAGTCTGTGTTTATATTAAATGTAGTGGTCGGGTTCACATTAATAATTCGTGTGTGGTCCAAGTACACTTACTAAGAGGATGTACACTGTGGTTATAGCCAGCGTGGTTATGGATTTATTAGCAGTGGGGTACTGTGCAGGTCAGCCAGTTCAAGGTGCTATGGCTAATAGTGACTCTTCTGTTTCAGGCCTCGGGCCCCTGAGGGTCCCAATGACTCAGGGAATCCATCACAGTTCAGAGCCCTTCAACCCACTCACACTATGTTTGGCCTACATGAGCCATGCCTGCCTTGTTCCAGCAGCTGAGGACCCAGGGGTCTAAATGAGCTGGTCTTTGTTTATGTCCGGATGAGTAAATGTCCAGACCACTTAAGCCACAGCTGCTTTTCTGGCAGTCTTATCTGCGGGGCCCAAACTTAATAAACCACAGGAAATAGACTGTCATTCTTTGTTTGCTGCAGGCCTCGTTTTAGATTCCGAGCGTATGGTACGTGGGAGGTGGGAGGTGGAGCTGTTTGCTCTTATTTTCAACCTGCAGGCTATCTGGCACCTTCTGTATAACTCACAGTTTTTCATGCACAGCAAGTTACATCTCTTAGTTGTTTCTTTTATGCAGTGTAAAATCGAGGCCCATTGAAAGTCTGGGGATAAAAAAAAAAATACTGGATTGGATCTACCACCTGCCTTTTTCAACTGTAGAATATCACCAAAAAATGGTTAAGGCCTGGATTTAAAATAGTTTTACTGAAAAGTCTTTCAGTGAGAATAAATAAATGTTATACACTGTTATGTTCAATTATGTCAATAAACCCACATACTAATGGAGATGTCTTGTTGGAACTTCCAAATATTTTGATGCATGTTTAAAATGACAGGATGAGTTTTTCAACAGCAGTTTTCACTCATATAAATGAAATATAAGCTTGGTATTTATGAGGGTTCTTTTTATTATTTTCCTTTTTATAAAGAGTATGGACTCTATCTTAAAGAAATGATTGTATACAGAAGTTTCTGTCCCACCCAACCATTCAGTCCCAAAGAATCACACAGAGGCATGTATTAATTACAAACTGTTTGGCCTATTAGCTCAGTCTTATTACTAACTAGCTCTTGCAACTTAAATTAACCCATAATTCTTGTCAGTGTTTAGCCACATAGCTTGATACCTTTTCTCAGTAAGGCATTTTCATCTTGCTTCCTCTGTGTCTGGCTGGTGACTGACTCTGTTTTTCCTCTTCCCAGAATTCTCCTCGTGTGGTTGCCCCCCATACTTCCTCCCTAAGTACTGACCAATCAGTGTTTTATTAAACCAATAGGAATGACAAATCTTTACAGTGTACAAAAACATTATCACGTAGTAGTGAATGATTGTGTGAGTTTATATGTAAAGAGACAGGCACATTGCTCTAAAACTAAATGGCCAGCCCAGAGTAAAATGTTGCCAAATGCCAATGACAGTAAGGTGGCTAGGTCCTACCTAACAGCTGCACCATCTGGATTTCATTCTTTTTTCCACATTTACAGAGTTTGTAAAAAGATAAAAATTTTTAAAGATAAAGAATCGTCTTTGTATGAGTTAGCAGTGTTAAATCTCCAAGCCACTGCTAGGTCTGGTTCAGCGTAAACCTCACACAATGCAGGCTGCTTCGGCAAGGTGGGAAGTGCGGTCAGGGCAGCTGCATTCATTGGCTGCCCCTGGTTCTCACCAAAGCCCAACAGCAATGAACCGCTACTATGTGTGAAAGAGTCATTTAAAGCAGACATCGGACTGTTTGCAGTTACTCACTCCCCCTTCTCTTTTAAGAGTTGGAGATAAATGACTGCCAAACATATGAATGCCAGAGATTTATTCAAACCTCCAGACTGTGGTCCAGGGTGAAGAGAATTATAGTCACCATCTTAAGAGAATTATAGTGTGAAAGTCCACGACCAGGACACGTGATGCAGGCTCATGGCCATCAGAGGGTCATCACTGCCCCCCTCCATTCTCTACGGTCATCCTCTTCTGCGTCAGTTGAGATGGACATCCTGCATTTCGACTGTACAGAGAAACTACTGAGCAGCAGCCAGCAGAGACTTTGCCAGCACGTGCTTGAGTACATCCTTACTAGCTGGGTTCTCCTGCAGGAAACGGCACGTTGCGTGACGCTGCTTAGAATTTCAGGGCCTAGGCATTTCTGCCTAAACACAATTAGAAAATCCTATAATAAGATAAAAGCTATCTATCCCTGCCCCTGTCCCTTGGGACTCTTCGACAATTTGGTGTAGAATGATAGTAATTGAAATAATTTCTCATAATTTCAAAAGGGGGTGAGTTTAATAGTCAGGAAATGTTTCATGTTTATGAAATGCTTGGCATAATTTGCCTCATCCTTCAGACAAAAATTTAGGGTGCAGAGGCAGCTCGATTTTGCGGTGACTCCCTTTTTTTGTCCCTTCCTCCACAGCCTACCCAGGATCCTTTTCCTTTCAGCTTTCTTAAACATTTACTTTCCATGCTTTTCTTCTGAGGGATTTTAGGCCATTTCATCTTTAGTAAAAGGTGGGGCAAATAATGTTCTTCATGTTGCCCAAGGAAACTGAGCCATATGGAGATTCTGCTTAAGCATTAGTGGATTAATTATTGAAATAACTGTGAGAGACTAAGTAGAAAGGCCATACTCTGGCTGCTTTATCTTGAAACAGAGTACCTGATCATCTGAGAGCGTTCCAGCCACGGGTAGTGTGATTTGTCCTTTGTACGGTACCATGGCTCTGTAATTTGACCGTGGAGACAGAAATTGGCTGTCATGTCCATCGATCCAGACCCTAGCATGCCCTGAGTGTGTAATCAGACAACATTTCTTCCAGACTGCCGAGCTGTCTGGTGCTAGCTCTGTGCCTCCGCCTGTGCCGAGACAGGGGAATACCACTGTGAACCGAGACCAGGTTGCAACTGTGGAGCACACGTTTCCCCTTGCCAGATTATGGCTTCAGGTGAGGTTGTGTTCACCCTGTAGCTGACGTCACACTTAGCTCTTAGCACGTGTCCACTGTGGCATGCGAAAACTCACTTTTGCTTCAGGCCGTCACCCTCTGAGTCCCTCATCTTCCAGTCACGTATCCTTCCGAAGATTTTCACTTTAGGAGATTAAAATACCTCTCAATAACAGCACCCACATTAACTCCTCTCAGCAAGTTAACAAAACTGCAGTGTTTGTTTCCAGCCCGAAATGTCTCCATTGGAAATATTCCCCCACTTATATCCCTAAGCCCTGTCCTCATACCTAACTGATGTATTACTTTCTGGTCCAAGCTTAGACATCCTTGGCAGGAAACATGTGGCGGTCAAAGGATAACCTGTAAGAATAGGTTCTATCCTGCCCCATGAGTCCCTCTCGCAGGCCCTTGTTAGTGTTCTAAACTGGTAGTCACACCTCATTCAGCCAGCACACTATTGCTCTGTCTATTCCCGGAGCTGGTGTTCGTGTAAGCGTGAGCCGTAGGCGCTCTGCTGTGTGTTGTGTCTTTTTAGGGGTGTATGTGTGTGGAGAGAGGAAGGGGTCTGTTTCCAAGTTGCTCCTTCCACAGTGCTGCCATGTGGTGGCCCAGGGGTGGGGCTTGAGGCGGTCCTCCCTCTTCCTCTCTCATCTCTGCCTACTTGCTAATTCCTCATTTATCAGGAAGAGCTCCACAGGCTTCTGCTGCCAAAGCTCTTGGCTTCTGTCCATTCGCTCAATGCATGTTATTCGAATGGAGTTACACTCCCGAAAAGCTGTTTGCTTCTTGAAGACTATGTGCTTCCTCTCTCAGCCTTCCCAGGGATTGTCACATTTTTTTTCTACTTCTGAATTACTACCAAATGCACACATTCACACGCTCATTCACACTTGCATACATACACACTCATACATACATACATGAGCTCACACACACACACATATACACACTCATATATTCATTTACATACATTGATATACTCACACTCATGCACACATGCTCATACATTCACATTCACATACATATGGACATTCACATACAGACACTAACACATGCATATGTGCACACACATACGCACACACACACTACCTCCTTTGCCTTGGCCTGGTCTCCTCTTTGCACCGTGTGCTCTTATCCCTTACCGGGGCTTTCTTCACCTAAAAGCTCATAATTTAAAATGTATCAAGAAAGTTGCCAGAATATTTCACGTTTGTACTCTCTACTCAGCAGTATTCTCTCTTCATGCTCTTTCTGTTTGCTTTAAAGCTCCCTCTCTCCATCCCTGAGAGCAGTTCCTAAGCTCATATTGCTTTCCCCACAGGAACAGCTCTCTTAAATAACCGTGACATAATGATCATGGTTGGAATTTGTAACCCTGATTAAAAAAGTATGAAAAAAGAGTAAAATCAGATTTCCGTTCCTTTCCAGTGTATATTCAAGTTACCTACTCTCTTAAACAATCCTCGAACTGCACTCTTTCCTTTTCTCCTTTCTTTGCCTACTCCTTGTCCTCCTCCTGCTTTCGGTCATGGTGTATAGCACAGCAATAGAAAGCCAGTTTGGGAGCTTAGTGATTCTCAACCTCCTCGGTGCTGAGATTCTAGCATGCACCATAGCGCCTGGCTTGCAAATTGATCTTGAAATGTCTCCATGCCTGCTGGTCCAAGGTCAGTAAGCATGGCTAGGCATGCATCCTGTACCTTTGGTTTAAAGAAGTAGAAAGCCTTTCTCATCCAGGCATGGCATATCCAGTACTCTGGAGGAAGAGGCAAGTGGATCTCTGCCAGTTCAAGGGAACATAGTGATTCTCTGTCTCAAAATCAAATCAGAGCAAAACACCTTTCTTGAGAATAACCTCTGCAATTTTGTTACAAACAAGAGACCCTAACTCTTTCTAGTACTATTCTGAAACATTGATTAATGCATTTTTTTAAGACAGGGTTTCTCTGTGCAGCCCTAGCAGTCCTGAAACTTGCTTTGAAGACCACGCTGGTCTTGAATGCACAGAGATTCACTTCTCTCTACCTTCCAGTTTCCCACCACTGCCCGGCGATTGATGCCTATTCTTGTGCCAAAATTGTTACCTTGCTTGCATGGTAAATCTTGAAATGAGGTTTTCCTATCGTTTTCTCTATTAAAGATGACTTTAACTCACTGGACATTTCCAGTGTATGCAGACATTATCGAGAATGGGAAGCACAGGAGTGCTAAATGCTTCACAGGTTATAGCCCCTGTAGGTTATATATTATATATATTATTTTAAATTTTTTTGATGTGTGTGTGTGTGTGTGTGTGCGTTATTGCCAGATAAAATATGTCTTGGTGTGAGTAAAATGGTTCAGCAGCTAAACTGCCTGCTGCCAAGCCTGGGGATCTGAATTAGACCCCCGGGACTTACATGGTTAAAAGAAGAGAGCTGACTCCTACAGATTGTTCTCCGGCCTCCATACGCACACTGTGGCACATGAGCATTTGTTCATGCACTCACACACACACACACACACACACACACACACTGCATGCATGCACTAAAAGTGATTTGAAAATATAGTTTGGGGCTGGAGAGATGGCTCAGTGGTTGCTCTTCCAAAGGTCCTGAGTTCAATACCCAGCAACCACATGGTGGCTCACAACTATCTGTAATGAGATCTGGTGCCCTCTTCTGGCCTGCAGGCAGAGTACTGAGACTATTGTATACATAATAAATAAATAAATCTTTAAAAAAGATATAGTTTGACAAGAATTATGTTTTTGATAATTCAATTTCTTTATAAAAAAATTGACACAACTGGATAACTTATAGATGTCTTTGAGTTCTCTGGGTTGGGAGTTCCAGTCAAGGCTCTGGCAGATCTAGCATTTAGGGATGGCCTACTTCACCCAATCTGTGTCCTCACTGGGTACATGGAGTAAAGTAGCCAGTCTATGGCCTCTTTTATAAAGGTCCAAATTCCATTCACAGGGGCTCTGACTCAAGGTCTAAGTGTATCCTAAAGGCCTTACTTCCTAATACCATTTCCTGGGGATTATCATTTCAATGTATGACTTTGGTATCTGGGAGAATACAAACATTAGGATTGGAGTAGGTGCAGGTGATTGCATTGGAGGAAAGCTGAATGTTTTGTATATATGAGACAAGTCTCATCACATAACATGGATTGTTCTAGAACTTGTGATTCTTCTGCCCCCACCTCCTGAGCACTGGGATTACAGACAGGCAGCACCACCCTGGCAAGCACTGACCTTTTACTGACAGCCTTGGATCTGTGAATGCTTCCTATCTCTCAACGGATTTACCTCCTGATAGAGATTGCCTGGGTTTTAGAAACAAACTTAAATCTATGTTGCTAGCACTATCTGTATTTCACAACTTTTTGAGGCTATCATAAGTGAATTTTATTTCCATTTTTTTCTTTTTTTTATTAAACTTTTTTACCATATAGCGTTGCTTGATTATGTTCTTTTTAAAAAATATTTATTTATTTGTTTATTTATTTATTTATTTATTATGTATACAATATTCTGTCTGTGTGTATGTCTTCAGGCCAGAAGAGGGCACCAGACCTATTACAGATGCTTGTGAGCCACCATGTGGTTGCTGGGAATTGAACTCAGGACCTTTGGAAGAGCAGGCAATGCTCTTAACCGCTGAGCCATCTCTCCAGCCCCTTGATTATGTTCTTTACCCATTCCCAATTTTGTTTTTCTAAAAAAGAAAAAAACTATAAAATTAAAGTCAAAGCAAGCTAGAAAAAAATTAATAAGAAGAAGCCCAAAATAATGCAAAAGGCACATACACACACACACACACACACACACACACACACACACTCACTAGTGGAGTACATTTTGTGTTGGCCAACTATTACTGGGCAAGGGACCTACTTGGTAGTATGGCTGATATGCCCAGTGATACTCCACTGAAGAAAACTAATTTTCCATTTCCTAGCAAGAATCAATTGCAAATTGGTGCTTGGTTATGGAATGGACTTTGTGTCCACTTTCTCGTCTCTGTCCCTAGATTTTGTCTGGTCTGAACCTGCATAGGTCTGTGCATCTGTCAGTCTCTGAGAGTTCATATGTGCATCAATCCTGTTGTGTTTGGATGATGTTGTTTCCGGGGAGTCATCTATCACCTCTGGTTCTGGAAGCTTTCTGCTTTTCTCTTCTGCATAGATCCCTGAACCTGGAGGGAAGGGGTTTGATAAAGACATCCCATTTAGAATAGAAAGCTCCAAAATCCCCCTCTCTGCACATTGTCCAGATGTGGGTCTCTTTGTTAATTATCATCTACTGCAAGAGAAGCTTCTCTGGTGAAGGTTGGGTGATGCTCTAATCTACAGGTATGGCAATATGTCATTTTATTGTTATGCTCCTTCAGAAGAATAATAGACTGTCTTTAGCAGTGTTAGGTATGGCTTTAATCTCACAGAGGACCTTAAACTCAATCAAACAGTGATTGGTTACTGCCACAACATTTGTGCCATTAGTATATTAGTTTATCTTTCAGGCAGGTTGCTGTTGTAGGTCAAAGGGTTTGTAGCTGGGAGATATTGATGATTACTTTTCTCCTCCAGTATCCTGTAAAGTGCCTTTTAGCATCATTAACACTAGTTGGACACCAGTTCAATTTCTCTATAGTCGATGACATAAGTAAGGTTATAGGATCCCATTGGTCAAGGACTCAAAAGATGTAGCCCATTTTTGGCCCTGAAGTTGTGCTTGGTGGCATAAGATATCTAGTTGATGCCTTTTAAATTCTACACATTGGCCAACTACACATATCATGGACTTGCTAAACTTAGTTTTGGGAGCTTTCTGCTCTAAAGTTTACAACATGCATCTTACACTTAACCACAGGAGTCTTCTCAGGCATGGGGATGTCTCTTTCATGTACAATAAGAATTTTTTTAAGAGAAGAATTTTATTTTAGAGTAGGGATTGGTTCTGTACACAAGCTACTTCCTTTCATAAACGTGACCACATTATTTTATTGTTCTGAGATAATCTCAATCTATAGCCCAGGCTAGGCTCAAACTCTTGTTCAGCCTCCCCAGTGCCTGGGTTATCACTGTGTAGAATTATGCAAGGCCCTTGTAAAAGCTTGTCTTGGCTTGCAGTTAACCTGATTTGTTTATGTTTTGTCTATGGCTGTTCTCATGTTGAAACAGTGATGTAGAGTAACTCGGGCTGAGAACGCATAATTTATGAAGCATAAAATATTTACTATCTGCCCCTTTAAGAAAAACCCCTTTAAACACTGATAGCCAACTGAAGAAGCAATTGAATCCCAGCATTTAGAATCAGTTCTATAATCCCTAGGAAGCTGAGGCAGGAGGATCATCACAATTTCACAACTTCAAGGTCAATCTGATCTACCTAGTGAGTAGACAGGCTGGACCCTGTCTCTGAAAAAAAAAATTTGTAAGCATAAGTAACCATAAGTACTTAGGTCTCTCTGGGATCCTTAAGCCTTTGGATGATTCTCTTTCAAAAGTTTTAATAATTTTGTAACGTTTCACGTGTACCTTTCAATATTTCTTTGTCCTGCTTTCTTTCATTTTGTTTATCTGGGCATCTATTACACAAGTGTCAATCATATGATCTTACTCTATAGCTCCGGACTATTATGGCTTCTTTTTCTTTTAGACTTCAAAAAATGCATTTCAGTTGGCCTCTTTGTAAGACTGCTAATTTTAACCCCATCTGCTAAAAATTCCTTCAGGGCGTTCTTCATCTTGAATAACTGTCATTTTAAAAAGTCTTTACCCGTTGACTGGAATTCTTTGCCTGTTGATGTATGTCATAACTTCTCAATAGGTATTCGGTCATATTAATGTTCATCACATTGAAGCATCTTCCTCAGGGCTTTGGCGATGGGCTCTTGCTGAGGTCCAGGTTTACTGCCTGATTTATTGAAATGGTAGGCTACCTTTCTTCCTAGTGTGTCTTGGAAGTGATATTACTAGCTGAACACTAGACATTGGTTCAAACACACATAAATAGCTCTATCCTCACAGATGATTATGTCATTTCTTATCTTAGGCCATGACTGGGGAATTGAATTGAGCCAGCGTTTTTTTAAGCAGGTTTAGGTCTGGTGTTGCCAGCATGTGCTGCAAACTTCAGGTCTTTCTTGCTTCCCACAGGCTCATTTCCCAAGCAGAATGCTCAAGACTTTAGCTTTTTCCCATTTATTTATGTCATCTATAATAAATAAGAAATGTTCTATTTAAAGATTTATTTATTTATGTATTTTATGAATATGAGTGCTCTGTCTCTATACGTGCCTGCATCTCAGAAGAGGGCATCGAGGTCTATTCTAGATAGTTGTGAGCCACCACGTGGTTGCTGGGAATTGATTGAACTCAGGCCCTCTGGAAGAGCAGTCAGCTCTCTTCACCTCTGAGCCATCTCTCCGGCCCCAAGAAAATTGTTCTTGATTGGATGGACTGTGTTTTTGAAGAGTTTGTATACATGAAGGAGAAATTCGATTCTATTTTATAAAAGTGTATAAAACCTGGTGATTTTCTATTTTTCGAATGAATTAATGTGAGATTCCCTTTGTAGTCAAACAGTTCTGTATGTGAGTTTGTTTCGGTGCTGTAAGCGAATGGGAAGAGTTCTCTACTTTCCTGTGCGTGAGGCTCTGACAGCAGCAGGGGCACTTTCACTTAGGGATCTCTCTAAATGTTGCATTTACTATGAAAGGAGCAGAGTCCCACAGCAGAGCTGGACTTGCCATTGTGTGTGGTTCACTTGAGCAAATGTGAAATTGAAACCAATGCTGATGGAGAAGAGTAAAATGAGCTAGAAACAACGTAACACTCTACAATTGTCCCAGAGACTCAGTATTGTAGATGAAGAAAACCAGCTCACTGATACAAGCGAATTAAAATGACTAACTGCGATGCTGTACAGTGAAGTCTTAGAAAATGAGGTCAGGGTGCGTTGGCGATAAACTGTATCGGAGATTTTTACCTTGAGGTTGTCTGTGAACCCTTTCACTCATACATTGTTTGGGAGTCTTGGGTATTGCATGCTTTTATTATTACACCACATATTGTGTCCAGCCACTTAGTCTTCAGAAGACCCACCCTCTGAAGTACTTCACACATTAGAACCTGGTCATGGAACAGAGAGGGCTCCGGGCTGACGTCCAGAGTCAAGAGGTGTTGGAGCTGATACAAAAGCAGGCTGTTCAGCTCCCAGTTTTTGCAGCCAATCCCAGTATTCCGCCACTTCAATTGTGCTCATCATGACAGATGAAACCTCAGTGGCTTGTCTTCAGATGCACCATGCAGCCATCCTTCTGGGATGTCACTGTGAAAATCATGCTTTAGTTCCGTATAGTTTTGACCTTCGCTTTCTGCCTACTTTTCTTAATTTATTGAATACATAAAGGCAATGTCTGGTGTTATATCATTCCTCCTTCATATTCCACGAACATGTAGCTGCCTCCCAGCCACAGATGCTTCAGTCTGTCTTGACGTGGCTGGGTCATAGTTGTACAGCAAAAGGTCAGTTCTTTCCAGTCTGAGCTCCCTAAGGATAATATGTCTGTCTTGCTATCTATTTTTTCTTTTTTCTGTCTCTACAGGACAGAGCTAGCAGAGAGTTCCTTGTCCCCACCCTGGCTTATTACCCAGAGCTGCAAGGCAGCTGCTCAGTCTTTCTGCCCTGTGACTCAGCTCAGAAGCCAGGTACACAGGTGGGAATTATATGCATCTTCATGTTGTGGGAAGTCATTTAATGGCTAGGTCCACTCAAGTATATGTTTACCTTGTCACCATTGAAACCTGACAGATGCTGTGAGATAGTATATTTGACTGGAGGTGTAATATGATTCTAATATTTCTATCTGTAATATGAAAATACGTTCCTCAAAGGGGGAGACTTAGGGTTTGGGGGAGAAGCTTAGTTGGGAGTGATGCGAAGCCCTGGTTTGATTCCCACCACTACATAAGCCACACACAGGAGTGCACTCTTGTAAGCCCAGCACTCAGTAGGTGGAGGCAGGAGGATCAGACATGTAAGGTCATCTTCAGTTATAGATCCAGAGTTGGAAGCCATCCTGGGATACTTCAAATGCTGCCCAAACAACAAGAACAGCAGCAGCTGCAGCTGCAGCAGAAGCAGCAACCTTAATAGAAGATTTAGCATAAATATCCTCCCTTCACGTCTTCCTGTAGACTTCAGACTGCTCTGAGTGAGTCTAATGTCTGTCAGTCCTCTCTTCACCCAGTGGGGGTTCACATGGTAGAGTCGCAGTAAATGCTAGTGCAATTTTAAATACTCCTTTGGCGTTAGCCCTATTAGGAATGAAGTTTTTATTGGAAAGCTTTTGATCTCCTGAATGTCAGGGTTTCTATTTTCTGGTGCACGGGAGACGGTATTGTCATAGCCACACGAGCGACTTCGCGCTACTTTGTCTTCCCTTTACTCCCTTCTCCCGCAAAATCATGACAAAGACTTTAAAACATTCAAGGGCTATTGATAATTCATGAATTTCTTTCTGTCACAGAAAGACAGGTGCTTCAGTGAGATAAGGGACACTGTGGACATGAATTGAGGTACAAGCAAGGAGCCCTGCCAGGTAAGTGGTTATCTGCAGTTGCCAGAGAGAGCAGCCTCAGTAGCTGATGGGGCCGCTGACCTTGGCCCGTGTATCATCATCGCACCGGGGCGCAGGAGCTAATGTCTCCATTCTCGTGAATGCGCAAGGAAGGGTGACTCACTGCAGTGGAAAAGAATTGTCTGCACCAGCGGACCCTTCCACTGAGGGTCAGAGGCAGAGAAAGAGACAGAAAAATGGGGAGGGAGGGGGAGAGAGAGAGAGAGAGAGAGAGAGAGAGAGAGAGAGAGAGAGAGAGAGAGAGAGAGATTGGTTTCTTATATATTCTTTCCTCTTCTGACTTTGTTCTATTTTTACCGAAGAGGGAAAATAGCACTGGACTCTCATCCTTATCAGAAAGCTCAGATTTTTGCAGCAGCTATTCCAGTCTCCAAGACTTCAAGGGCATAGTTTTTCCTTATAAGGGAGCTGAGCGAGGCTGCAAACCATGGACAATCTGGGCTAGCATCTCTCTGGCTGTGATTGCGGTCTGATTAGAGCTGAGGTGAATGATACAGCCTTGGATAGATGTGTGTTTTCTTCCCCACTCTGACCCCGCTGCAGCACTGACTGCTTTCTGGCCTGGGCTTTGGGGTATTTTATTGTTGGTGTTGGTGGTTTTGTTTTGTTTTTGCTTTTTTTGTTTTTTCAAGACATGGTTTCTCTGTGTATCTGCTATCCTAAAACACACTCTCTAGACCAAGCTGGCCTCAAACTCACAGAGATCCACCTGCCTCTGCCTCCATGTGTGCTAGGATTAAAGGCATGCACCACTGCCTGGCTGGCCTGGGGTTTATAGAGCAGCTCCGAGATGCTCTGAGATAGTGGAACACATCTGTGTGAGAGCCAGTGTGGAGACAGTGCTTAGTCTCTGGTTGTGCTAGCTCAGGGGTAAAGAGACCACCAAGACTGTATTTCTATAAAGTTGTTACCACCTGTAACATGTTGTTAGGACATCCAGAACAACAAATTACAAATTTAGAGTCTTAAACCACAGAACCATGTTGTCTCAGCCTGGAGGATGAAGGTCCAAAAAGGTCTCACAGGGTGGGTTTATTCTAAGGCCTGGAACCTTCTCATGGTATCCTCTCCTCTGGGTTCCGTTGGTCTCTGTGCAGTCTTGAGTTTGTTAGACTGTGGCCTTACAGTCTGCCCTGATCTTGAATGGCATATCACTTCCTGTCTATGCCATCTGTGTTCAAACTTTTGGTTACTACAGTCACAATGGAATAGGAGACCCATCTACTTTATATGTCCCCATGCTGTCTAATTAATTGTATCTACACTAGCTCTGCCTCTACCATGCTGTGTGGAGGGAGTGGAATTCGCATCCAGGTTTGGAGGGGACATGATATAACTCATACTGCTTGCAGTTCTGCCCCCGGGTGGTTGACTGTTGACTAGCAGCTGAGGTGGGGAAGCAATGGAGAACTGGCAGGATAGTCAATGTTTTTAGACAGAGAATCTTGACCTTGCAAAGGGCGAAGCTGGAGGGGTCCGGCTCATTCGCTAGAATGGTCATTGTTTGGGAGATGCTGGCAGCGCCTGATTTGAAATATGACCTAAGGGTCAAAGAGAATTTAGCCTCAAGTGGCATTCAGATTTCAGCTTCTCAGACATTTCTTAAGTCATTGGCCTAATGCCTTCAGGAGCATAGGGTGCTCATCTGAGGGGCCTGCTTCTCTCCATGTTCTCCAGTCTGGTAGAGATGGAACTCAAAGGACCAGCTCCTGGCAGAGTCTTTTCTCTATATAGACTGATGTTGCAATGCTTTAAAAATACTGTTTGGGAGGAGTGAAAGGGAGATCCTTCAGTGGATAAGAGCACTTGCTGAGTAAGCTAGAGGACCCCAGTTCAAATTCCCAGTACCCGCAAAAGCTGGATGTGGCCACAATGTGTCTTTAATACCACAGTTAAGGGTTGGAGACAGGAGAATCCTGGGAGCTTGCTGTTCAGTTAGTCGAGCTGAAATGACAGGATCAAGTTCACTGAGACTCTCTCAAAAAATAAAAACAGTTGAAGTCAACCCTGACATCAACATGTGTGTGCTATCCTCTCTTCTGTTTTATTTCTTCCACAAACGCCATGGGAGAGAGGAATGCAGCCAAGTGTGGATGCTGGGGCCTTGTCAGACCCTTGCCTGTGTGTCTCAGTGCTCAGCCAGCTCAATAGCCACAGGCTGAGCCTCTCTAGGGAAAACTCTAGAATCTGAAACTTCTGAGCGCTGAGAGGACAATTCACAGGTTGAAGATGCCTCATCCAACCTCACACATAGATGGAAATAGAAATTCAGGGACATTAAAGGCCAGACTCTGTGTATAGGAAGTCAGCAAAATGTTAAGTGAGTTTTGTATTTAGGCTACTGATATATCCTCAAAGTATCTCATTATTAACATGAAATGTTTCAAAATCTGGAAGGAATATTGAAATCTTGAACAGTTGTGGTTTTCTGGGTAAGGGACAGAAAACCGGAGAACCCATTTTCCAGGTAAAGTAATGGAGGCTCACATTTTCATTTATTTTTTTAGTTTTTGAGATTATAATATAACATATAATTTCTCCCTTCCTTTTCCTCCCTCCAACCTCTCCTAGGTAGCACCTCCTTGCTCTCTGAATTAGTCACGGTTCTCTGGAGGATCAAAGCCGGTAAAATGAACATGTGTATGTGTGTGTGTGTGTGTGTGTGTGTGTGTGTGCGCGCGCCTGTCTGTCTATTCCTGGTTACATTAATACAACATACTAGTATATGTTTTCAGGACTGACCATTTGGTATTGGATAAGTTGCTGGGCTCTTCCCCGAGGAAGACTGTTTCTCCAGCCCTAGGAGTTCCTCAGTTGCCTGCAGTACTTTGACTAGGGTTGAGGCCTCAGGAGCCTGGAACTGGATGTGGGAGGCTTGGGAGGATGCAAGGACAGCAGGACCCGGCAGACTCACCAGGCTAGACCCTGAAGAAGGGTTTGCAGGATTTCAACGCTCAACTTTTGATGACTTCCAAGGCCCAGGAGGCAGGCAGTAACTAAATCCTGCCCAGCCCATATTTGGGTGTCAGCCTTTGAGAAACAGAGCACTTACAAATATTTAATGTTAAGATAAGAATTCGCTTGAGACTAGTTTATAATGATGCTAGATTTGCACGATACTGTGCCCTCCCTTATCACACTAAGACGCATTTAAAATTCTGACTTTGATTTCCTTGCTTGGAGTGTGAGGAAAATGTAGGCCCTCTGTCTACAATTGTTTATTATTTATTTAAGTTATTTACTAGATGGAATTTCAACATCTTCTTACAGAATTTCCTGGTCCTTCACCAAGTATGCAGACCTTTGTCCCCTGAGGAGTGTCTATTTGGTAGTGACTCACAACCAGCATGTTTGGAACTTCGGTTTTCTTTCCAGCAAGCGTTCCCAGACTTTGCCAGCTGAGGAAGATGCTCAGAGGTGACCTGAATGCACTCAGCTCCCAAGAGCTGGCCGGTCTCAGTGGTGTGAGACGAGCAACCTCCACCCTGGGCACAAATCCCTTGAGCCCAGTGACCATTTGACTGACTCTGCCCAGGAAGATGCACTTGTTGGTGGCTCTAGAAATGACGACAGTGAAATCCAATTACTGGATCCCAGAGGACTGTCACGAGGGATAACAAATTAGGAAACATGAGCGTTGGAGACTCTGCATAGCAAGCATAATGGGATATTGAAGGATAAACAAACCAACCAACCCTAAGCATCCATTGAATGATAGATGCTACAGTTTTCCCCACCAAAAATTAGTTCATCAACTAACCCTTTGTTCCGGCCATAAAAGAATATGCCTGAGATGTAGCCAAGGACATTTTATCTTAATTACATGGTATTGTGTGGCTCCCACAATGCACCTGGCTTCTGGGCAAGAGCACTGAGGGAGGAAGCAGGCCTGGGAGAGCCTCCCAAGGCCATGGCACTGATCCACTGGGGATCACAGATGTTCACTGTCTGCGGCCTTGGGTTTCAGGCCACCATCCAGGGCTGAGGTTTGAATGGGGTATCTTAGTTAGTGTTTCTATTGTTGTGAAGAGACAACATGACCATGGCAACTCTTATAAAGGAAAACATTTAATTGGGATTAGCTTATAGTAAAGAGGCTTTGTCCATTATGATCATGGTGGGACCTGGTAGTATGCAGGCAGACATGGTGCTGGAGAAGGAGCTGAGGGTTCTACATCTTGATCCAAAGGCAACGGAAGAAAAGCTGTGTCCCACACTGAATGTAGCGTGAGCACAGGAGACTTCAAGGCCACCCCACAGTGACACACTTCCTCCAACAAGGCTATACCTCCTAATAGTGCTACTCCATTTGGGGACCATTTTCCTCCAAGCCAGCACATGAGGTACAATCTCAGAAGAATTGGCTAGCCCTTAACTACTGACATCCATCAGGAAAACCAACACTCATATGGCCTCATTCATTGAAATCAGCTTTTCTACCATCAAATACCTTCTCAATTCTAATGGACCCACCCTGGCCGGCTTTCTTAAGGCAACAGTTATGGCCTCTGCCAATTGTGACTTCCACCAATGAGCAGTAAGCTAGGACGCCAGTCTGGCTGAAGAGTCGCCGACTTGCATTTGTGCCCAGATGCTCGCAGACTTTGGTAACATTTCTTCCGCAATGTGAATTCCAGCACAGACAGCAGCAAAAGACACCAAGGACTCCTAATTGTAGTCACGGACTCTGACCCATCCAGGGACAGTGTTAAGGTTAGCGGGTGGTCATATCAGCCGCCTTCAGCGCCCTTTCTTGGTCAGCAGGATTCCAGCATCCAAGCAGATGAACTTAAATGAGTGGGCAGAGGCGCTCCGAAGGAAGACAGCTAAGGAACTATTTTCTCAATTTGCTAGGAAAGGCATTTTTCCACATGTGGTGTGTCTTTTGGGGCCTAGACAGACCCCACTCCTTGCTGGGAGAATTGCCTCCTTTCTTGTCCTTTTGGGGAAGGATTGTAAGTCTAGATTCATGACTCAACCAGGATCCCCACCCCCTTCCTGAGCTGGGTGTAGTAGAACCTCTCAGGGGCTGAGCAGCAGCAGTGTCTGTCTGTTGGGCTGGAGTTCAGGGAGTTCAGGGAGTTTGGGGCCACTGTGCTCGCCCCGCCTTGCCATGCTCACAGAGGACTGGGGGAGGGGATGGGGAATCAGAGCCAGACACTGAGGCAAGCCGCTGTGGTTCCAGGTGACTCTACTTCCTGCTTTGATCTAAACCGCTGTGCTTTATTTGTAGATTCCCTGGGTGCCCCCCTCCCCCACGCCGTGGTTTTTGCTCAACAGCCCCTTTTGTGATGTGTTCTCATCGCTATTATTTACCGGCTCGGCTCGTCAGTCCCCTGAGCCTGGGTAGCATTTGGCAATAGTTTTGAGTGGCGGAAATGTTGGATGGAGGGTGAGAGCTGGCCTAGCAGTAAGGATTGACCTATTGTAAAATGGCCACCATCTCTTTCCTTTGGCCTTGGCACAGCTCCTGCGGTTGGCCCTTCTGTGAGCCCCTAACTCTCCTGTTGCAGCTCAGGGGCCTCAGTCCTTCCTTTCCTCCATCTGATTCACCCCTGAGCCGGTGCACTTTCTATGACCTTATTCCCAGGGGCTTGGAAACATCCTAAGCTATTCACATTATTTCATCAGAGCCAGGGAGCTGGCACACAGGGCCTCCCTGTTTCAGAACTTGCCAAGACGAGGGGTGGATGTTCTTACAATGAGACGGAGCTCTCAGAACCCAGAGACCAAAGCAGCCTGAGGATTCCACTGTCACTCTGTTTCTCATGAAGCATGATGCTGGAAAGTGTTCGTATTTTGCCCACATCTCTTCCTGCTCTTGGCAGAAAAGGGATCTCATGCAGCGTCCCAGGGGTTCCAGGGCCTGCACTGGGTGAGAAAGGGGGTACACTGCAAGAATCCTAGGCATTCAGGAGTCTGCACTGGGTGGGTGGTGAGAAAGGGGGGACACACTGCAAGAATCCTAAGTATTCAGGAGGCTGCGCTGGGTGACTGACTAAAAAGGCAGGCATACAGAAAGGGTTTGCACACACACCACAGCAGAGCTCAGGGACTCTCTACAAACAGGCAGTGACTGTCCCTTAGGGTAGGAGCCCATGGAAATTCCAGGTCTAACTTCCTAGTCAGTGGCACAGGAAGAAAAAGAGCCTCTTCAGCTGCCTGCAAATGAGCAAGCTGGTGGAGTCTCTTATGGAAGGGGGACTTCAAACCTTATTTCCTGTACCTCTGGTCTCTACCTTCCATAAAGAGAGGACAGGCTTGGTGCAGCTAGCATTAAGAACTGTAGTCACCATTGGGCATTTAGAGGGAAGACTCAGAATATCAGATATTTGGGGCAGCAAGCTCACAAAGCCCTAAGCACCTGCACTGGGTCTTTGGTGAGCATTTTCTTGAAGAATCTTGGTGGCTGTACAGTTCCATGACTTTTCTACTCATTTATAAACATTAAACATCAAAATATTAGTGTGGGATTCCCCTCTGTATGCTGTGAATACCATTGGTGAATAAAGGAACTGTCTTGGCCTGTTGATAAGGCAGAACTTAGGCAGGTATGTGTAGGGGAACTAAACTGAATGCTGGGAGGAAGAAGGTGGAGTCAAGAAGAAGGTGGAGTCTGGCCGGAGACAGATGCTGGGAACTTTACCCAGTAAGCCACAGCCATGTGGCAATACACAGACTACTAGAAATGGGTTAAATTAAGATATAAATGTTAGCCAATAAGAATCTAGAGCTAATGGGCCAAGCAGTGTTTTGAATAATATAGTTTCTGTGTGATTATTTCAGGGCTGAGCAACCGGTAATCAACCAGTGGCCTTCCTCCTCCAACAGATTAGTTTGCTACTAACAGAACTGTGTAGATCCGAGTTGACAAGATCTCTTCTGTCTCCTAAACACAGAAACAGACATTCAACCCAGGCAGCTGAGAGCTGCTTTACCTCTTCAATGTTGTTTGATGTTTAAAGCCAGTGATTCTTAGTGAAGCCTTTGCTAAGAAAATCTCTTCTTATTGAACTTTTAATCTTGGAATCATTTTAGATTTCCATGTAAGCTTTGAAATCCATATAGAGAATTCTCATCTACTTCTGCTCACCTGACAGCTTCTAATGTTGTCATCTTATAAACTATGGACATTTGTCAAAATGAAGAAAGTGGGTGGCAAATTACTGCGAACTAAGCCCCAGATTTTTTTTCAGATTGCCTCAGTATTTCCCTCTAGGTCCCTGCACTATTCCAGGATGCAATCCAAAGTGCCTCCAGGCATGCATTAGAGCCTTTCAATAACACGCATGCTTTGTACTAAGGCTGTAAGCACACTGAACGGTATAGCATTGGCACTCTCGTACACATGTGCAATGAACGGTGTGCTCAGAAATGTTTGCAACAGTGCTTTTCAACGGAAACAAATAACAGACTCTGTAAACATATTTTGGTATATATTGATATACATGTATAATTATGTAACAGACTACTATACATCAATGAGAAGGAACTAATGCCGTGCCATTTTGTGAAGCACTGCCACTGCTCTGGTAAGAATGAGACCCAGACTCATCAGTGAGGCAGAACGAAAAATCTACATGATTTTCGTGATTCTACACATGAATGAAAACATTTTCATATTTGCCTTTCCATTACGATTGTCTCATAAAAATAACATTAAAAATCACTCCCAATGATTTAACATCTTAATTTTTCTTTACGTAGCATGACATTAGACAGCAAATAAAAAGCACCTTAAGTTGCCATAGACTGGAGAAGGTGAGAGGGTTGGTATAAAATTTCCCCGACTTTTAAGCAGAGAGGCCCACATTTTCATTTTGTTCTGAATCTCCTGTGTGACGTAGTCAGGACTGCTGACATCTAGCTGAGAGCCACTGGGTGGAGTGGTGGCTGCGGTGCTGTGGAGACAAGTGGGAAGAGATGCTGGGAAGGGCTTCTCCGCTCATCCTTCCCACAGACCTTCCGGGTGTCTAGGAGTCGCTTCAGATTTCTGCAGTACCAGATCTAGCCGGGGTGGGATTTCTGCTTCCCTTCCCAGTGGCCGATGCTTTCTGATGCAGGAAGTGAGTGGCAGAGGCCACATCAAAAACACTTAGCCACCTGACCCACCCCGACCCCTGGCTTTTCATGCGGCACCCCACAGTAACTCATCAGTGGTCACTTATGCGTGCCAGGTGCTTAGTTCCCAGTTTTCAGTTTTTACTGTTAAATCCCAAATACATCCTCTGTATCTACAAATCCTGCCATCTTGTTAAACAAAGAATGCAGTATTGGGGGGCAGCAAGAGCAAGACGGGCTTGGGGCAGTAGCTCTCATTTCTATCCCAAACCAAACTAGCCTAAGGGACCAGGACAGGTAAACATGTCTGTGCAGGCAAGCGGCACTCGGAAACCAAAGTGCCCACAGTGGGCACTGAAACCTTCACCGCTGTGCATGTCTTTTTTAAAAGGACATTCCTCTTAAAAATGATTGGCAGCTGGTGCTGCAAGGTCTGTCGTGTCTGGCTGAGCGGGGTGCTGCTGCTGGCAGCGGACATGAGAAGCAATGCTTAAGGCGTGAAGATGGCAGCTGACCTCTGGGCATGGGATGCTGGTGAGAGATGTTGCTCTTGTGCCAAGATGTGTAGTACCAGTGGGTGGGCAGCTCAGATGCCACACTGGGGGCCGTCCACCTGGACATCAGAGCAGGCATTGCCCTTCTATCCTCTCCCACAGAGTGGACATCACTTCTTGATTTCCTGTCCCCCTTGTCCTCCGGCTGGCCTTTCCAGCCATAGCCCTCCTAATGCTCAGTCCTCCTGGTTCATAAATCCCACCCGCCTCTCCTAACTGAAATCCTTACAGTGTCTTTTCTGAAATTTACAATAGTTCACCTGCTTCTTCTGCTTCCTCCTCCTTGCCTGCTGTGTGGAGTCGGGATGTGGATCCCATCTAAATGTTGATGGGTTAATCCTCAGGTGAATATTCATTATTTTTGCAGCTGCAAAGATCACCTGTTTGGCAGTTGCTCTTCCTGAATGTGTCCCCTCCAAACTCACCCTTAATCAGCCTGACACTGTAAGGGGGTGGGGCCTTCTAGAGAAGATTAAGCCTTCAGGCAGAGCCCTCACGATGGGATTAATGGCATTAGAGAGAAGGTTAAAGGCGGTGGCCAAAGCCTTCCTGTCACATATAGATGACCTATGAGGTGCCATCATGGAAGCAGAGACAGACACAGCCCTCACCTGACTCTTGACCCGCCGGGGTCTGTCTTGTTCTTACCTGTCCAGTCTCCAGATTGCTAGGAATAAATTCCTATTTTTTATAAATCAGCGAGTCTCGGGAATGTTGTTATCGAGACACAAATGAATGGATTTAATAGTACTCAAAGTCCCCAACGCTCTCCCTTCAACTCTCCACCCAGACCCGTCACATCCTGCGTGGTCATTGTACTCCAGTTGCCTTGCTTCCATGGAGACCTGCCCCGCCCTACCACAACCCCTAATCACTCTCCTTCCTTGTATACACCTCTCCTCTGGTCCTGCTGCCTAGATCTTCCTCACCCTTGTGGATTCCCCTGAAGCTTGACAGCCCCAGCACACCTTCCATCAAGCCCCTCCTTGCTGCACTGTGCTTAATCCGGTTGGCTCCCTTTGAGTCCTGTTCCAGGGACAGGAGTAACCTGGGGACCAGATGGAGCCCGGGGGACTTTCCTACCCTAGTGCTTTGGTTATCTGAAGAATGCTGGAAGAAGCATAACCAATTAGTGGCTGGGACCAGATTGGTGTCAGGCTAATCCTGCTTCCTTCCCAGGGAGTTCCCTTGTTCTCTGCAGCAAAAAAAAAAAAAAAAAAAAAAAAAAAAACCTTGTAGACAGCCCCACCAAACTCCAGCAAACACACAGTGCAGGGTTTCCCTTCCCCAGACCCCAATTTCCGGTACCCAGCCTATCTTTTTCACAGACAAACCTCCCTTTAGCTTGTCTTTCTCTGAATGTCTTACATTAAACACAATGGCCTCTGATTTGCTAATTTTCCTTAAGTGGCTGATAGTGCACAGACATTTTACTGAGATTCTGAGATGATTATGAGTTAGGCAGATGAAAGAAATGCACCCTGGGAAAATTACAGGGGTTTGTGTCCTACAGTTTCCCCGTTACAAAAAAATTGCAAAGACACATAATAGTACCATAGCAGGAAGAACAGAAACCTCACCCAGCAGCACCAGAACGACCAGACTGACACGGGGAGACAGGAATAACCGTACAGTAGCATGCACAGCAGGGATCTCTCACTTTGCCACCAGATTAACATATGGTAACTTGAAATGTTTACTTTTTATTCCCCATTCCATTCTTTTAAAGGCATATGCCAAACAGCGTTTTATTTCAAAATGCCTCTGATGGGTAATCTCAGTTGTCAACTTGACCACATCTGGAATCAAATGAAGTCAAAGCAGCTGGGCCCGCCTGTGAGGGGTTTTCTTGAGTGGACCTTCTGAGGTGGGAAGCCGCACCCTAAATCTGGGCCACACCTTCTGGTGGAAGAAGGAAGCTTTTGCTCTTTGGGTGCTTGCCCTCATCCTCAATGGCAAATCCACTCACCTTGTGGCTGAGATATTTTTTTTCTTGTAGTGGAACCTATTTTGGGGGGATTCCAGTGGAGATCTAAGACCAGTAGTGCTCTGGGACTCCAGCTCCAGATAGGGACTGCTGAAGCATCCAGTCTTCTGACCCAAGTGACTCCCCGATTCTTGATCTTTCCATCAATAGAAAGCCATCGTTGGACCAGTCAGACCACACCAGTATCCTCTCCTCCTGAGCTCTTTAGATTTGGAGACAGATTAATGGGCATGGCCTAATGGTTAAGTAGGAGACACTGTGACCTTGGGAACAGCTCAGCCATTGTCCTTGACAAGCTTCACCTTGCATTTCTCTAGCTCCCCATTAGGAGGCGTGGTAGGGGATGGAGGGCTCCAGGACCACATCTCTTGTCTCCAATGGGCAGAACTTAAACTCTGGTCCTACTACCTCTCAGCTCTGGCCGGCTCTAATCAAGACTTAGATTTTTCATCTGCAGATTCTCTGTGTGTCCATTCTTGTCTGGTTTAATGAAATGAAGAAAATAAGGATTTCAGCTACAGCGAGGCCTTTAGCGCTAGAAAGGGAAAAGCTGACCAGTCAGATGTGCTACTCATAAGGAAGCTGAACTCCTCCATTACTGATGTGACTGAGCTGAGGGGGAGAGCTGAGTTTTACCAAAGAAAAGTAGTGAGAACATGCCACACTATCTATGAAAAAGTAGACGATTAACATCTTTTCCTTCAGACCCTAAAGATTCTAATTCTTGCTGCCCCCACCTTTTAGAGCCAGTTGTGTTTCCACTCACACGCCCTGGTGCCTGGTCCCTCCTGGCTCTGAAGGAGTGAGAAGCATAGGGGTAGCTACCGAGCTCAGCTGCCTCTGCTAGAGCCTTGGAAACAGAAGATAGATGCCGCTCTCTGTGATGAAGAAAGGCTGTCAACAGATGCCAGGGCAAAGCACAGGATTTCAGAAGAATGGCTTTGCAGCCAAACATTCAAAGTCTTAGGTTTATTTGAGAGAGAGAGAGAGAGAGAGAGAGAGAGAGAGAGAGAGAGAGAGAGAGCGAGCCAGGAAAATGTCTAAGACTGTTAAAAACCTGCTAGGCTTTCTTCACATCATGCCTCAAGCACAGACAATAGGCAGGCGTCTTTCTCAGTCCGCACACTTTTTTATAGGCAAGGCTGAGTGGACTAAGTTCACAGCGGGTAAATGGCAGAGCAGGTCTCTGCTCCAAGTTCTTAGAGGCAGAAGTAGTGGCCCAGACCATAACTTGGTCTTGTCTGCCTGGCATGCATATGTATGCCCTCAGAGAAGGCTTCCTGGGGAAGACAGTTTCAGTATGCCCAGGGGCTGCTCTGATTAAAACAGAGGATGTGGAGCCTGGTCTACAGAATGAGTTCTAGGACAGGCTCCAAAGCTACACAGGGAAGCCCTGTCTGGGGGGGTGGGGGTGGGGGGGAGTGTGCAAAGAGGCCCAGAGGCCCAGGAGGACCAAAGACCTGCAGTACTGCGGTACTTGCCGCCACTTTCCCAGAGGTGTCTTGGATGGAAGGCTTACTCTTGCTGGGGACACAGCTTCCATACTGAGGGATGCTGAGCAGCATCCTGGTTTCAGTCCCCTGGATGCTAGCATCTACATCCCTCTCCTTTAGCTGGCACCTTCAAAAAGTTTTTCTACACAGTGCCTGTCTCTGGGGAGAAAACCCCTGGTGTTGACCTACTGCTTTGACTTTGGACTTCTGAAGAGAGTTTTTAGAAATTTGCAGGTTCTGATATGGATCTGTTCTTGCAGTCTCTGGTGTTTCTTCTAAATCTTGAAACCTAAAAGAGGAAGAAGATAGAAAGGAAGGAAGGAAGGAAGGAAGGAAGGAAGGAAGGAAAAAAACAAAGGAGAAAGAAAGAAAAAGAAAAGGGCAGATTAGCTTCCTTGGCGCCTTATCACTTGAATTATTTGTTTTATATCGAGCGTGGTTGTGGAAAAGAGAGCCTGGAAATTATGCAGAGAATCCCTGACTGCATTTTACCTGTATCAGGCACTATGCTGTTTCCATGTGGGAATCCGTTTCTTGTTTTGCACCACGCTGCCGCCCAGCGGCCAGTCTGCCTCAGCACACGAGTGGGATAGAATGGCTTTTTTTTTTAGTGAAGCAAGGGGCCTGCCAAGAGCCTGCTCAGCAGGTCCCATGCAGTGCAGAACCGCTCTGGAGCCTTGCCCCACCTCCCCACCGCCTCTGCAAAAGGAAACCAAAGCTTCCCCCTTTTAAACAGAAAGCATCCTATGGCTAGAAAGATCTGTCAATCAAGCATCACTTCTTTAAAGGTCGGAAGAGCGTTCCTCGCACAGAGACCAGATGCAGTTCCTCTGGCATCAAGCAGACGATGCGCTGTGATTCTTCACCTGATGGCTTCCTTCTGAAGATCTCGGGCCGATGCCTCCTATTCTCCTTGCTACCCCACCATCTAGTTAGCCCCAGTGGGGCACGGGTAGGTGCTACAAATGCTTGTGTTGTCATCCTAACGTGGGCAAGCACACTTAACTTCTGAAAGAGCCAGGAGCTGAACCAACAATGGCAGTGGTCATTAGATAATACTCTGGGCTCCTTGGGCTGCGACACCTTTGAGGACGGCCTTAGAGAAAGACAGCAAGCAACAGAATGTGTGCTGTCCTGTTAACTCTTGTCTTCCAGAGTAAATTGGAAAAAAAGGAAAGCACTCACACTTCACACTTTCACGTGGGCTTAATTATATACTTGATCGTCTCTGAAGACAAGCAGCAACCAACTGCCCGAGACACAGTGAATTCTTGGTAGAAACCTATTTTTTTTTTGCACCAAATGTTCTTTGTTTCCAGGATGCAAAATCTCACTTGAGACACATGAACCTGAATTTCTTTTAGTAACTAATTAAACTAATTTAAAAGTTTAATTCTAGACGAGAGATCCAAGGGACTGAACTACAGGAGCAGGTCTGTCAACCCACCTTCCTGAAGCAGGGCAGGAAATTAAGAGTTGGTGCAGGGGTGAGGGGTGGGTGAAGTGGGCGAGGGAGGCAGATGTTTCAACAGCTGCCCAGAACCTGCTCCAGGCAGGCCTCTAAGCAGGTGCTTGGACTACGTGCCTCAAGACCGCAGGCTTCAAGGGATAAATTGCTCTTCTTTCTCTGTTTCATAAAACCACACAAACCACCCACTCCCTCAATGCTGCCGCATATCAAAACCCTTTCTGCTTACTCTCTCTTTCTCAGCCTGAGTAGTTTTCAGTCTGTCCTTTACAGCATAGGTACTTCAGAAATGGAAAGGACCAGGGCTTCCAGTGTGATGCTGGCTCATCTATCTATCTATCTATCTATCTATCTATCTATCTATCTACCTATCATCTATCTATCTATCTATCTATCTATCATCTATCTGTCTATCTATCTATCTACCTACCTACCTACCTACCTATCATCTATCTATCTATCTATCTATCTATCTATCTATCTATCTATCTACCTACCTACCTATCATCTATCTAATCTATCTAATCTATTACATCTATCTACCTATTATCTATCTATCTATCTATCTATCTATCTATCTATCTATCTATCCATCCATCCATCCATCCATTTTCACTTTTGAGTTTAAGTTGTGACTCTGAGGTCCAAGGCTAATGTGAGTCTGAACTCTTCAAGGCTGGTGATACATTCCTCCCCAGTGTTAAGGAAGTGTCTACAGACCTATATGATGAGATGGGAAGTGTGAACGGCCAGGACCGCCTTATGAGTGAATGAAATGAAGGCATCCTAAGGGTCTAAAACCCATTAGAAGCTCTGGAGACATTAGCAGGCCTAATGACCCAGGGAGCTATATGCTGAAGGAGCAAAAGGACTGTGGAGAACTTCCACAACAAATTATTGGTTTCTTTCTTTCAAAATCATTATGTGTATCTAGGAGTAAAATATAATGTCTTGATATATTCTGTACATCTTGATGATGGTCAAATCAGGGCAGACTTCTTTCTTCAAATCTTTACTATTTCTTTGTGGTGAAAACATCTCTCTCTCTCTCTCTCTCTCTCTCTCTCTCTCTCTCTCTCTCTGTGTGTGTGTGTGTGTGTGTGTGTGTGTGTGCATGTGCAAGAGTACATGTATAGGATAGAGGGCATGTTTACTTTCTTTGAGGCAGGTCCACCATTGACCTTGAGTTCAACAATTAGACTAGACTTGTTGGCCACCAGGCTCCAGGGAGCCACCTATGTCCACACGAGCAGGAGGAAAACATATGAGCACGACCACACCTAGCATTTTTATATGGATTCTGGGGCTCTAACCCAGGCCCCCAAGCTTTCAAGTCAAGCATTTCCCTAACAACCATGGCCCCAGCCCCTCTTCTGACTCACTTAAAATAGTACACTGTCATTATCTATCACCCCCCCCCCACACACACACACACAGTGCAAAGCCCATCGGTTGCCTATCTACCTGGTACTTGGTACCAATTGGTCGTCTTTTCTGACTCTCCCTGGAACTTCAGCATCCTCTCGCTTGAGGATCATGTTGAGACAAAAATGTTTGCTCATCTCTGGTTAAGAAAATCTGATGGTTGTGTTACCAGACTGTCAAAACAAATATACAGACTCTATACAATGTCTAGACCTTAACTTTGGCTTCCCAATATTCATGGCAATGGAACTCTTTGCTCTCTTGTTGAGTGGTCTTGTAGAGCTGTTTAAAATGTGCTAGAACCATCTGAAGAGGCAGTAGTATTCCACCTGCTCAGAAAGACTTCCCCCACCACACCCTGGGGATCAATCCCAGGACCTCTGAGACCCACCGCAGCTCAAAGGTGTCCCTCCAAAGAGAGGGTCATACGTGAATTCCCTGTCTCTTTTCATGGAGTAAAAAGGTCACCAAGTCTACATGTAAATATGTCATCCTCTCTCGCCTCCCTCTCCTCTCCCAGGAAAGTGATGCTTCGGGAATGATGCCTTACATGACAGCTTCAGGATTGATGAGGAAACTTTTCAGCCTCCTCAGCACCAACAGGCACGATATTTAACAGGCGGGACCTCAATTTGTGGAGCCTGAGACTTGTATGACTTAAAGAGCTAGCTTACAAATATATAGGTGTTATTCATTTATTACACTGTCAGTGTATGAATATTGATTTAAAATAAAAAGAGTATCACAAAAAGCTACTGGGGCCTTGGAGGTTTTGGTCCCATCTATCCTGAAAATTTCTTTAGGGATTTACAAAAAAAAAAATCTAATTAAGATTTCTTGCTTTAAAATAATATTTTATGTGTGTATGTGAATATTTACCTGCATGTATGTCTGTGTACCGTATGCATGCATGGTACCTGGAGCCAGAAGAGCACATCAGTTTCCCATAGAACTGGAGTTACAGATGGTTGTGAGCCATTGTTGGTAACTGAACCCAGGTCCTCTGCAAGAGCAGTCATAATCCTAACCGCTGACTCATCGACTAGCCCCAAGAATCCTTTCTGATGAAACTCTGGTTTGCTTTCCCGGTCAGGGGCCCATGGTTCTTTCTCCAGCTCCAAGGTTTGTGCTGGGGGAGGATCTAGATGTCGTAGCTTCACTGGCTGCTTGGGATTCCGAATCTCATCTCAGGTGGTGCCCACTCAGAGGAGGCATCTGTAGTGAGTCTTTCTCTGCCCCACCAGCCAGCTCCCAAATCACTACACAGAGACTTATTATTAATTATGAAAGCTCGGCGGATCCCTTAGGTCTGTTTCTAACTGGCTCCTACAATTTAAATCCACCCATTTGAGTTCATCTGCGTGCTGCCATGTGCCTCATGGCTTGTTCCATATGTTACTTCTACATATCCTCTGCCATCTCCTGAGGACTCTGCCCTTCTTCTTCCCAGCATCCTCTGTGCCTTGGAAATCCTGCCTAGCTATTGGACAGTCTGCTTTTTACTAAACCAACCAGAGTGACACATCTTCACAGTGTATAAAACGTTTATTCCACGTCAGTCACCAACTGGGGGCTGACTATCCTCGCAGAACAGACCCTATAGGGTGAGAACAGCGGTCTGAATGGCCTTAGCTAGATCTGGTTCTAATCTAGGTCGTCATACAACTAGTGAGTATGAGCCTGAAGCTCAGGATGGACAGTTGGCTGAACTTCAAGTACTTCATCTCTGCAACGCTATATGTGTGTTTTCTTTATCCAAACACCAAGCATAGTTGAAAGAGATTAGGCATACAAAGCACATAGTGAAATGCCTCCCTTTAAGTCAGCACACAATGAGCCTTTGCCTCCAAAAGAAATGCGTTTGAAAGTTTGCAGGGAAAGCCGTGAGTGTGTCTTTACATTTGTCTTATGCCCCACCCCTTCCACCACTGACTGTAAGAGACATGGAATATCATTGCAAACCTCATTCCCTAGTTAATGTTCTCTGGCTTGCCTTTTAGGCTGTCTGTCAGATTCAATCCATCACGATGTAATCATATTATACACTGCCTTCCCTATGAATAATAAGCGAGCACATGAGGGTTTGTTTTCTGCAGTTTCCCCATCAGAAGAGGCTAGATGCATGCTGCAGATTTCAGCTCCACAGCTGATGCGCGCAGATACTAACCCATCTTATGTTTCTGCGATGGGAGATGGGCGCCGCGGGTGCTTGATGGTGATGAATAACGGACGCTTGAGATCTGCCCCTGGACACACGCTCTAGCCAGTGGAGAATGGGTGAACACTCTAGCCTTCAATCTTCTGTTTCCTCGGGTGGGGAAAGTTCAAGGGTCCGACTTCGGGCAAGGCTGGGTAAGACACCTGCTGAAGTGTCGCGACCTCACAAGCCTTGGTGGAGTGTGGGCTCACACGTATGGGTCCACACAGCAGAGGGTGGGCATCCCCAGGTGTCGCGGCGGGGGAGGTTTCAGATGCCTTAGCTGAAAATAAGTAAATGCTCCCACACCTGCTTCCCTGGGACCCGGGGAGATATGCTAAAGGAAGGAGAGACACTTTGTACATCCGAGGGTGCCAGCATCACTGTGAAATATCACTGTGAAATCCTGAGAGATAGCCTTTATATGTAATTTCAAAAGCCTGCCTCCCGACAGCGGATCCCTCATACTCCACACGTATGTATATGTACATTGGTGTTGCCAGGGATAGAAACATTCACCTCTACTGGCTTATCGCACTCAAATAAGAGAGAGAGAGAGAGGGAGAAAGAGAGGGAGGGAGGGAGGTAAGGAAGGAGAGAGAGAGAGAGAGAGAGTGAGAGAGAGAGAGAGAGAGAGAGAGAGAGAGAGAGAGAGAGAGAGAGAGAGAGAGAGACTGAGAAAGTTTTTTCTAACTGCGATGAAATACTGCCACCATGTGGGTTTAAGGTGTATTGCCCTGCACTGGTTTTTGGCTTTTGAATTTGGTCCCTTTGCCTATCAATTTATCTACTGTGGCGCTGGGGTTAAATCAGGTCCCGGAGGTGCTAGGCAAGCATTCTACACCTGAATGATACCTTAGCCCTTTGTGTTTTGAAACAGGATCTGACTCTGCAGCCTTGGGTTCAAAATTCCTCCCGCTGCAGCCTTTAGAACGCTAGGATTTTAGAGCCCTGTGATGACCACATCTGCCTTTTCTTTGAATTTTTATTGCTGCAGTATTTGTAAATGAATGACGAAAATCTACTCTATGTTTATATAAGAGCGTCTTCTCGTGTTCACTTATAAAAATATGTGGAGATGATTCGTGTTGGAAATTCAGTGGATCCTCCTCAGCTGAGTTGACGGATTACTTGCTATTGGACGTACCCATTCGGACACTTGAACTTCTGTGAATGACCAAGGCTTTAAATGTTGACAACAAGTCAGCTTTTATGATGGTCGTAGATAAGAAATTCTAATTTTTCCAAGATGTCTTTCCTAATCCCCTAAGGAAAAATATACATGATGAATTCACAAATGATATTATTGGAGAAAACATACTTATAATGAATACAGAGTTTTAAAAAATAAGAATACATTTTATAAAGTAAAGTGCATGAGTGTGGGCATCCATTGGGGTATGTGAAACCTACCCGTGACCACATCTTCAAAAGAGAATGGTTTTCTTTCCCCCGGCAACGCCTGGTTAAGGGGAAGGACTCTGGCTGGCAGGGGATGGAGATCGCCCAGCCCATCTTTGCCTGGGTGCTGGCTGGAGGGAGCTGGAGATCGCCCAGCCCATCTATGCCTGGGTTCTAACTGGCAGGGATGGAGATCGTCCAGCCCATCTGTGCCTGGGTTCTGGCTGGTTTGATGTTGAGCAGATCTTGTGCGGACAACCACAGCTGCTGTGAGTCCATGTCCCACCCAGAAGAAAGCATTTCACAGCATCTCCCCCCCCCCTCCTCTGGCTCCTACACTCTTTCTGCCTTCTCTTCCACAACGTTCCCTGAGCCATCCTGGAGGTGGTATGGTGGATAGAGATGTCCTGCTTAGGGCTGAGCACGTAGTCTTGTGTTCTCAGCCCTGTGATTAGCTTGGCCTCACTCTACTGACTGTTGCCCACTGCCAAAAGAAACACCATGAACCCAGCTCGAGAGTAGCCCTAGTCTAAAGATGCAAAACCCAGAAATGTTTAGAAGTCAACAATTTTAAAGCATAATTATTTAGTGAAAATAACACAAGACCTCCCAGGCTATGGGCTTTTAGACAGGATCGCAGTAACAGGCATGAAATGTCCTCCTGTGTAACGTCTTCAGTACTAATCAAGGTGGTTTGTTACCTCACAACAGCCACGTCACTATTGTGGAAGTGCACAGATACTGCCTAGAAGATCAGTATTGCAGGCTGCAGGTCTCGCACTGAGAAGACCTTATCTTTCTCCAACAGGGGGCGCTTAGGAGAGCTAGGCAGCAAGGAGGAAGCTCTCCAGTCAGTCTGAGATTGACGTCTCTGTGTCCTATAGCCAAAGTGTGCAGCATCTTCACCAATGGAGTCTCAAGGGGAGCTGGATGGAGTAGACGTGATCACATTTCATTGTATATGTGTGAAATTCTCACAAACAAGAGATGCGTTTAAAAAGTGGGCTTACCCTGAACTCCTTATGTTGGGAGTAATGAGGCAATTCCAAGAGGAGGGACTTTAGGAGGATGTCGCTTTCCAGCAGAAGAAGCAGGGCAAGGACTGGGGGACATCGTGGCGAAGGGTGGGCCCTTTAATTTTTATTTTAGAAAGAAATAGGGTGTGAACGACAACAACAATAACAGCTAGTTATTACAGGCACACCTGGTATGTGGTCAATGGAGCTGAGGCATTATGCGTTCAAGGCCAGCCTGAATTCATGGCAAGACCCTGTCTCAAAAATCAGTTAACTGATAAATCTATTTGTCTTTCTGTCTATACTTTCTATCTACTATAATTCTTTGTTTATAAAAACATTTAAAGTGCTTTGCCTGCATGCCGTCTCTTTTAAAATTTATGGTAGGATTTTTTTTTCTTTCTTTTTAAGTACTAACCAATAGAAGCCTGCACAAATTTAAGCTAGGAACCAAGCACTGCTCAACAGGCCTGGAGGGTCTGTATCTGAGCCACACAGAGTAGTTGCCGCCCTCTGGAGGTCATTATGGGCACTCGCACATTTAGCCCAAATTTAATGTAAGGAAGACCAGCACTCCTTTGGAGAATTGGCAAGTGCATAGCCCGAGACCTGAAGCCACCAATGTGTGACCAGTGAAGTTAAATCATTCTTGTCCTTACTAGTTCACTGGTCTCCATAAAGTCGTGAGAGAATTCTGATCCACTCACCAAGGGTATTAGGATTCAATTTGAATGTGGGACTCAGGCGCACACAGTGCTGAGCAGAGAGGGCCCAAGCCCCAGGCTTCTTTCCCATCTTAAGATACTGGAAACAAACACTGGAAACACGAGCTGGATGGCAAGTGGGGGTAACGATCGGGGGAATATTCATTTGGTTCATTTAAAAGGAAAGCTTCATTTTGTGATGTGCTATGCAGATGCTGTACACACAGCAACTTGTGTTTACATGCATGTAGAAAGGTCTAGAATAGCCGCCAAACTGCTGATATCACAATCCCTGGGGACTGAGATGAAGATAGCAGGAGAATGGAGGTTTTCTTTGTTTGTTTGCTTGTTTTTTGCCCTTGGATTTATCATCCATTCATTTTCTAACATTACTTTACTTTTCTTTTGTATTAAAACAATCTTAAGCAAGATAAACAGATGTAAAACCAAACATGCCCATCTGAAACAACACGCCTGGGACATGTGATAAGCAGGCTAGAATGTGTTACATTGTAGTTTGTGATTTAGAACTTTGAAACACTTTCAATATTACAGTCCTACAATCATCTAAAAAGCCCTTCTTAAAGTTGTGGTAGAATTTGCAGGAATTCTGTTGTTCCTGAATTAGGGAACTGGAGGCACTTGCTTGAGCACAGATCTGTGCAGTCTGCCTGCTTCAGGCTGGAGCAACTGCTAGAGGAAGAACTCGGAAGTCCCTTGTTCCCATTTCGTTATTTCTACAATTGTCTATCTTGTTGATAAAAGTCGGTCTGTGAGTTACCAAGCTGATACGGAAGACCAGCCGTGTTTTATACAACACGTTTATTAAAAGTCACTCAGATACCATTTATGAACAACAGTCCTTTGTGTCAGAATATTAAAGCTCCAAGTAGTACAAGAAATTACATAAAATGTAAATGGCCGAGAGCGCTCAGGCCGGTCGAGAGCCGGTAGGAACGTAAACCAAACATGACAAGTTCATACATGGCTCTGCTGAAAACTCGGCTTGACAAAGGTGAGTCAGAGCTTTGCCTTGGAGTTTACCAGCAACGAAACAAAGAGGAAGCAGAAATTTCCAGGTGTCCCCAAATTCCAAAAGGCACAGGTGGATCTGTTAGGGGACAACAGTTACTGGGCTACTGAGATGGCAGGGGGGGGGGACATACCTCTGTTGGCTGATTTCTGGCTAAACATGAGATGCTCATTCTGCCCCCAGAAGTGGAAGACATGAGAAAGGGCTGGGTGCTGGAAATCTCAGGTCAAGGTTGGGAGCTGGATCCTCATAGCTCTTGAGCCTCGGAAGTGTTCCTGTAGCGACACCCCCTACCCTGCGGCCATTTCTGCTCTGATCCCACCCCCGCCAACCTCTCCATTTCTCCATCAGGCTGAGCTCCCACAAGTGGGTCTGTGGGTCTCTTCCCTGCCTCAGTGTGTTTATAACACAGTTCTGCGCATCCCCCACATGGAGAATAAGCATTAAGGTTTCATTCTTTTAGAACAGCCCCTGGGTACCTGGGCCCCATTACTCCCGTATGTAACAATGGTCCAACCACACAAGGCAATACCATCTAACCTCCTGTACTGGTCCCTAACTGTGTATTCTAACATGTCGTGGACAAGTGGAGACCCCAAGTGTACTGGTTGATTTTGTCAACTTGGCACAAACTTGAGAGTCATCTAGGAAGAGGAGCAGAAGTTGAGAAACCATCTCCATCGGACTGGCCTGAAGGCAGGTCTGTGGGGCATCTTCTTGACTGATGATTGTGTGGAAAGACCCAGACTACCGAGTGTGGTGCCACCGGTGGGCAAGTGGTTTTGGGGTGTATACAGAAGAAAAAGGAGCAAGCCAGGAGGAGCAAGCCAGTGAGCAGTGTTCCTCCATGACCTCAGTTTCCATCTCTGCCTTTCTTCCCTTGGTGATGGAGGGTGACCTGAGACTCTAAGATGAAATCAACCCTTTTCTCCTCAAGTTGCTTTTGGACATGGTCTTTATGACAGCAATGCAGAGCAAACTCGGGCCCACATGAACCCCCACGAGCTACATTGTCTCTTTATTAAGGACTCCCTGGGTGCTCCCTCCACACACTTATTCCAGCCTGGTTATTTTCTCACTCTTTGCCCACTGAGATGCAGGGTCCCGTCTACTATGCCCTGGTCACCTTCGAAGTCAGTCTTCCAAGCAGGCCGTTCCTTCTCTGAGGCTTGTTTGCGTCATTTCCCCCCGGCCTCCTCCGTGGAGCGCTTTCACTGAGCACCCAAGTTCACACATAAAAACACATTGCGTAATGACCGACTGCGATGTCCTAACCCAGGGCAGTAAATGGGCTATTCATCTCAGCAACCCTTGGCCTCAGAAACAGACTTGAAAGGAAAATAAACAAAGTTGTGAATTTGTGTAGGTGGAACCTTCCAGATTTCCTTTCCCAGACAGCACAAGAAAATTAGGCTAAGTGCCCACACAAACACAGGCGCTGCTGTTCCCCGAGTCTCCACAGTTTTGCTCCATGTGGGGTGGCAGCGGGGTGATGATCCCAGGAAGATTCCAGCCCGAAGTGAGGGTGGGTGGAGGCAGTGAGAAGCTGAGGCATAGAGACAAGAACAGGATTAGTGACCCTGGTAGTCCAGGTAGTGTTGGACATGAGCTGGTGACCAGGGTGAGAAGGCCATAAGCCTTACAAGTGCACACGCATACATGGTCCGCGGTTAGGGACAGCCTTGTTGGAAGTCAGCACTGCCAGGACTTCAGAAGCCATCCCATCACACTTTGGCCCACCTGGGAAAGCTACACCTCTGGTGTGCCACCTGCCATCTCCAATGTACCGTGTGCAGCTAGGAAATATTACTTTTCTGGAAAGGGTCCATAAACTGAATCTGCCATAAAGTCGCTGGATAACCTTAGGAGGAGCAGGGCCACATTAGGCTATGGGACTTTTGATAAAGGAGGCAGTAATCATATCATTTGCCTAAGCCAAGCTTCCATGGGCTCTGCCTCCACATCAGAGGTTGCTTCCTCTGTGTTTATAGTGGGACATTTATGTGGCATATTTTAATATATGCCCTAAATGCTCACCACTTCCCCTTTTAAATACTCTAATGTAATTTGGTGCTTGCTGACCTGAGGCATGGGGCAGCTGATAACCTTCATGGTAGAACACTTTGTGATTCTCACAGTACATCACACCATGAAATTGTCCTTTCTGATATTGTGGTCACCGCCTTTACACAATACATTTTCTAGCAAGCAATGTTTACAATTGGTTTTCTCACCCTAAGTCTCTGGACTAGCTAGTTAGTGTCAGGTTTTTGGTCACCCAAGCAGTGTTGGGTACTGGTTCTAGCTCATGGAGTGTTGTTGGGGACCAGACTTGACAAAAATACCTCTTGCCAGGGTAGCGTTGTGGTGGAGATTTTGAAATATAGTAAAGAATATGAAGACGCGAATGAAAATAATTAAACGGAGAAACATATAGGATAGTATTGGGAGGGAGTTCCAGTGAGTACTGAAATTCACCCGCGTTCAATTTCCAACTGCTTAGAGTACCCCTGACCCCAAAAGGTAGTAGTAAGACAAAAAAAAAAGCTTCATTAACATGATACCAGGAAATGAATAGGCCAGTTGAAGATCGTGGGCTACATCTATAGTTAAACTTTCTGTTGCTAGAACAAAGCAAATCACACTCACACCCTAGACCAAAACATTCTGTAGGTAAAGTACTCCCTGGGTGGAATCCAGAGTTATCTCCTGAAGGGAACTGGAACTTAGCTGGATCTGTTGACTTTTGTTTGAGGTAGAAACAGATCTACTTCTCTGTTCTTGAAATGCAAGGTTGGGCTCTTAGCCAGGCTGGTTGACAATAACCTTGAGAGAACAGTACTCTCTGCTCTACAACTAGGTGGAACCTTTGTTTGAGGTAGCACACAATAACCTTGAAGGAACAGTTCCAACTCTCTGACCTTTTGTCAGCATGGAAACAGGCTCACATTTTTGGGCCTCCATAGAATGTGACTTAAGTCAAATCCGATATTAGTTGGTTACTCCCTCAAGGCTTGTGCCACTATTGCTTATCTTGCAGGCAGGACACCGTTATAGACCGAAGGTTTTGTGGATGGGTTGGTGTTCATAGTTCCCTTTGGTAGCCTGCGGAGTACCTTCCTGTACTAAAGAGGCTGGACCATAGGAGTGAAGGTCTATGTATCAGTTCAACCTTCTCCGTGTATAATGAGTTGTATAGGTGGTGTCTATGGGGCTGTGCTCTCAGGTTGTAGAGAACAATCGACTATAGATAGATATTGCTTAATTGGTTTTTATCACAGAATATCTCATTTTCTCCATCTAATGTGATTGAAAGCTTTGCTCAGTTGGGTGGCAGATGTAGTATCTTGTTTTCCCTTGCAGCTTATAATATTTGCTCATTGTTTTGTCTATTTAGTGTTTGGACCACTATGTGCTGAGGGGACTTTCTATTCCGGTCCAGCCTTTTTGGTGTTCTGTATCCTTGTTGTACCTTGATAAACATCTCCTTCTTTAGGTTAGGAAAAAAATTTCAATGATTTTGTTGAAAATATTTCCAGTGCCTTTGGTCTGGGTTTCTTCTTCTTCCTCTATTTCTATTATTCATGGATTTGGTCTTTTCATAGTGTTCCAGATTTCCTGGATATTTTGTGTCAGGAATTGTTTAGATTTAACATTTTCTTTGACCAGAACATCCATTTTTTTTTCAATGTGTCTTCAATGTCTGAGATTCTTTCTTCCATCTCTTGTATTCTGTTAGTGAGGCTTGCCTCTGAGTTTCCTGTTTGAATTCCTAAATCTTGCATTTCCGGATTTTCCTTCAAATAATGAACTTTTTATTTATTTTCTTCTACTGTTTGTATTTTCATAGATTTCTTGAGAGCTTTAACCAGTTCCTCTTTAAGGATCTCAATCATATTCACAAAAGCCATTTTAAGGTCTTTTTCCTGTGCTTCAGCTGTGTTAAAATATCCAGGGCCTGCAGTAGTAGGGTGCCAGGCTCTAGGTATTGTCCTGGTTGTTTTTAATTACATTTCTGTGATGGCATCGAGGCATCTGGGTTTAGAAACACTGTCATTCTAGTGCTGATATTTGGTCTTGTCTTTGTTGGGTGGGCATTTTGCTCCGTGGTTTCTGCTGCCCTCTGTGATTCTTAAAAGAGCACAGTGCCTGTGTGATGCTGGTAGGAAATTCTTCTGGGGTCCTGATAGGTGTGGACCCTGGCCGGGGAGTTCTAGGTAAAACCTGTTTCTAAGTATTAGGAGCTGACACTTAGGAATAGGGATGGTCTAGAGGTGGGTTGAGGGTGTCCGCAGGAAGGAGGAGAGCAGGGTGTCCCACCAGGATCTGCTTGGTCCCCTGGGGATGGGGCAGAGAGTGATGGGAGGCCACCACAGGTGCTCTGTGCAGAGTGGGATGAGACTGGACTTGAGGTATAGAGGGGCAAGAGAAGATCTTCAGTCAGCCTCCCTGCTTCCCTGCCTGGAGCGGCCTATGGGCTCCCAGACAGAGCCTGAGAGAGTCCGGAGCTAGGCTAAAGCAATGTCTGGTGGAAGGAAGTTAGGAGGGGAAGATCTGTAATCTGCTGCAGATGGGTGGAGGAATGGAAGCTGTAGCCAGCGTTCTGTCAGCTGGGGGTGACACTGGGTGGCTGGGTTTAGAGAAGCTGCCTGGAGCGGCCTGTGGCTTCCCAGAGAATAGTTTTAAACTAAAAAGCATCAGAGGGAAGTATAACATACATACGGAAACGAGAAGGCATAGCTTGGTGGATTTCCTACAGTGCACACCCCAATGTAACCAGATCCCGCACCCAGAAATAGAAAACCACGAGCCCTGCAGGGATCCGTAGCCCCCTTCTCATCCACACTCCACTCCAAGGAGATACTGAGTTTCTAACCACTCAGCTTTTGTATCTGACAGAAAGGAGGTCACTGGGTTTGCACTGCTTCAGGTTGACTTCTTCCTTTGCTTGCAGTAGCTATGTATGTGCTGGGGTGCAGAAAGAGCATACAGTCTCATTTCTGGATGGAAATTCATTGATGTGGATAGACCATGTTACATTGCCATGACTTGTGTAGCTTGGATCTGGAAACCTGACTGGGGTAATGAGGGAATGGAGACGGGACAAATGCAGACCAAGGTTCAGAAAAGCTGGGTACCAGTAGACAACACACACTCGCATGGAGCCTCACCAGATTCTGCTGCAACTGAGGCTTCAGCACTTCAACCAGTCTCAGTAGGAGGTCTCTGTAGGTGAGCAGGCTCAGGCAGCTGGGCGGAAGATAGTACTGCAGTTGCTAAGTTTTTGTACACTCTGATCAGTCACTAATAAACATTCATACTTGGACCAGAGAGAAGGCTTTGGTATTCCAAGTCTGACCCGTGTGGGGAAAGGCTCTGCCAGATTCCCATGGACCTGATTCCTTGGCCTTTGGCACGGCCGGCTCATCTCTTGTCAGACAATACACCATCTATCCAAGTTTCGCCTGCCCGGGGCTCCACTGGCTCCCTACAGCACATTGATTTTTAATGTGAGCAGGCATCTGGGCTGGTTCCAGTTCGGGCTGGTTGCACAGACTCCTATGAGCATTCTAAACATTCTTTCCCTAAGCTTCAGGCACATGCATATGTGCATCTTAGTTGGATATAAAACTTAATTCAATTCGCTGTATAAATTGGATGCACAGACATTCAGACTGAGTAAATAGTGTCAAATAATTTTCTAATGCAGCTGTAAAACCAAAGCCATTCTAATTAAACCTATTAGGCTTACAAGAATCAATCAATGTCTTTTCAGTCACTCTTTTGGGCACATTGTGGTGGCGGGTCCAAGCACATAGCATCTCTGCCTGGTGAGAACCATTCCTGGTTCTGCGATGCTCTTCTGGGATCAGCCCTGGCTGGATTCTTTCTCCTTGTTGTTGTTGATTTTATCATGTATCCCCCAAATCCAAAAGATTAAGGAAACTAAATTTCCAAATGTATATGTTGATGGTAGCAGATGCAGCCTTTAGGTGATTAGTGTTAGGGAAAATTGGCGGAGTTGGGCATTAGTAGTCGTATATGAGAAGAAAAAGAGACCAGGGTAGCAGGCGGATTCTCTCCACCATGCCATCCCCTCCGCCATGTTGTAAGCAGTGAGAAGCCTTCCACTGGCCTATAGTTTGGGAGGCCGGTTGCCCATGTTGCAATCGAGCTTGTGGCTAAGGAGGATGACGCTGGAATGAGCAAACATGATGCTTTGTGACAGCAAAGCCATAGCCCATGAGGCCACCCCAAGGAGCAAGAACAATGCTCACCTTTAGATTTGATTTGATGGCAGATTTGAGCTCTCTGGACATGTCCTCAAGAAAGAAGGACCCCCCACCCCCACAGCTGTCAACTGTTAGTAGCTCCTCCGGAAGGGGTGGGACCTAGAAAGCACCTCCCCTCCATGCTGGGATCTTGGCTGATTTGATCTCACGCAGGTCCTCCAAGTGATCAAATGCCTTCTAAATATTTGTGTTGGCAAACAAAAAGAGTTCTAAAATTGTCTGAAATAGAGTATACTTATTTATTTATTAGGGTTTATTTTTAGGGGATAAACTTACAGAAATAGTAGCAATCACAATCCTCTGCATGCGCTGGGAACTGGAATCGAATCCAGCAGCCAAGAGACCAGCACAAATTTTTCATCTGCATTTATAGTGCATGAGACCACACCCAAAGTGGGCTGGTATCTTACAGGCTATTGGCTGAAAGAGTTCCCCACAGTGTATTTGTATTTATATCCAGAGACACGGACTGCTCTCAGCCTTGATCAAATGACCTTCTTTCTGCAGTGGATGGAAATCAATGGAGAGCTACCGTGGTGGTCAAGTGCCAAGAATGCTCGGCTCTAAACGTGACATGTTTATTACCCTTTCCTGCCCCCAACACACACACACACACACACACACACACACACACACACACACACACTGTAAAGGGGAGGGAGAGAGGTGTAAGCGGAGTGCACTGAGATGCTGCTGCGTCCTGTACAGGACATGCCAATGCATTCATTCCGGAGAGCAATCAGGACAGGGCCCTGAGCAGTCTCTGGCTCTGGCAGAATTTCCACCTTCTCATTAGAGCTTTGCCAACCACCATGGCATTCATTCACATCCATAACAGCCTCCAGTTCTCTGACCTTGTATAAGCCACTTATCACCTCACGCGGTGACTCAGCTGAGCTCATCTCGGAGATTCCCTACAAAGGAACACCTACATCCATGAAATGCCACATACACTCTTGCTTAGCTTTTAACCTTAAACTAGGGGTGGTCACACAGGGAAGCAATAGAAAGCACAGGTTTTAGCATTAACATGCTTTTCCCTTTCAACAGTTGCTTTCCACTGAGTTCCACCCAGTGACGGCTGGTGCTGTCCTGAAGTGCCTTTATCACCAGAAGAAGTGCCTTTATCACCAGTGGGAGATGTTTGGCTTCTTCTGAAAGATGTTTGGCTTCTTCTCGCTGGTGAAGACGAGGAGCAAATGCATCAGGGCCAAGGACACTTCTTCTGCCACTTTGGGCCACTTCCCAAGCTCCTGTTCCAATTGGCTAACATATTAACTCATACCTTGAAGGGTCCTGCAGGTAGACTAAGAGAAAGCATAAAAAAGCTATAATATTTTTTTTATTAATTTCTTGAGAATTTTACTTATGTGTATAGTGGATTTTGACCACATTCACCCTCACTTTTCCACCCAGCTCCTTCTGGATCCACCTTTAACTCCCCATCCTCTGACAGCTTGATTAGTGTCCCCCTCTTCAGAGGGATGGGGAGGGGCGGGGGCTCTGGGGTGACCCCCCTACACTGTGCTGGAATGTTCATTGACTCAGTCTTTCTCAGGCAACCACAAGTGCTCTAAATTCATGAGCTCAGAGTTACCGTTATGTCCAGAAGACATTGTTTTCTCAGACTTCTGGCTAGTAATTCTTCCACATCTTCATTCATGACGGTTCCTAAGCCTTGGGGAGCGTGTGTGTATGTATGTATATATATATATATATATATATATATATATATATATATATATATATATATATCCCATTCGTGGATAAGTACTTCACTGACATGTATTCTCTGAACTTCAACAAGTTGTGAATTTCTGCATTAACCACAACCTATTACAAAAAGAAACTTCCCAATGATGTCTGAGAGCTGTGCACTAATTTGTGGGTATAGAGAGATAAGAATTTAGGGGACTATTTGAAACTATGTTTATTCAGCAAAATGATAGTAGTATAGTTACTTACCCCTGGGGTCTTTGAACACCCTTGGGAATTCCATAACCAGATTCTTGGCCAGATTTACAGTACCAAGTTTGCATTTCTTCCTGTGGAGTAAGTCAGAACGTGATTGGTGACTCTCATGGCATTTGTACCACCCGTGCAGCCGTGGGCATATCCGGTACAACCAGTCATTACTACAGCCCGCAGGGTTCAGAGCTGTTGAGGACTCATCCCGCCCTAACACCCCATTGCCAGAGCCTGCTCCAACAAAGAATCGGGAGGTCTGGACTGTGGCTGTTTTGACATGACCACACAGACCTCCCGATTCTATCCTGTGTTCTTTCACCTGACGTTTCCTTAGCCTTAAGATCCCCCCAATCCAGGAACCCTAACTGGCTTTGTTGGAGCAGGCTCCGACACCCCATATGGCACCTACCAGTTCTAGAAAGTAACCATCAGAGAGAAGGCTTTCTGGTTAGTATCAACCCGATTTCTCCATGATCCGTGACCAAAGTGTGGGGGGCTTCAGCAGCCGTGTCTTACCATTGATTTCTGTTGGGCAATCAGGAGCAATAGCAATAGCTTGTACTAGGCATGGATTTCCAGGACACCCACGGCTAACAACCGGAAGGGAGGGGTCCCACACCTGGCACTGCCTCTTCATCTGGAAACCCGTGGCTTCTGAGATACCATCATACCTACCCTGTGTAGGATAGCTCCAATTGAACTTATTTTGAGCATAATGTATATGGATATACAGACATTTAAGAATCTTTTAATAATAGTTTCCACATGACCTTTTCAAATATCCTTAGTGCTAGTGATGGCTTCTCCCACTTCCTCTCCCAAACGATCCTCCCAGCTTTCTCGTCACTTAAACCCCACTCCCTTCTCACTTCTTTCCCTGTCACATTGCTCATATTCTACTACCCTGTCACTTAGGATCTTCTCCCTTCCCACTAATGTTCCCATTATTATTTTTCTGTATTCTGCAAATACTCTATGTGAAAAGACACAGATCTAAAGATTTAATACTAAGTTCTACATATGAATGGGAACATGTGACATTTGTCCTTTTGGGTCTGGGTGAACTATTATATTCTCTGAAATGATAAGTAACTAAAAAAAAGAGACAGAAATGATGCTATAAGATATGGTTTTATAGTTTCTTTTTTCAGGTGTATATATTTTGTAACATTTTTTTCTATATTCTGCCTAAGAACGGAGACATTTCTATGCATTATTCATTTCTGTTTGCTTGTATAAACCCAAAGGAGTTCCTTTAGCAATAGTATCATAAGAAAAAGCTTATAGGTCAATGAGACATCACAGAAAGCCAAAAATCCAGATGTAAGTAAAGTTGTATGTTTTATCTGCTCTACTGAACCAGTTTTTCTCCCTCCAGCTAACTGTTTGGAGCTAAGTGTTGGGAGGTTGTCATGGGTACAAAAGCAACAAGGCCTCAGGATAGAAGCATGTCTCTTTCACCGTATGCGTGACTCCCTGTAGAATAAAGCAAAAAGCTGTGTTTAAAGATTTATTTTAAATTATGTCTATGTATGATCAGACTGGGGGTGGGTCACAGCTCATGTCCCGAGTCAGGTCCAACCTTGTGTCTTCAGGGAAACAATTAAAAGTGAGAAGCCTCACAAGGGGATCTGTTCAATGTGAACACATTGGGAAGAAAGACCCAGGAATCCTTCTGAATCGTCAGAGTCCTGGAGTGACATCCATGTTTAAATAGAAAGTCAAAAATATGTGCATCTAAGCAGTTGGCAGCATGGTGTGACCCTTGTCACTATCTGGATCTTGGTTTCATCCTGGTAGGTGGTGTGAGAAGCTGTTCGAACTGTGTGGATTCTCATTTTCCCCTTTTCTTTTCCTTGGAAATGCCTTGGAATTTCTATTTCTTGAGGGTTCACCGTTTCAATGCTCTGATAGACTGAGAGACTCAAGTGTGTCTCTGGAACATCTTCATCTCTCCCGGACCAACTACACATCTATGTGCATCTCTGTGTGTAAGTGCCATGTGTGCAAGTGCCCATGGAAACCAGAAGAGGGTTGTCAGACCTCAGGAGCTGTAGTGACAGGCAATTGTGAGTCACCCAACATGGTTGCTGGGAAACAAGCACTGGTCCTTTGTGCCAGCAGCGAGCACTCTTAAGCCCTGAACCATCTCTCCATCCCCTGCTTTGGATATTAAAAGTAGAATGGGTAAGAATCTTAGGATGTCACTTTTTGGAACCTACACTTTTAGCCTCCAAGACATTATTTACAGTCTAAAACTCCTTGTTTTGTTGACGGGAAGCAAAATCAGATCCTCAGGAAAGCAAGGCCAGAAGAACAGATCTGTGATGTTTTAGTACAAGGGATTCCTGGAAATGACCTGCAGATTTATGAAAATATTCCACCCGGGAAGCCGAAGGAGGCAACGGGAAATGCAGCCTGCAGGCCAAGCCACATGCGCCTCGCCTTTAGATGAAAACCAGGTGTTCCACCGAAGCCAGGTGAGCTGTGGTCATAAAACGCACATTCCTTTACCGGAAGACAGCAGGATACGTGACTCTCTATATCAAAGGCATTTGCAGGTATTGAAGATCCTCCAAGGCTGCAGAGACACCCACCTGCCAGGCTATGCTTAAAACAAGAAAGGATGAGGACTGCTTCAAAAACCAAGCGGCCTCTGTGCTGAGGTGGACTGTCTTTCGTTTGAAAAGTAAATCAGAATTTAAGGTAATTTATGAATATACCCTCAAAATGGAAAAGAAAATAGCAATAAGGGACAGTGAATAGACTGCATTTAACTTCTTTCACTGAGAGCTGTCACTTGCATGTGGAGGGCCGAGGTTGAGACGGGGAAGCATCCTCCACCCTCTGCCTCATTCCTGAGGTGAGGTCTGTTGACCAATTCAGAGCTCTCTGATAGGGCTGGTTCTGCTGGTTGTTGTAATATGGGCGGCGGCAGGGCTGCATCCCCAACACCCCAGCCGCCTGCTCGGCTAGCTTATGCCCCGAAATAATTACACGGACACTGTATTCTTTTAATCACTGCTTGGCTCATTTCTACCTAGCCTCTTCTAGGCTAACTCTCGCACCTGGACTAGCCCATTTCTAATATCCTATGTAGCACAGGTCTTACCGGGAAGATTCTAGCCTAAGTCCATCCTGGGTCAGAGCTTCATAGCGTGCATCTTCCCTGGAGCAGAGCATGGCGTCTCTGCTGAGGCGTCTGCTCCAGAGAGGAGAGCTGTCTGACCTCACTTCCTCTTCCTCCCGGCATTCTATTCTGTTTACTCCACCCACAGGGCCAAGGCAGTTCCTTTATGACCTTCCTCCATCAGCTGGTCAGCTTGCTCTAGGGATCCCTGTCTCCACCCTTTGAGACTGGAATTGCTGGTGGGCCTCTATTTCCCCTCAGCTTTTCTGTGAATTCTGAGGATGTGAACTCTGGTCCCTAAACTTACACAGCAAGCACTTTAAGGACTGAGCCATCTTTCCACCCCAAAAGTGTCACAGTCTAAGCAAAACATGCCAAGTCCTTTTGTTAGACAGAATCTTGGCCATCATCTTTCCTAACCCCTTTGTTTCACATCTGCTTTTGGTTACAATGAACACACACTGCATTCTAGGCAGAAAGGGGACCGGGCTCAGAAAGAGTTAGGTGGTGTTCCCAGTATTGCATAGGACCCAATAGTTACCTAAATATCCACCATGACTCCAGGCCCTTAACCCCCCAACATGTGTTCTGTTAGTGTCTATGGGCCTAGAATCTAGGGGTAGTAGTGTTGTAAAATATTCTTTTACGTTGTGGTGATGTGTCACTGTGATTGGCTAAATAAAGAGCTGAATAGTCAAGGGCAAGATAGGAAGAGGGTAGGCGGGACTTCCGGACAAAGGGAGGGTATAGGGGGTATGAATCTAGGCATAGGAGAGATGCCAGGCGATCAGGAAAACAGGATGGAAGAGAGGTAAAAAGTCACGAGGCAAAATGTAGATTAATATAAATGGTTAATTTAAGTTATAAGTGCCAGTGAGACAATCTAAAACAAGTCACTGTGTTCTTTCTTGTGAGCTGGCGGCATAGAAAAAGATTTGCTATATCGTTGCTTTTGGTCTCCGCCCCAAAGACATGAAAGACAGAGGCAACAATAAAGCCCCTTCTGCAACCCACAATGCCTTTGAGTTCTGATACATCTAAGACAGACAACGTGACACTCAAGACAGCTCCCGGTGATGGTGGCGTTGGTAACAAGGGCCTTCCAGAGGCAATGAGAAAACTCTGTCACCTTGATGAGCATTCCAATTGTCATGTGCTAGCTGAAGACTGCCATCCCTGTCCCTGCCCCCTTTTTAAATCTCGTCTTGACTGAGGTCTGGTGTTGAAGCTGTGTAACTCACTGAGAATGGGTGTTCCCACGTAATATGCATATATTACACATATATGGGATATACCCAATGAAATCTTCACGGTCTTTAGGGTTTTCACTTTCAGGGTTTTGTGACTTTAATTTCCAGTTGTGACACCTATTTCCCATAACACAGCCTGTTTTGGATGCGGAGACTTTAGAGTGCTATGTGCCCGTTGTCACTTTATATGGACGTTTTAGAGGCCCTAAGCCCAGGTGAATCTAGAGAGGAAAGCAGAAGCCCATCCAGTATCATTTGTGGTCCGTAACAAGTTCTGGGCTAGAAGCATTGAGTAGTTCACAGATGAAGGAATTGCATAGTTCATTGAGATGGATAGCCTTTGAGACTGGTTCATTTTGGTGTGGGGTGTTTTATTTATTTGCAAGTTTATTTTTTAATGGCAAAGTAAATCTTTAAAATAGAAGAATTTTTTTTTTCTTTAAGAAATCCAGTCAAAAAGCATTTCAGCATGGCAGTCACAATCCAAGGGACCCTAATGCCCCAGACTTCACAGAGATCTACTTTACCTTAGGACAGCCGTGTAAATCATCATCTGAACAAGGACACTTTGGGAACAGAAAGGACCGCTGTTAATAATTATGAAAGGAACGGTGGTGGTGAACTAGGGCTGCTTTTGGTGAACTTGGCCAGGCTGTGAGCAACATCCTTATAGTCAAAGTGGAACAAAAATCTTTCTTTAACCCAGGAGTCTCTGCTTCAGTAGTGAAGAAGCAAAGAGCATGGAGTCCACACTGATGGTGGAGGGGTGGTGGGTGCAGAGCTGCAGCTGGGTCACTTGCAGGCCTGCGCTTGTACGTGAAGTCAAGGACAATGGATGTCTTAGAAGTTTTCCCTGTCAATTATCCACACACCTCTTCCCCTTGTTGCTTTTCTCTGTGCTTCTTCGGGGCTCCGTAATAGTCCTGTGTCTTGAGATCTTTTCTTCGATTTCATTTCTGATATTTCCAAATCCAGTTATTCAAGGTAGCCAGCCGGGTTTGCCAGTGGTTGATGTTTGAGACGAGTGAGGTATTTGTTTTTTTTTTTAATTTATTTATTTATTAAGGATTTCTGCCTCCTTCCCGCCACCGCCTCCCATTTCCCTCCCCCTCCCCCAATCAAGTCCCTCTCCCTCATCAGCTCGAAGAGCAATCAGGGTTTCCTGACCTGTGGGAAGTCCAAGGACCGCCCACCTCCATCCAGGTTTAGTAAGGTGAGCATCCAAACTGCCTAGGCTCCCCCAAACCAGTACGTGCAGTAGGATCAAAAACCCATCCATTGCCATTGTTCTTGAGTTCTCAGTAGCATGGGATAAAACCAGACTTGCTGAACATAGAGGTATTTGTTTGGTACAACACACAACACGGGCACCACGTTTTCAAGGGAGAGCTTCAGCCTCGTGCTCCATCAAATGCAGTTTCAGTACGGAAACCTGAAACCTGGCCGTCTGCGAGCCATCACTCTTGCCTTTGAACACAGGCCTCACGCTCCCAAGGCGAGCACGCAGCAGGCATCCGCCGAGTTAGCCGGATCAATTAAAGGCAGCGAGCAATTGAAGATATTAGTCGCCGGGCATGGAAATGCTAACTGGCTACAGGGCAAGTGTGTCTGTAACAATGTCTGCTGAAACGAATACTTTTCTGGAGAAACAAAAGCTGGGAAAAACATTTAAGTCAAACCGATCTTTAAACAGGATTCTGAACGTGGAAACCATTTCTACACACACATGGCATCCATTAGAGATGCGGGCTAGGGAATTTCTCCTAGGAGAGACTTTGCAGAAGGGAAGGACGTGCATGATAAAGCTTGTCCTCCTGCAGGTCGTTAGAGACCAGTACCTCACCCAAGTCCACACTCTTGGCCACTCAAACTCAAGCGCTGTGTGACAGTCTTCACACAGACCGTCTTCGCGTACTCAACGAGAGTAACAATAACCAGGTTACGTGCTAAAATATTTCAAACTTTACAAAGTGCAATCAGAAGTTTTTAATATTCTCACTCCCCAGAGGCAGTCGTTATTTGCAATTTATTACGTACCTTTCCATTTATATGCAAGCGCATATATGTATATGTATGCGCCATCGTCAGTGTAAATAGTTTTAGTAGATTGCTTTCTGGTATTAAAACCTTGCTGTTGTGTGCATGTTTGCCTTCTATATGAGCACAAACCCATCAGTGACTCTTCGGAAGAGTCACTGCGGGGTCAAAGGATAAACATAGTGCTTTTATTCTGATAAACATTGCCAGGTTCTCTCTGTATATAGTGGTGATGGTGTGTGGTGTGTGTGTGTGTTCAAATATCTACCAGTGTGTAGGCCCATCCCACAGTCTGTGGCGAGGAACACCCCTTTTCTCTGCCTATGGGCTTTAGGTCATTTTCTCCTTGTCTCCTAAGTGACAAACTTGACCTTTTGCAAATTCGACTTTCTTGACTTGCCCATGTTCTCAGGTGTATTTCTGCATAGTTTCTATTTCCTCCTCTGGGGACCACATGGCCGTTTTTCCCGAGGGTTGGCTCCCCGCTCCCGCAGTTTTAGCATTTCCCTTGGTTCTGGGTGGAGCCTCCATTTGCACAGATGCCCTCCAAACCCTCCCTCGTTGCTTCTTAGGGACAGTCCAACTTCCAGAGCGTTTTTTTATTAGCCCTGTGCTGCGACGACGGGGGTTTAAAAGCACAGGATATCTGTCTTTCCCCAAAGGACTGTGAGTGGTGGATGCCGGTCCTGGCAGCCTCTCTGCAGGCTTCCCTCAACGACGCTGGGGCCTCAGCTCAGTGTCTACACCCAGCCTCCTGCGTTGAAGGAGGCCCTAACTCGTTTTCTCTGCCTTTTTCTGGATTCCTGTCAAATCCTGTGGTGATAAAGCTGGCCTGGGTCTGCGCTTCACTTTGAAGTATGACTTGGAGCGTCTGTCCTGAAGGCTGGTGAAACCTGGCCATTGGGGGAAGACTTCATGCAGCTGCGCGGACTCTGTCTTAATTTCGCTAACAGGATTCGGCTGCAGCTATGGAAATAGAAGGCGTTTGTTCATTCTCTGATTTTATATGTTTCCTTAAAGGTTGCGATTTGCATTTCTGTTCTTTACCTCTCTGCTTTCTGAGGAATGCAAAGCCTGTGGGGGAAGAGAGCCTGGCTTTGGAGAGATTTCCAAGCGCAGCTCCCATTTGTATCAAGGGAGGCGGGTCCCTCGTCCTTCCCACCCGGGCCAACTGCCTGCAGCGTAATAGATTGTCTTCCTCTCAGCAGACTCCACGGGAGATGTTCTCAATGGTTTATGCATTCTGGCCGGAAATCACTCCCTGCAGACCGGAGAATTCTTCCTGTGTTCCCCAGCAGAGGTCCCAGGGGACTGAATCTGGCTTGAAGTGTGTAAACCCCATGAGCTGTAAAGAAAAGATCAAGGGCCGACTTGGCACTAAGTGGTTGTTCCAAAGTTTCCAACTGGTCGAAGCTTTCAAAAACAAAGAGCGAGTTCTTGTTGCTTTTACCTCGGGGAATACTTAACAGAAGGTGTCTAAACACCCTCGAAATGCCCCGATCTTAGCAGAAGAGAAGAAATCTGTAAAAGAAAAAGCCACTGATTCCACTTTGGGATGAGAAAGTAGGAAGGCAGGGGGGAAATCATAATCATGGGAGGAATGGGTTATTTGTTATTTGATTGCTCAGAACGGTTTCTTTGACCTGTAATTGTATTGTGCTAGAGTTTAGGCATCGGTGGAACCTTCTGCAATTAAAGCAAGGGATAAGTTTGTTAAATGTGTAGTAGACAGGTGGAACCAACAAGAAAAACCCAGAGACAGGGAAGGGGAGGTCCAAAGAAACAGAAGAGATTTTAAACTGGGAGAGAAGAGGGAAGGAAGGAGAGGGAGGTGGAAAGACAGAGACAGGGAGATAAAGAGAGGCAAAAAGAGGCATGCACACATACACACAGACTGAGAAGGAAAAAGCGAGAGAGACAGAAAGAGAGAGAAGGAAGACAAAGAAAGACAGAAAGAAAAAACCCAAAGGGGTGATAGGGAGAGAAAAGAAAGGAGGGGAGAAACTTGTGTGAGTAGCTCGGACTGTCCAGGCCATCGCCAAGAGCAAGGCCGGCCGAGGCAGCTGCATCACAGTGTTTTCCTGGCTGTCGCACAGGGTCTAAGGGACATAAGGTTAGCAAACCCCCAACATCGCTGCTCACAGTAAGCTTTGTGTTGTGAACCCTTGCTCTCCAGGGAGGCCTGCAGCTTGGGGCTCGAGGTGACCAAGGGCAGGTTTGGAGGATTATTTACTTCACTTCTTTCCATCTGGGCATCCACATTAATTGAGTGCATTCATTTGGTGCCACTTTTTGGTCCCTTCAGAACTCTGGTCATGAAAATGAAGAATCATGATTCTAATATCTCGCACGGCCTGTGAGTCATGGCAGGATGCTTTACTGCCCTGGCCTTTCCAGTTTTCTACGTTTTGATTTGCTGAGTTCCTTCCTCCTCTTTTGTGCAGTTTACTTATTATAATTATTAATGAGGAAGCAGAAAAACGGCTATTCAGTCGGACTTTAGGGAGCAGGACGTAATAAATGGTCTCTGTCTAGGATCTAACATTTGCCCTTAAATACAGTAATTATTAGGTTGCTTGATGATACGCTGAGTTTTACAAGGCTCTTATTAGGGAAAGAAAAAGAACATAATAAATCCACTAATGTGGGTAATGACTGGTATGGAAATTGAAAATGGTTCAAAATTAACCCACTCCTTTTTTCCGTCTCCTAAAGCCCCCCCCCCCCCGGGTCCTAATATTATTCATCACATAAATACGCTTGCTTTTCATTTCAGCTAGTTCTGGGCTGCCAAGACACTCCAGAATTAGTTGCAATTAAGTGCTATCTGGACTTACCCAGGCCTTGCCAACTTCAGGTTCAACTGAAGGAATATGGAACAAACCGGCAGTGGCAGAGAGATATACAAATGGCTGTGTCCGCTTCATGTATCTGCTCGGAGTTAGCTCCCGGGGACTCTGAGCAACACCCAAAGTGAAGGCATTCAATAACTGGAAGCTCTCTGCTCACGATGGGTGCTAAAGCAGGCTCATGGCACGGCTCTCTCTCTCTCTCTCTCTCTCTCTCTCTCTCTCTCTCTCTCTTTCACACACACACACACACACACACACACACATACACTTCTGCAGAGTACAGACAATCCTATCTTAACGTAGGACTTTCCGTGTGTCTTTAATAGAAATCAAAAGGCAGCATGTGATGGGAACATGAAGAAGTCTGATGCGAGAGGAGAATACAGGAATGTTTCCTGCTCCGTACATTAGAGCATGCATGCCTTTTGGGCTGTATAGAACGCTGAATTTATAAAAAAAAAATGTTTATTTGAAGTAAACTCTATAAAGACGTCCCAGATGTTGTCATTTCCTGTAGATGAATCTGATAGACCATTTGTGACTGGAGAGACCTTCCGGCCACCCAAGCCTCTTTCTATTCACCTCTGTTGGTGTTTAAAAGCTTTAAATCTTACTTCAAATGAGGACAGAGTAAGAAAACAGCTTGAATTCTACTGGAGTTGAGTCCTGGCTCCACAAAACAAAATGGAAATAACAAGCATAATGACGAAGCTGCTGCAGCTGTCAAGGGCCCAGGAGAGAACCAAATCGCCGCAGACTGACTCGTGGGTTAGAAGCATTGCCGTTAAAATAGATAAAAGGGGAAAAAACACTAATGACTACTGTATAATCCACCACCCCCTTCGCACAGAGCTAGCCAACGTAGTAAGACAGGAAAAGGAAGTTCAGATATCAATAGTAAATTGCGATACCAAAAATAAGTTGGAAACATATAGTACACTGAGAAGAAATAACTACTCGGAATACAGAAGGCAAAGGATTAATATTACAATTTCCAAAACACCATACAGATCAATAATAGATGATCAAAAAAAGAAAAAAACCCAAAACACCAAAAAATCCCTACCAGCAGAAAGGGCAGTGGAAACAAAAAGCCAATTCACACCAAGGATGCTTTCGATGGCTGGTAGATTTGACTATTCTTAGTTTTAATAAAAATTCAGTAAATCAATGAAATCTCAATTTTTATTCATCATTGGAAAAAAGTTTTTTAAAGATTTAAATTTTGAGGATTGGCAAATAAAGAAAAAATAATTATAGTGGAGTTTTTCTGAGAGCAAATCCAGCGAAATAAAAGTTCACTAGGGTTTTAACTTCTCTCCGTGTAGCACAGTGAAACACACACATACATGCCCATGTACAGTCCGGGCTGTTAACCACGCTGTCTATATCAGTGCAAAAGGTTGTACACTGGCTTATTTCCTTTCTGCAACAGGGTACCGCATACCAGGCAGTTTAAACAGCAGAAATCCATATCCTCATGCTGCTGAAGCCTGTAGTTGAAGGCCTCTGTGGTAGGCTCCTCCTTTGACCTCTACCCTGGCCTGCAGGCAGCCACCGCTACTCTCTGTCTTTCCTGTTTGTTTTCTGGAGTGCCTATGTCTTGACCATCTTTTTTTAGAAGTTCACAGTCTTATTAGATAAGGGTGTACCGATTACCTCGTTAAAGACCCTGCCTCCAAGTATAGTCACATTCATTATAAAGTGTTATAAGGCATCAAAGCTTAGGGCTTAATTCAAAGACACAATCCAGTCTCTAACAGTCCAACTCTCACCATTTGCTGATGATATGATAGTATTACGTAAGTGATCCCAAAATTTCTACCAGGGAACTCCAGTAGCTCATAAACTCCTTCAGTAATGTCGCAGGATAACTACATTAAAGGGTTAACAGGATTAACTCAAAAAATTAGTAGCTCTCCTTTAAACAGATGATAAGCAGACTGAGAAAGAAATCCTATTTCATGGGGACATCTAGTTGATGAATGTCATGATCAGCAGCATCAATGGGCAGGGTAGTGGTAAAGTGTAAAGTGAGGGGGCTAGGGAAGGTAGCTGTCAGCGGTGTCTAGGGTGGTCTCACCTAGCATGTGGCCAGCTTGTACCTGGAGCCAGGCTGTGGTCTTCTCTGCATTCCCATTCCCGTCTTCCCTTCCCGCTACCACCCACCTCTCCTCTGCCTGAGATCTCAGGCACTGTCCATAAGCAGATAGGGGTAGCAGCTTTGCCCAGTGCTAAACCTTCAGAAGCAGAAGGCCATTGCGTCCTATCTGTCGGGAAGCTCTGTCTAAGGCTCAGCATGAGAAAGCTCCACTCCCACCCGCAAGGCAGTGTTTCACAGCTCTAAGTGTTCTTCTTTCATGCTCTGGAGGTATACTGTCATTCTTTAAACCCCTCGATCCAGATGTGGGCCTGGGCCATTACCAACCTCACCAGTTTAAATGAGAACAGTCATCGATGATTGGCTGGTTCAATTGATGCTGCCTTGAAGACCACCTAAGGGAGAGCTAAGAGACCAGCTAAAAGAGAGGGACCCATGGAAGAAGGTGGCAGCCGCTGATGCCCCCAAGATGGCACATGATTTCCCTCAGGCTCACAGGCCACCCGTCCTGGCTATGGTGCTCCTCTCCTGGTTGTGACGCCAGTGGGCTCTCCGAAGCAGTCACCAGTTTCCCTGTAATGGCTTCCTCTGGTGGAAAACACACCCCGAGCCCCCACATTGCACCTTCTCCAGCATCTGCCTCCCCTTCTACTCCCCATTCCCCTCCCACCTCACCAGTTCTTAAGACCTGTGCCTGTCCTCTTGTTGGGGACCCTGCCATGTCTGGTTGCCCAGAGAAACCAATACCTTCTGCTTCTTCCGTTTCGGCCCTGTTGCAGGCTGGAAGATAGAGTGTCCCCCATTTCTGTTACACTCTCTCACCCTCATCAGCCTGTTCTAAGCAGCTGGCCGCTTCTGGGAAAGGGGAAATTAGTTCTCCAAGTGGCATCCAGGGTAAAAGCGGAAGTTCAGTGCTACCGTAAATCATGTAATTGGAAGACCCAAACCCTTCCTTTTCTCCGGCGAAGGCACAGATCCTTATCAGTCAGCTGGAAATTGTTTTAAGGTAATAGGGTGTTGGATATGATTTTTGCAAAATGTTATTGGAAGGATTAAAAATAACATCAGAAAACCTACCAGTTTACCCAAGATAGGTCAAGTCACTCAAGGACCTGATGGGTTGCCCGCTGGGTTTCCAGAAAGGCTCTGTGAGGCAGATCCAGTATTTACTTTCAAACACCTGGATGTGCCCCTCCCACCCAACCAGGTAGCCACTCACATTGCCTTTGTGATACAGTCGGCCCCAGACATAAGGAGAAAGTTCCAGAAATTTGAGGTATTTGAAGGGACGGGTAGGTCTCAACTTTGCCCAAAACACAAGATTCAGCCAAAGGCAAACAGGGAAAGAAACTGTCCTGTGAGGTGACCGCTACCCTTAGGAAAACATGCAAGAGAGGGTACGGGGAAAACAGACCAGGGGAGAAAGTCCACAAGCTCACCGCCAGCACTGTCTGGGGAGACCTGAGCGCAGATCTGCTGGAATTCACAAGCACCATGCTCCAATGGGTAGGCGACCTCTTTACAGCTTTGATCACTGAGGAAGAATGTAGATTAGCAACAGAAGGCTTTTTAGAAACCCTCCAAGTCATAGGGTACAGAGTCTCAGTTAAGAAGGCTTGGGTGTATGTCTTTCAGGGCACACACCCTGATTATCAACTAGAGGAAGAAAAGCTGACATATTCCTATGGCCCTAATTCAACAATCCAGCAAATCCCTGTTCCCACATTACAAAATCCAAGAGAGGGAATATCTGGGGGTGGTTAGATCCTGCAGGCTGTGGATAATGGGACTCACTGAGATAACCAAGCCCCTCTATGCCAGCACCAGAGGACCCCAGCCTGTGGGATGCACTGAGACCAAGCAGAGGACCTTTGAAGTCTTGAAGAAGTCCCTGGCCTTAGGAGCAACTTGCTGTTTCTATGCCAGCCAATCAGTAGTAATTAGGGAAAACCTTGCCTTGGTCAGGAAAACCTCAAAGAAAGCAAAGAAAGGAGGCCTACAGGAGATAATCAGTGTGAGCCTCTTTTTCCCTGGTCCCACAGCTGACCACCTTACTATCAGCATTAGCTGGTACTTGATTCCTATTCTGATTGGGCTAATGGTGACACCCTGCTTCCTCAACTGCGTGAGCAACTCAGCTAGTGGTCCTTAGGACCTACTGTGCGCCCCTGGAAGAGGATGCACCAGCTCTTTGACACATGTGCATAAAACCAGTGGAGAATGTGACAGGGCAAGACAGGGCAGAGGTTCCTCCATCTTGTATTCTTACTGAAGCCATTCCAGTAAGAATTTGATCTCTTGATGGAGAATTCCATGCAAAATTACCTAACTCTATTCTAGGAACCTGAGATCAAAATACCCCAGCTTGGCAGGCTAACCAATCCTGCAACTTACCCAGGCCCAGAACCAGGGTTATGTGTTGGCCCACCCCAACATCCATCCCATCTATGATCTCCTGGAGCATGGGAGGGAGTTGGTCCTGTAGACCCAGAGCTGCAGGTTCTCCATGACACAGGGCAGCAATGGAGGTCCAGGAAGAGTCCCAGTAAAGCCCAGCCTCTGTGGTGTAGCAGAGACCAGGGGCCTCGAACCAGACCAAGATTCTTTGAGATGAACTCTTGTATGTAAAGATGTATGGATAAAGGGGTTGACTACATGACTCACTGTGTCACACTGCAGCTTCCATGATGAGAATCTCTCTCTCTCTCTCTCTCTCTCTGTCTTCCTCCTCCCTACTTTTCCTTTTAAATTTTATTTTGTTATATTTTCTGGGGTGAGGGAGATGAGTGAAATAGGGAGACAAGATGTGGAGACACAATGTGAAAGCTACAAAGGATAAATAAAAAGAAAATTAAAAACAAAAGCTACCCCGGCTAAAGTATTTTAGCTTCTGTTAAAGTGCCCGCTTGTACAAACCTCCCCGCTCCAGCTAACCACCTACCTTAGCTTTTGCCAGACTGCTTGATTGTGCCAACTTCCTCCTGCAGCTGCCGAGCGAGATGCCAGGATGTGGCTTTTGTCTTTCTAAGTCCATGGTTTTAAATGCTCAGGGCTACACTTGGGTGCTGAATACCTGAGTAGAGTCCCAGCCAGCTGACTGGAATAAAGGCTTTCAATTGGCAATACACCGTGTCTGAGTGGTTCTCTCTCTGGTTCCCTGTAACACAGCCACCACTCCTTAAATGGAACAATTACCAGTTACCAAACTTCTACCAACGTGATTAATTTTTCCCGGTTCAAAACTTTCTGTACATAGAACAGCACAATAATAGGTTGTTTCGTCTGCTTCTTTCAATCAGCAACACGTCTGTAGCAACCATCCATGCTGGCATCAGAGGCAGCAATTCTTTTAGATAATTGTATAGTATAGTACAGTATAACGTTGCATGACTGCAGAAACCAATACTGAAGTTTGCTTTCATTTTGGGAACTGAACGGTTAGGGCTCTTCATATGCATTTCTATGGATGAATACATACAAAGCACATGGAAAATCCACATCTTCACCAGCAGGAAGTACTATCAAGTTATCTTAATAAGAATGGCTTAGAAGCATAAGAATCTGTATTTCCATGGTGGCTGGGATCCTTTCTGTATGCACCCAGCTGCCCGGATCCCCTCTTCTGTAACACTGCTGTTCAAGTCCTTGCACAGTTTCCAGCTCTCAATCTTCTCAAAGATTTGGAATGCACACACCGGTCACACTTCCTGCATACGTGCTACAAGCTCTTCACTTTGGGCTGTGTCTTTGCCCCTAACGTAGTATCCCGGAAGCTCAGGGGTTTTATTTTAATGACATCTATCTCATCAGTTGTTTCTCTGTTACTGTTATCTTCTTAGACTTTAGCTACGAATTTTTTCTCTGTTCCTAAAGTCTTGAAGGTACATGCTGATAACTTCTAGATTCTTGAAGCCTTGTTTCTTTGGATTTCTTATGATTAGTTTGGATCTGGTATTTTTTTTTGATCTGTTTTTGTTTGTTTGTTTCTAGTCATGGATATCCAACGAGTCCAGTATTATTTATTGTCAGTACCATAATTTCCCATGGTGCACTGCTGTAAATCAAGCAGCTGACTTTCTGTTGGAGCCCTTAGATGCTGTTTCCTTGGGTCATATCATTCATTTTAATTATGGTAATTTTTAAAAAGTGTTGACATATGTAGCTCTCTACTTTTGAAGGGTGCATTAGATATTCTAGCTTATTTGCATTCCCATATAAATTTTAAGATCAGTTTGTCAGTCCCACGAAATATTGGCTCTCGTCTTGGTTAAGATTGCTTTCAGCTTGGAGGCTTAGGTGAAAAGACTGTGAATTTAAGATCAGTCTGGGCAACATAACCAGACCTGTTAAAAATTTCAACCAAACCAAACAAAAAAAGTTACATGAAATTTATGGATCTGTTTAAGAATATGCATGGACAAGAATCAGTAACAAATCAGGTATTGGTGAATAAAGTCCAATACTAATGATATGAATTGTTTTCTTGTCATACTGTCTGATAGCCATTAGAATGTCCCTCCACTTTAAACTTCACCTCTGTAAATGGTTTATTATAATTTTAGAATCACATATAATGCAGTCGTGGAATGTTAGACTTTTTCTTTAGCTGATATGTAACAAGCTCTGATAATTTCATTTTTAAAATCCAGTTGGATGACGATGGATACATCCTCCTTTGTATTCTGAATACATTTAGGTGAAACAAGACTGTCTCATCCGGGGAACGAGAGGGAAAGACACCTGGCTAGATGATAATGAAAGCAACATCGGTCTAGGGAAGGGATAATAGGCCCCAGAGGAAAGGTCAAATACTAGAGTGTCAGAACATGAACACTGTCCAAGGGGGGAAGTGCTGCTTCCCTTGTATGGGCCGCTAGCCAAGGCATGCTCTAGTTTGAAAGTCTAATGAAATTTAGGGCAGCAAGAAACGCAGGTTATAAATGGCAGGATGAAAAGACAGGGCTAGAGAGAAAGAGAGGGAAAAAAGACGAAAGGAGACAGAGGGACGCATGCATATATGTATGGACACAAAGCAGGCTGCAGAAGCCATGCTGAGAGTTTGGTTTATGTTCCCCCCCCCTCCCTTAGAGTTCACAAAACTTTTCCATGGGGCCTCCCCCTGCAGATGTGTGACACCCCTGAAGGAAGTCTATGTGGGGGCAACACAAGAGTCACACTTCATCCCAAGGCACTTCCAGACTTTGGCAAGACTTCCTGTGAATTCTATGCGTATGAAGACTTTGGTCTTTTAGACGGGCACCTCCTTCGTACGGGGAGAAGAGCCAGAGGCAACAGAGGAGTGAGTGTTCTCCAACATCTCACTTTGAGGATTTTATAGTTCTCAGAGGTAGCTCTATCATGTCACCATCTCTGCTCATAGAAGCAAACCTCTCAAGGACCGAGGAGTCTCACAACACACTCCTGAGCAGGGGAGGCGGTAGACAGGGCTACCCACGGAAAGGGGAGCCTGGGGACCGCCTTTGCGTGAGAAAGGGACCAGATGTTTACATATCATCCAGTGTATGCATCTCCAGGTTCTATATCTATGGATTCAAACAAACATGACCAAAACTATTTCTAAAAATCTCATTTATACAGACTTTCGTGGGAATTATTGCCCAAACAATACAATGTGCCATCAATGTACGGAATATTTATGCTGTGTTGGGGATGGTAAATTCTCTAGAACTGATTTAAAATATATAAGAAAATGTGTGTTGATTATGCATGAACATTGCACTGTTTTATTTAAGGGACTTGATCCCTTCTAGATCCCAAGGGACAGCAGTACATTCTTCCATCCTCTCTGTACAAAATCTGAGGGCCCCGTATACATGGTCATTTCTTATAAGCTCCATCTTTGTGGTTCTCTCTACTTCCTAGAAAAGTAGTTCTTTCGCTTTTTGTTCACGTCTACCTCCACACATGTTTTCCCCCTCTAATACTGTTGATTACAAATTTACACTAATTTATACTGACTGTTCAGAAATGCCACTATAAACCACACTGGTTCAATATTTACTGGAAGACTTCCTCTTTTTCCACTCATGTCTAATGTGAGTCATATCTCATACTAAATGTTTTCTTGTTTTTATTTAGAGATGTTGGTACAAAGACACTGTGTTGTGTTTTCAAAGACATTGCTGATAAGTGTTAGAGGGATACAGTTAAGCATCATCTAACAAGACTTCTATAGAAGACCGTGAAAGCTAATAAAACAGAAATAATTTATAGTCTATTAGAAAGGGAAATCAGAGAATTTAAAATGCCCTATTAACCCCCAAAATGAAAATGAAAATAACATAATATGTAGAATGTGTAGAAAACAATGACAATAAGTCAGAAAAATTAAATGTTGATAATTACATTAAGTACAAATAAAAGGCACATTTTGTTAGTAGATAATAAAATACAGCCCAAGTATACAATGCTTTCAATATAAGGGTTACAGAAATATTAAAAGTAAAACGGGAAATACATAAAATGCACAATGGGATGGAAACTAATGTGACTCTCTCACTGGTGAAAATTGGCTTCAACATAAAAGACTTTGCTATAGTGATAAGAACATATAACATTCAAGCCTTAATTTATGTGCAGAAAATAAAATAACCTCACATATGTGAAGGTAAAATACCTGACAGAATCAGAGACAGCCACATCTCTCCTCATAGCTGGAGATTCTTAGCAAATCTCTCTGTTTCTCCATAGAATAAGAGTCAAAAATGTCAGCAAACATGTATGTGAATTGAAAGCAAGAGTAACAGACTTAATAAAGTTTATATACAAAGTATTCTGTGGTCAGAATCTGTAGAAGACACATTCCTGTGTGACATACTTGGGACGCTTACCAAAGGAACCACATTCTTGGCTTTACAGAAATATCTGAAAATATTAATCGCACATTGTATTACCTCACAACAGTAGAACTAAGCATAAAGGCAAGAGTAACAAAGAGCACTGTGGGAAAGTCCCTACAGTTCCGTAAGCATCAGTGCCTCTGAGCAGCCCAGAGTAAAGAAGAAATTACAGTGAACTCTTAAGTGAGAAATTGAATGCATGGTGAGAGTAAAATACATCAAACTTGTAGAGCCCGGTTAAATATGTGCTTAGAAAAATGTGCATAGCTTTAAATGTAGGTGTTAGGAAAGAAGAGTGACGTGCACAGCATACACAGTCACCACTAGAGGTCTGGAGAGGAGCAATTAGCCTCAGGAGAAGTGGAAGGGAGTAATAAAAAGCAAAATCCAGGTACTAAGAAAAAAAGGGAGAGAGAATAACCAAGAGTCAAAAGTCAATTATTTGAAAAGATTCTTTCTTATCAGTAAATTTCTATGGATATTATTCAAGAACATTGAGAGGAGAGGCAGAGCAGAAGGGGATAGATAGATAGATAGATAGATAGATAGATACATACATACATACATACATACATACATAATACATAGATAGATACATAGATAAATAGATACATATGTAGATATACACATAGATGATGGATGGATGGACGGACGGACGGACAGATAGGCAAACAGACAGATAGATAGAAACAGGCCATGAAAAAGTTGGCACTTGCAGAGGAAACCCCGTAAATTCAAGAAAAAAACAAAATCAGATTTAAGCCATGTCCTGCAGACAGTTGAAATGTAAGGGTAATCCCCAGCTCATACCATGAAGTCTGTACACTGTGATAGCACAAACATAGTGGGATACTGCAAGGAAGGAAAAACTGTAGGCTTAGATCTCTAATAAAAGTACATTTTCAAAATCTCCGATAGAACCGTAGAAACTGAGCGCAGACACATATGGAAAGGGCTACCCCGTGGGACCTATTGGGTCCCTTCCGTGCATTAAAGGTGGTTTTCTAGTTCCGGTCTGCTACTGTGGCAAAACACTGACCAAAAGCAGCCTGGGGTGGGGGGTGGGGGATTTATCTGAGTTACATTTCCAGCCTGCAGCTTATCACTGAGGGAAGTAGGGAAGGAGCTCGGGCAGGAAGTAAATGAAACGCTGCTGCTGCTGCTCCCGGCTCACTCTGGAATGTTCCATGCTTAGCTAGTTTTCTTAGGTGGCTCAGATCCACCTGCCCAGGGATGGTGCTGTCCACATTGGCTGGGCCCTCCCACATTCAAGACAATCTCCCCACAGATATGCCCACAGGCCAATCTGATCTAGACAGTTCCTCAGTGGAGACTTCCTCTCAGATGACTCAGGCCAGGTCTACTTATTGTTAACGCTAGCTAGCTAGGACAGCTGGTTTCACACTTGAAGCAGCAATGCAGTTGGTCACACCTTTAGAAGAAAAGTTACCTCCATTGATTAACACCAATAGTGGCTGGGAAACATTGGACTAACGGAGGAGACTGATAGAGACTCTTAGCAATTTAGACGTTGAAAGGAAACTTGATATTGAGAAAGGGACTTTCAAAGGAAAGAAAGAAAAGAAATCTATCTTTAACTTAGTACTGGAAAACTTGCTTCCCTCCTTGGTGGCCAAGAAGAAAGGACGTCATTGTTCTTGTACTCAGGACTGGCCATCCCAGGTCATTTGAAGATAGAGAAACCCCTAAGGCCTGGCTCCTCGAACACACCACAGAACAGCATACCACAGAGCCCTACAGTGTCTATAATAATACTTAGGGATCAGGAGAAAGATGGAGACCATTCAAGGGGCCTGGTAGAAGAAGACGCAAGGAATTTATGTCTCAGAGAGAACTTCTTAACCCTTGCAGGCTTATGGGGCGTGTGCGACATCAAGAAGAATTCTCTGGCAGATAAATGGCTCGGCAGGTAAACCACTCACCTTGCAAGCATGAGAGCCTGATCTCCGATACCCAGAGCCCACATGAAAGGCCAAGCATGCCAGGGCGCTCTCATAATCCAGAACTAGAGAGATGAAAGACAGAAACAGCGGATTCCTTGCAGTTCACTGGCCAGCTAGCCTTGCCTATGTGGTGAGATCTCATTCCAATGAGATCCTATGCAGATAGAAGATGAAGGAGCCCCGAGGAGCTTCTCCCAAGGCTTCCTCGACCTCCACATGCATGTGCTAATACATGAATGTATGCGCCCACACATGTGTCCCCATTCCCGCCCATCCAGGTATACCAACACATCTGTATACCCCCCACATGCACCCCACACATGTGAATCCACATCTGTGCAACCCTACACACATATACTCACCCCCCAAACACATGTACTTACATATCTGCATATCCACACACGTGTACCTTCACATCTGTGTACCCAAACATGCACATAAATATACATACACACAGAGAGAAACAGAGAGACAGACACAGAGATGAGAGACAGAAAGTCATATAAATACACACACACATACGGGGGGGGGGGCGAGGAGACTTGAAAGCATCAGAAAGGGCCCATGAGCATTTGCAAGAAAGGAAGAGCTGAACTGAGTCTGGGGTGGAGGAAGGAGGAAGGGCAGGCTATGGGGGAAGGTGTGAAAGAAGGCGGGATGCTGAAGTCAGAAGGCCGCAGCGGGGGGGTGGGGGGGTCTGGCTTGGGTAGGAGAGAGGTCTACAGAGTATTGTTGCTGTGGGCCCTACATGCTCGTGCTTTCTATGGAAGACCTTCTCATTGAAGACCTTCTCAAAAGAAAATGCCGGACGTTCGGTTCACTTTGATTGTTAAATAAACAATAAGCATTTTTGTTCTTATTTCTATATTCCTAATATTGCCTGAGGCATGCTCAGTGAAAGAACTGTTGTTTAAATGCAAATTATTTGTTTGGGCATCACTAAATCTGAGAATTCTATTCCAATTATAAATTCGCGACTGTAAGCTTACAAATGATGCTGAAGAATTTTGACGATAGCACAGCTCTCATTCATTCGTGACACCATGTGTGTGCGCAAGTCACTGGTGGTCAGGAGAGGCCCTGGATCCCTGGAACTGGCTTTAAAGGTGGTTGCAAGCTGCCCTGTGAATTCATGGAACTGAACCTAGGTCCTCTGCAAGAACAGTAAGAACTCTTAACCACCGAGCAGTCTCTCGAGGCCCAGCACAAGCTGGACATGATAGTACAGGCTTGTAATCTTCACCCACACAGGAAGACTTCGAATTTGAGGAGTTTAAAACCAAGCTGAGCCACATAGTGAGACCCTGACTTAAAAAAAGGCAAACACAAGGCAAAAATATCAAACACACATACTAGTTTCAAAAATTATACTTACTTTCTTTCTGTTAAAACGCCCTTCTAATTTGTTGTGAGGGATTGTGGCCTGAATGCAGATTTTACATGAGATGAAAATGAAGATATTTTCATGGGTGCCAGGGCAGCAAGGCAAGTGGGGCCTCGAGGAGGTTTTATGAGTGGGGACAGGGGTGCTGAACTGGAGCAGAGAAGCTGGGAGCACTCAACACAGTCTTCCAAGAATGCAGTTTCCTGCTAACCCTAATGTAAAAACACAGCAAACACCTAAATCCCTTCTTCAGCTGCTCATTGGGAAAAACAAAACAAAACATTGTTTTAACACCTCTTTACTCTGTTTCCAATGCTTTCTTTTAAAATTCATAAATCCTCTTGTCTAAAGATATACATATACATACACCGGACACACAACACGTTGATTGCTGCTGGGGATTCAACTCAGGGCCTTGTGCCTGCTGAGCTAGCAGCATACACTGAGCCATAGCCCCAATCCTTGAGTTGTAGTTCTTATTCATATTCCATCTTTCTCATTCGGTCTATTTTCTCCCTAGAGTAATTTAGGTATTTCTTCTCTGTAGCCTTTTAGCCCATTCTGTAAATGAAACTGAATATATATTGAAATACATATTGTCAATTCTTTGTAGCTTTAATATTTCTTTAAATCAATTCTTAAATCTCCTGAAAAGGTGCATTTCCACAGCACACAGTTCGAATGCCTGGGGTTACTTTTAGTGCCTTTGGCCATGTGTAGACCAACCTGTGAATCCCATGCATTCTACCCTTGTGTTCTACCGTCTCCCTCTTTCTGCACCTTCGTAGAAAATATAAAACTCCTTTCATAAACACAAGCTACAATATGTCCCAGGCACCGCATTTAAAAGATTGTTTGCTTTGCAGAAGTCTATCTCCACTGAGGAAGTCCGAATAAATAGCCTCAGGAGCCACTGTCACCGCTGAATAGAATTTATTCAACATTCACTGCATGGAAAATGCTCCAAAGATTTGTGCTGTTTATACCAGTTCTCTTAAGACTCTAGCTTCATTTCCAGTGACATCCAGGCCCACTCCCCTGGTCCAGAGAAAGGCAGGTGGCAAATAAGTCAAACTTTGGATGAATCAGGTACAAGGTCTCTGGAGTTCCTGCTTGTGGGGTCTTTAGAGCTTCAAACAATCAGAGAGCAGAAATGCTACCTCCAGGTAGCTTGGCCCCAGCACCATCCCTGGCCTGGGGTCTGTGCTCTGGGCTACCTCATCAAAGGGGCCTTTGCTAACTGATGTCTGAAGTAGAACCTTCTACACTCTCACCTTCTCATACTACTGCAGTTTTCTCGATGGCACTAAGACCAATTCATGTATTAAATATCTCCTTGTAAACAAAAACGTCAAGCAGGAACTGTGTCTTTTTTTCTCATTTGTTTCTACCACTGAACATGGTTTTTCTTTGTATTTCATTCCTTTTGTGTGCGTGCGTGTGTGTGTGTGTGCGTGTGTTTGTGAATGCACGTGTGTGTGTGTATGTGTGCACATACACAGCTCAGGGTTTGGTTGATCCAGTAAAACCCATTGGTCAAGTACTGCTTGCACTGGCAATAATAAACAAAGCCATGCATTTTCTGGCAAAAACACAAGAGCACTTAGCACCTCCTATGTAAAGGATGGTATCACTCTGTGAATTGGTTTGAAAATCTTTTTAAATGTTATTTTAATATCTGAGTCATTTAATGTGCATTTTTGGTATGATTTACTAAGTCCACTTAATGAAAGAAGGACCCATCCAAGGCTTCTGCTACCACGGGTGGAACACTGCTGAACAAACCCGAGTGAGGGTGGGTATGCAGGAAAGAAAGCAGAGGCAGGCAGTGGGCAGAGGAGAGGGCTGTACAGGTTCCTCAGGGGCTGTGCAGCCTCTTCAAAGTGCTGAGAATTTAGGTACCCTAACATTTTGTTTTGCCTGGAACTGAACAAGGTGTGTGTGTGTGTGTGTGTGTGTGTGTGTGTGTGTGTATGTGTGGATGTATGTGTGCGGATATGGATGTGTGGATGTGTTTGGATTGTGTGTGGATGCGTGTGTGAATGTGTGTGTGTGGATGTGTGTGTGGATGTATGGATGTATGTGTGTGGATGTGTTTGGATGTGTTTGGATTGTGTGTGGATGCGTGTGTGAATGTGTGTGGATGTGTATGTGTGTGTATGTATGTGTGTGTGTAAGTGTGTGTGTGTGTGTGTGTGTGTGTGTGTGCTGAGTGTGCAGCAGTTAATGAGTGGAGAAAAGGAAAATAGGAGAGTCCACATTCTCTCCACGGGGAGATCTCTCTCTCAATCTCTCTCCCATTAAAGTCCGTCATCCAAACTGAAGGCAGAACATGAAACCCAGAATCAGCGGGACCCGCGTTTCCTGTGATGTTCCCTTCACCGTGCTCAGTAGTGAACATCTTCCTGAGCAGCGCTGCCTTTTGTCCGACACCCTGGAACATTTTCCCATGAACTCACTATTTCTTCCCCACTGGTGAGGCCTCTGGAATGGAGACAGGCTCTTGTGACGGGTTTTCCTCATTAGCAGAGAGAACGCAGGCGCTGATTTATCTCCAAAGCCCCTGGGATGACTTCTGTGCTTAGATGTCGAAGAATTTCTCCTTCTTCTGAACCATTAATTTTATCATTATGGAAATAGCTCCCATAATGGATAAAACATTGTCAACTGAATTTGACAGACTATTCAAACACTTCTGAAAGTTTGTAAGCTCGGGCTCCTGCCTCTTGGGACTTACTTAAAACACGTGCACCCGTATTTATATTCTCTCTTAAATGTCAATGGAAAAATATCTTCCTGATAAGGTCTTTGTAACGCATCCAGTCAGTAATCAAGGATCATGCCCCTCCAGTCCTCAACCGAGACATGCTATTATTCATGAAATAGGGCTGTTCATTCATCTTTCCCACTAGCTGCGAAATCTGAGGCTTTGCCAGAAATAGGAAAAGGCCACCCTGCAAAAGGTATTGCTCAGAGGCCAGCAGATCTCTGTGAGTTCAAGGCCAGCCTGGTCTATGTTCCAGGACTATATAGAGAGACCCTATCTCAAACTAACACAAACGAAGAGGTATTTATTTGCTTGTTATGTGATAAATATTTTTATGGCACTTAGAATTTCAGATAATAATGGATCCACACACAGAGGCAAGGGAACAGTAGAGATCTGTGTGCCTTGACCTAGCAGCTCCCAAGGACACAATTGTGGGAAAACCAGGACAGAGTCTGGAGAGCAGGCTCAGTAGCTCCGGGCACTTGCTGCTCTTCCAGAGGACCAGAGTTTGTACCAACACCCATGTCAAGTTACTCACACCAGGCTGTAACTCCAGCTCCCAGGGATCAGATGCCTTCTTCTGACCTCCTATGCTCCTGAACTCGCACGCACACAGAACCACACAGAGACACACACATTTACCCATAGTTTGAAATTTTAAACTTTTTGAAAATCTCTAGGGCAATACATCAAGTATCTTATGAACGTTGGTAAGTAGGGATCTTGTTCCAACTTCCTGTGTTACTTGTATGCAATCATGTGTGTGTTGAGAACAATGTAGTTTTAGCATGTGTAGACTGTTCTACTACAGTCGAAGCAGAGAAAAGGTTCAACACTGCAGACTTGCTCAGGTTGGCCTTCTGAAACAGACTCTGTCTCTCTCTCTCTCTCCCTCCCTCTCTCTCTCTCCTCTCTCGACGGGTTTCTCTGTAGCTTTGGGGTCTGTCTGGAATTAGCTCTTATAGATCAGGCTGGCCTTGAATTCACAGAGATCTTCCTGCTTCTGCTTCCCAAGTGCTGGGATTAAAGGCGTGTGCCATCACTGGCTTCTCTGTCTTCTTTCTCTTCTCTAGGGTGTTGGTTTTCTTGTTGTTTTGGGGGGTTTTTTTGGGGGGGTGATTTTTTTCTTTTAACTTTATTGAACTTTGATGACTAATTACAAACTTAAGAAAATAATTTGTCTCCTATTTGAACAAGGTACTCTCCTGGTGGCAGATGCAGACAGCTTCATTTTTGGACCTGAGCTAGCTTTCAGCCCCAACTTACCTCAGCAGGCACTTTCTGCAGCTCCCTTGCTCTATAACCCTGTCTTGTGGCTTTGTGTTCAAGCAACAGCACTGAAGGAATTAAAAAGGAGGCATCTTGAGGCATCATGGGACCAGACACTTCACTGCTTGGAAATATTTAGGTAAAAAATCATCAATTAATATTCCAAATTTTCAGATAAATCAAGACTTCTCTCCCAAATTTAGGAGTTCTGTTGCAAGTTCGAAATGACAGTATACAGAGTGCAGGTTTAGCTTCTTACTGGGACAAGGGTGTCACCAGTCTCTAGAATAGAATACCAGTCTCTAAAATATGAGGATACCCCAAAAAGCGTTTTTAAATAGATATAACAAGTCGGTTACAATATTTATCCTTTATTAGAATCTAATGTGATATATCCAGGCTGACACTCCCCATCTGCGACTGTGGATGCTTTTGCCCATCAGATATTAAAGGCCAGCAAGGAAGCCCTCGAAGTCGGCCAAATGACTTGATAAAATATAGCCTTCTTGTCACCCTTAGTGCTTAAATAATTCATTGCCAAACTGGGTGGCTCTCAGAGTTGACATTTACTGCTGTTTGCTGCAAAAGAGATTACAACCTAAGACGAGGGCCAGAGCTGTTATTACCCCTGCCAACCAGGAGAACAAAGGCCTGGGTTCAACCTCTGTGATTCTCTTGCTGCTCTGTGGCTCTCAAGACAGATAGTTTCAAGCAGCGGGCTTCTAGAGAGACACTCAAGAAGTGTTTACCCAGTGGTCCCAATAACCCCTGCATATACAGACACTCAAACCCATGCAAACACAGAAAGCTTAAAAGGTCCTTCATTTCCCCCACCACCCCGCCACCTCTCATGCTGTGTCCTTTGTCTCTTTTTTTCCAAAGTCTCTAGGTTAGAAACAAAAGAGATGGGCCTTCTGTCCACGAGGAAATCATATCTGCAGTGGGAATGAGTCATTTTGGTTTTTAAACTTACAAAGATCAAATTCAGCAAAGACACATTGAATTGAGTCCCTTAAATGTCTACGGCACTATAATGTTGTTTTAGGGGACACAAGGTGAATTTCTCCTCTTTCTAAGGAGGAGGAAATCACTATTTCCAGAGCACTTGTACAAGCCAAGCCTTTTGTACTTATCATTTCCTGTGATCCCATGACAATATAAAGAAGATATTAGAGCTTTCTATGCCGGGAAACATAGGCCAGGCATGTTGAGGGGCTCGCCCAGGCTCACTCAGCTGATAGGGGTTTGCAAAGCTGGGGTTCACACCAGGTGGCTCTGACTCTGGCAGCCAGGCCCTTTCCACCCTGCGTCATTTAAGGAGGGCTCACAAAGGAAAGGTCTCTAGAACACCGTGGAAACATGGAAACCTAAGTCACGGCAAAGCTAACACAAAGCAGACTTTAGTAAACTGCAGAAGAAATGTTCAATTGAAGGATTATAAAGCAATTTAATCCGTGGCTGATGGAGTGGCCATTGTGATAAACATGTCAATGAAGCTGTTGTCCCGGCTGCTGAGGGTGCTGGTGACACGTGACTTTTAGCTGACAATTCCTTCTGGAATTTTCCCTTCTTGAGAAGCTCACGTCCATTGACCCACTGATGTGTGAGCCAAGGCCTGACCACAGAGTCTTGCTTTCAAAGCTTGTAAGGGTTGTGCTAGTTCCAGAGGGTCCTCGTCTGCCTGTTAGCTGCAGCTTCCCTTCCCTCCTATCTGGAGGAGAGGATGCGCAGGGCTCTGGGCGTAGAGAATGGAAGCGAATAACTGGACATCACTGGGCAGATGGTGCTTCCTTCAGCACTTTTGTGGGCAGAGGATTAGATTTTTTTGGAGAAAAAGCTAGGTTGAAGGCGGGCTTTATCACTTACTATCTGAGGAGTTTGAGGGCGTCACTTCATCTCTCCAAACCCCAGCTTCTTCTTGTGTTAAGACAACACTTACAGTGTTGAATGTCTGGAAGTTTCGTGGCATTAATACACACAAACACACACACACACACACATATATACACAAACACATATACACACATACATAAACACACACACAGACATATATACACAAAACACACACAAACACACCCAGACATACACATACAAACACACACACAGACATACACACACAAACACACATACACACACATCTCTCTAACTCTAAATCAGCGCTTCTGTATCTCAACCTGTTGGTTGTGACCCCTTTGGGGGTCAAATGACCCTTTTACAGGGTTCACATATCAGATAGCCTGCATACAAGATATTCACATTACAATTTATAACAGTAGCAAAATTACAGTTATGTAGTAGCAACGAAAATAATTTATAGTTGGGGATCACCACAACATGAGGAGCTGTGTTAAAGGGTCACCACATTAGGGAGGTTGAGAACCACTGCTCTAGACAGATGTGAGTTCTAACTGGGAAGCTACAAAGGCCCCAGCAGGGCTAGCAGAGAGTAAACAGCCTCCCTCCTCTTTCCTCAGGCTGTTTCTGTAACTGAGGTTTTATTGGAACACATCTGCATCTGTTCTTCAGATATTGTCTATGACTGCTTCTAAAATATAGCCTGAGACAGAGGGAGTTACCATAGAGATCGTATGCTGCCCTTACACCTGAAATATCTACAGTCTGGCCCTGTAGGAGCACTTTGCCTCTCCTGACCTTGAATGTCATAGCAGAAGCAACAGTGCAGGTGCCTGGTAAAGGAACAGGACAGGGAGAAATTTACAAGACACAGCAACCACTCAAGCTTAGCGGGGCAAAGGGACAAGATCCCTAGCCTTGGTCATTTCTAGAAAGGAGACATCTGATTGAAAACCAGAGGTTAGTGGTCTTTACCAGCATGTCCCTGGAGGTCCTGTAAGGGAAAAAGATTTGAAAGTCAGAGATTTTTGGAGAAAACCAGGTTGAAAAAAATTGAAGGCTTCTCCATTGCAGGACTTGTCAGTGGCTGTGGCATGTTGGTAAGAATCGGGTATGCCTAAGCAGTACATAGATACAGGTGACTGGGTAAGGCTTGAAGAAATCACCTGCCCAGGGTTCAAAGAGATGCTTTGGAGCAGAGGCTAGCATCACATCCAGAAGCCCCACTGGGAGGTCGCTGCCAATGATGCTGGCGGTGTGTGGTAGTAAAAGCCGTCAAGCCAAGTGGACCTTGAATTGTTGATGCTTCTTTTTTAAAAAAATATTTTTTATGGTTTATTTAACTTTATTTTTTTATGTGCATTGGTGTGAAGGTATCAGATCCCCTGCAACTGGATCTTCAGACAGAATTGAACCAAGATCCTCTAGAAGAGCAGTCAGTACTCTTAACCCCTGAGCCCTCTCTCCAGCCCTAGTTGATGCTTCTTAAAAGGCTGTTGTAATGCTTAGTCTGATCAGCTGGCATCAACCCTACATCAACCCCCAAAAGCACAGCGATTTAAAACACAAAAAGAAATAGCTCAACGGTTAAGGGCTGACGTCCTGAGTTCAGTTCCCAGCAGCCACATGGCGGCTCACAACCATCTGTAATGGATCTGATTCCCTTTTCTGGTGTGCGTGAAGAGAGGTCACTCATATACATAAAATAAATATGTAAAAAAATAAAAAACCAGAAAACATCTACATGCTGGCTATAACTTTGATAACTATAGATGGCTTTCACATCTCCAACTCTGGCTGCGGGCTGCAGGTTCAAATCAGGCCTACTCTAAGGAACACTTGCCTTTCTGGGACCAGCAGTCTATCACTGGCGTAGTCTACTCCTGTAGAGCAAGTCTTTGCATTATATCTGCTAACCATACCCACTAAACCCACTGTCCAAAGCAAGTCACATGGCTGAACCCAAACCCAGGGGCCTGGATGTCTGTTCCACCTCTGTAGAGGTGGAACGCAATTGCCCAGTAAAATGCATGAATCCGGGAAGGAATAAAAGAATGGAACCGGTTGTCAGTCTACCAGGACCCAGGCATGAAACTCATCACAGAGCAGACAACAAACATTTAAGGTCTTCTGTCCAGAAACACACAGAACGCTGTCCTCGAGCTTCAAGTTTAGTCCTTAGAGGTTTTGTTACTCATTCAGAACTCGTCCAAGTTTTGGCTCAACAAGATGCACGCTCCCAAGTTAGCTGAGTGTTTGTGGATAAGTCAGGAAAAGCCAGCAGGCTCCTCTTGTACTCCTTCCCAAGCCAAAGAGTTGTGCATCTGCCCTCTCTCCTGGTGCCCTCCGGGTTTCTCTGCTACACGCTCTGCTTCTTGTCCTTCTGCTTCTGAGTCACCTCTCTTGGTTGTGGTGCTAACCTGGGGCTGATGGGATGACCTGAGCTGGGTTCAGGTTCCCTGTGTTCCAGACACCTATCTGTGACCCCCTTGAGTTTATTAAGATCCTGGGACAGAATTGCTCTGAACAGCTGTTGGTGCCATCTGATAGACTTAGAAGAGCTAGCCCTTCAGGAACTCTGAGATCTAAAACACACGTTGTAGGGATAAGTCCCGCCCCTTAGGGGGCGTGTTCGCCTCGGGCTAATGTCTGCCTATAAATTTGGCGAGCGTGCTCCGAGCTGTCTCTTCTACTCTCCTGGTCTCCGCGGGAACGGTGGTTCTGTAAGTCTATTTCTACATTAAAACTATATATATATTTTTACAAACTGTCTGCATTCGTTTACGCCGCTACATTTTTCTCCCCTTTTTGTCTAAATAAGACAGAACTAAACCAAATACAACTACATATAACAAACAATATTGAGAACAAAAGCTTTGCTAAACATTCTATCTCAAGGAGTCCAAATAATGTAAAGAGTAACTACAATTATATAATCTTCAACTCAGTCAAAGATCTGAGAAGGGAATAAACACTACTCAACAAACGAGATATATCCAAAATGTGCAACAATTGACAGAGACAACTGACTACCTGGGCAATCACCCAAAGTCTCGTTTGCAATGTTGAGTCAACCAATTTTGGCTAAGGCCTAACATAACTGACATACCATTATTAAAGGCAAGGAACTTTTCAAAACTATCTTACCCTGTCTTGGCAGGATATGACAGTCCTGTTTTATCCATAGATGCACCCTCTGTATCTGTGTCAGTGGTTGAGGTATAGGCATTTCTTTGCCCAAAGGCCAGTTCTGCCAAATAGAAAGGCTCCAGGTGGAGTGTCTTTGGTGCTCAACATTCTCTCGGGAATGGAGTGGTGTTGCCAGGAGCAATTGTGTCTCACTATCACGAAGCTCTGAGTTAGATTAAAGGCCATTTTCTACAGCTCTTTGAAGAGGTTGAAGATTATCTATCTATACTGAGTATAATCTCTATATATCTAAAGAACCTGATTAGTCTGATTATAAATGACAAACTTAGATGACTATTTATCTATATAATTCTCAATACCTATCTAACTTAAAGACTAAGACAATAAACAACTGTGTAACAAATGAGGATAATGACCTCCAAATGTAAACACTGTACAAATATACATTGCAATATGGTAAATATATATCAATGCACAAACATTATATAAGTATCTTAATCAGAGGTAGAAATGTACATTGCAATATGGTAAATGTATACAATATATATATCAATACAATATATGTCAATACATAAAAATGTTTTAAACAGACATAGAAACATGCATGCATACAATAGTCAATATAATTTAACTTTGTTTCAATATACAAGAATTGATACCAATATATTTGTCTAAAAGCAGTAACTCACAATTATAAATCTATAATCCCATCATTCCCTCTTTTTTTTTTCAAAATGATCCCTGAGCTTATAAAATTCCTCCCCCAACCTCCCAACCCCTAAATGATGTCCCTAAACCCAGGGGTAAACTTTACTGGGAGAGGGGACGTCGTCCTCTAGAATTACTTCCAGCTGTCATGGGGGCGACGTTCTTTCTGGGGGATCCTGTGAAAGTAAAATGATGGTTAAATTTCAAGATCAATGTCTTTTAAAATTGCAAATAGTCTCTGAGTATTTTGTGGAGGTCTGGCCAGAATGTTGTACAAGATGTGCACCATTTCAGCTAACCAAGTTGGGATCGTCTTGTGCAGCTGGTATCCAAAACAGGTCTTGTAGTAGCGCTATCAGTATCATGACGTCATCTCAACCAGGTAGAGTTGTTGTTGTGGGGCCCCATCTTCTTCCTGGAAACTTCAAATGTCACTTTGGGAAAAACTCATTGTTCATTGTGAAAAACTTAAACATTAATCATATAGACATATATATACATACATATATATATATATTCAATAAAAGGCATGATATATATATTCAATGAAAAGTATGATAGATATGAAGAAAAGCAAGGATGTTTTCTAAACTCGTATTTCTTTCTGTCCCATATCATGGCTCTTGACATGAGACAGAAACTCCAGAAACTCTGGGTTTTTCTCTTACTAACAGGCTTGGAATTGGAGAGGGACTGAGCCAGAGTCCAACTTCAAAACCAGCTCTATATATTTATAAAGAAATGTTTAATAAGACATATAAATAAAAATTAATACTTACAAAATGTGTCCATCCATCAGTAATTAAATATTCAGGGTCCCTCAATTTCTTTGAAGATGAGTATTTTCCTGTGGAGATAAGAAAAGAACCCTGCCTCCAACCTATCTGTATTTCTTACCATCAGTATGTTCGCCATCCTTATGAAAGAATTGTTATTTATCTTTTCCAAGTGGCTTCTCTTCTTCAAACCGAACCTTTATTAATTTTGATGGTATCCATAATTTTTCCTCACCTGTGGAGATAAGAGCAAAACCCCTTCCCCAACGTAGCACATATCCTGGCTTCCATTGTGAGGTCAGCACATCCTTGAAATAAACTGGTTGATTTAGTTCAGTAGACTTTTCCATTATCCAATGTCTTTCTGCAGCCGTTGTTCCCTTCTCATTAGCGTTGAGAAAATTCAAGGTTAACAAAGCATTATGTAGCCTATTTCTGGGGGTGTTTTCCACCCCTTTCTGTTTGTTCAACATATCTTTTATAGTTCGATTTGATCTTTCTATGACTGCTTGACCTGTAGGATTGTATGGTATACCTGTAACATGCTTGATATTGTAATAATCAAAAAACCGTTTCATTTTCCTAGAAACATAAGCAGGACCATTGTCCGTTTTTATTTGTGTAGGTATACCCATGATAGCCATGACTTCTAATAAATGAGTGATTACTGAATCAGCTTTTTCTGAACTTAAAGCAGTTGCCCACTGAAAGCCTGAATAAGTGTCAATGGTGTGATGAACATATTTTAATTTGCCAAATTCTGCAAAGTGGAACACATCCATCTGCCAGATTTCATTCCTTTGGGTGCCCTTTGGATTAGCCCCTGCAGGCAGTGGCGTTTGGTTATAGAAAGAGCAAGTAGGGCATTTCTTTACAATCTCCTTAGCTTGTTGCCATGTAATTGAAAACTCTTTCTTCAAACCTTTGCTATTAACATGATGTTTTTTATGAAATTCAGAGGCTTGTAGCACACTACCAATCAGTAATTGATCAATTTCTGCATTACCTTGTGCTAGAGGACCTGGCAGACCCGTATGGGATCGGATGTGTGTTATGTACATAGGGCAAAGCCTGTTCCTGATCAAATCTTGAACCTGGAGAAACAATGAGGTTAGTTCAGTATCATCAGGTATAAATTCAGCAGTTTCAATATGTAAAATAACTCTTTCTGCGTATTGTGAATCTGTAACTATATTAATAGGTTCTTTAAAATCCCTTAGCACCATAAGAATGGCATATAATTCTGCCTTCTGGACAGAATTATACGGACTTTGTTCCACCTTATCCAAGTCTTCTGATTTGTAACCTGCCTTCCCTGATTTATTGGCGTCAGTATAGAATGTACGGGCTCCAGTTATTGGAGCATCACGGACGATTCGAGGAAGAATCCAAGAAGTTCTCTTTATGAAGTTGAGCCGCTTGCTTTTTGGATAGTTATTATTAATGTCTCCCAAAAAATTAGCACAAGCTCTTTGCCATGGTTCATTATCTTCCCATAATTTCTTTAGTTCATCAGCAGTGAAGGGCACTATAATTTCTGCTGGGTCTATGCCTGCTAGTTGACGAAGTCTCAGCTTGCCTTTTATAATTAACTCAGAGACTTTTTCCACATAAGTTTTCAGTTTCTTACTTGGTTTATGTGGTAAAAAGATCCATTCCAAAATAATATCATCTCTCTGCATTAAAATTCCTGTAGGAGAAATTTTTGATGGTAGTATGACAAGAATACAATCGAGCTCTGGATTCACCCTGTCCACATGTGCCTGTTGTAATTTTTCCTCAATCATTGTCAGTTCCTTTTCTGCTTCAGCTGTTAATTCTCTGGAACTGTTTAAATCTTTATCACCATCCAAGGTTTTGTTCAAATGAATTATTAGATCAGGTGTTATTCCAATAGCTGGTCGTAGACTGGAAATGTCTCCTAACAGTCTTTGAAAGTCATTAAGAGTCCGTAGGCGATCTCTCCTAATTTGTGCTTTTTGTGTCTTAATTTTTTGCAAACCTATTTTATAACCTAAATAATTAACAGAATCTCCCTTCTGAATCTTTTCAGGAGCGATTTGCAATCCCCATTTAGGTAAAAGTATCTTTATTTCTTCAAACAGTCTGTTCAAGGTATCCATGTTTGAATCGGATAACAAGATGTCGTCCATGTAATGGTATACTATAGATTTGGGAAATTTCTTGCGTATTATTTGCAATGGTTGGTTCACAAAATATTGGCACAGGGAGGGGCTATTTAACATACCCTGGGGGAGAACGGTCCAGTGGTACCTCCTCGAAAGTTGAGAATTGTTATAAGTAGGCACTGTGAAGGCAAATTTTTCTCTATCTTCTTTTTGCAAAGGTATAGTGAAAAAACAATCCTTTAAATCAATAACTATGAGAGGCCATCCTTTTGGTAATAAAGAGGGCAAAGGAATTCCAGATTGCAGAGGGCCCATAGGTTGAATAACCTTGTTGATGGCCCTGAGATCTGTCACCATTCTCCATTTACCTGATTTTTTCTTAACCACAAATACAGGAGAATTCCAAGGGCTGGTAGATTCTTCTATATGTCCAGCATCTAATTGTTCTTGTACCAGCTGTTCTAAAGCCTGTAACTTTTCCTCAGCTAAAGGCCATTGCTTTGTCCATATTGGTTTCTCAGTCAACCATTTTAGAGGCAAGGCTGTTGGTATCTCTGAAGGGACATCAATTGCTTGTTCTTGTACAGCCCGAATGGCCGGTTTTCTCCATTTGTAATATCTTTTAATATTATTCTCAGAACTATAGGCTCTAGAAGTAGCAGGAATGTTAATTTCGGTATTCCATTGTTGTAATAGGTCACGACCCCATAAATTCATTGCGATATTGGCTACATATGGCTTTAATTTTCCTATTTGTCCCTCTGGCCCTATACATTCAACCCATCTCGTGCTCTGCCTTACTCGAGATAGGGTTCCAATTCCCAGGAGCTGAACATTTACATTCTGAAGAGGCCAATACGGATGCCAAGATTCTGGGGTAATGATACTTACATCAGCACCTGTGTCCAGCAGGCCAGTAATAAAAATGCCATTTACACACACTCTCAGTTTAGGTCTTTGATCATTTATAGAAGTTTGCCAAAACACACGTAACTTATCTTTCTGATCATTATTGCTTGTAACAGTAGGCATGGGGCTTCCTAATTGTCCTGATGAGGCACGTTCTCTGCAGAAACTGGATATGACTGAACCATGTTTGCCATGGGGGCCTGTGAGGCCCCCCCTCTCACGTTTCCCGACTGTATCAGGTTGCCTTGTCTATCTCTTGTAGACCTGCATTCATTCGTCCAATGTCTGCCTTTTCCACATCTTCTACATAAACCTGAAGGCTGAGTCCTCCTATTTCTGTTATTTCTAGAAGATGCATTATTATTATTATTTCTGAAAGATGCATTATTATTATTATTATTTCTGAAAATCCGTTGTCTACAATTCCTTTTCATATGACCCATTTTGCCACAATTAAAACATTTGGTATTCTGGTGTCTCCTTTTACCATTGGAAATTGCTTCTTCTACCCATGCTTCAGTGCCATAATCAAATGTATCAACATTGAGTGTATGCAAGACCCATTCTTCCAAAGGCGCTGATCTGAGCTTTAAAGGCCCCAAAATCCTTTTGCATTCCACATTTGCATTTTCATAAGCCAAAGACTCAATCATTATACGTCTTGCTTCTGGGTCAGATATCCCTATTTGTACAGCCTTAGTTAATCTTTGTAAAAAGTCACTAAAGGGTTCTCTCTGACCCTGTTTAACTCTGACAAATGATTCTATTCTCTGTCCTGGGTCTTGTACCCTGTCCCAAGCCCTTAAGGCTGCTGTAGTACACATGGAGAGTGTGTTTTCATCCAAATTAGCTTGTTCCTGAGGGTCGGAAAAGAGCCCTTCACCTAGAAATTTATCTAGGGAAATGTCAATTCCCTTTGCCTTTTCCTGCTGTTCTAAGAGTCTAGCCTCTTGCCTGAATAAGCATTGCCATTTCAATTGCGGTCCACTCTCAAGTACTGCAGAGCTCAGCTGGAGCCAGTCCAAGGGGGTTGCTCTGTTTGTCGTGGCCCAAGATCTTAGCATCTCTTTAACAAAAGAGGCTTGCATCCCAAAAGTCATGACAGCCTGTTTAATTTCCTTGAGGTCATTCATACGGACAGGCTCCCATGTATCCTCCTTGATGACCCTAGGGTTTCTGGAACCAACCACCTTCTCTGTTGTTATTACTGGAAAGGCAGGTAGAGCTGTCGGTAGAGCTTTGTGGAAATTGTCCCGGAGAGATTTACCCACAGATGTAGTTAAAATTTGCCCTTCTACCCTTTGCTCTTCTTCATCAGAATTCAGAAATTCCTCAATCTTTTCAATTCTATTCACTATTGCCTTCTGCAATGTCTGAATCTCCTGTCCAGAATTATGTTCCAAAGCCTTCATTGAGGATTCTAAAGTATGAAGTTTGTCCGTTAGAGATAACATCTTATCTTTGGACATAATTTTTATGGCATAAACTGTGCCTTCTTGTATTGACACTCTTTCCATCAAATTGTCATAAGCTTTAGACAAAATCCGATTGTCACATTCAGCAGTTTTGATTCTCTCAGTTAATGTTTCATTTCCTACAGAAAGGGACTGAATCTTATTGTCCAAATCAGCTGTTCCCTCTTCCATAGTAATGAATTTCTCCTTAATATCAGCCACTAATGTTTCAGTTCCTACAGAGAGGGACTGAACCTTACGATCCAGATCAGCTGTTCCCTCTTCCATAGTAATGAATTTCTCCTTAACATCAGCCTGGAGAGCCTCAAACTGATTCTTGAGAAGATTGTTATCAGCCTGGAGAACTTCAAACCGATTCTCGAGAAGATTGTTATCAGTCTGGAGAACTCCAAACTGATTCTTGAGAAGATTGTTATCAGTCTGGAGAACTTCAAACTGATTCTTGAGAAGATTGTTATCAGTCTGGAGAACTTCAAACTGATTCTTGAGAAGATTGTTATCAGTCTGGAGAACTTCAAACTGATTCTTGAGAAGATTGTTATCAGTCTGGAGAACTTCAAACTGATTCTTGAGAAGATTGTTATCATTCTCAATTGTTTTTAAGCGTTCTATTTCTGCCTTAAGAATCCTGGATTCATCTCGTAAAGACTTTATCATATTTCTATTATCAAACCATTTGGTGCCAATGAAAACTACGAATCCCAGAAGGATCCATAGAGGTGGCGTGATAGACACCTCTTGTAAAATCTCCCACATGGTACAATTAAAAAAACTGTTAAATTCTTGAACAGTAATGTGTTCAGACATTTTATTTATAAAAGAAAAAATTTTTTACCTGCAATGATCGGTTCCTGCTAGTTGTTGGTCTCTGTGTTTTTGGAGCCTGTCCTAGAACTAGCTCTTGTAGACCAGGCTGGCCTCGAAATCACAGAGATCCGCCTGTCTCTGCCTTCCAAGTGCTGGGATTAAAGGCGTGCACTACCACGGCCTGGCAGGCCTCAAACTCACAGAGATCCGTCTGCCTCTGCTTCCCAAGTGCTGGGATTAAAGGCGTGTGCTACCACTGACTGGCAGGCCTCAAACTCACAGAGATCCGCCTGCCCTTGCCTCCCAAGTGCTGGTATCAAAAGCGTGCTCCACCACTGCCCTGCCAAGTCACTTTGTGTCAGACCAAATCTGCCGCTGTGGCAGGCAGCTTTTGTTGCAAAACCGCAGGTACTTGAGCTTCCACTAATTCAGGCAGTGGGGTTCCGCTGTAAAACTTAGCCAAGGCAGGCAGAATGGGCCTGTGTGGCCGAGTATGTCTCGGACTCGGCACTGGGGCCGGAGTCACGAACTGAAAAACAGCACCCAGGAGGGTGCTGTGTTAGCTAGCGGGCTACCCGCTTGAGTCGAGGGCAAAATAGCCCCACGTTGGGCGCCAAAATGTAGCGGCGTAAACGAATGCAGACAGTTTGTAAAAATATATATATAGTTTTAATGTAGAAATAGACTTACAGAACCACCGTTCCCGCGGAGACCAGGAGAGTAGAAGAGACAGCTCGGAGCACGCTCGCCAAATTTATAGGCAGACATTAGCCCGAGGCGAACACGCCCCCTAAGGGGCGGGACTTATCCCTACAACACGTAATGTCTTTGCTCAGTATATTTAAGTCCTATCCTGAAAGGACATTTCCATGGTTAGAACCCTGAACCTGACTCTGTCCTCAGCAATCCCAAGTCTCCTGGGGAGGTGAACCAGAGCCCTCAGTAGCTCCTAGGTCTTCTCTGAATGACACTTCAGTAGGTGAGAGAGTGGGGGGGAACATCCCCCCTCCCAGGTTTGCAGTAATCCTCTCCATGTTTTGGAATCTCCCTAGGTATTTTTCGTCTCTCCTCTGGAATGCAATGGATGTTTGCATGTGTCTAAGGAAGACACAGTTAATCTCAAGACACATAAAATAGCAGGCAGCTCCATGGTCATTGGGTGTTTAACAAACGCAGCTAATCATTTCTAAGGGGTGGTGGAAAGGACTGTGGCCACAGTGGAGGAGGGGAGAGTGATGGGCCACTGGCCTTTGTTATTGTCTGACAGGCTGTTAAAATGAATTCAAATACTGTAACAAAGAGAAATGTTTGTGTCTTCTTTTTACCTTGGAAAAGGCTGAAAGAATTCCTTTGAAGCCCTGGGGGTTGTTACAAGATCCAGCTCCCAAGCTTGGCTACTAAATTCTAGATAAGAACTCAGGGTCCAGAGGCACCTAGAATGCAAGGGCCCAGCTGAGGAAACACAATACTCTCTTGTTCTGCTATGAATGATGTCTGTGTGTGTGTGTGTTTTCCATGGTTTCCGACCATTGGTTTTTAAAGTCGATAGGAGAAAGTGTCTCTTCTAACACTGTGTACAACCTTGTTGTTGGTTATTGGCACCATAGTTTCTGTTATGAGATTTACTAATGTGTCCAACCAACATTTATTAAGCCCAGTCACCACCACCTGTTATTTATTCCTTTGTTCCTGGATTGAATTTATCTTATTGAAAATATGGTATTGGGAGCCCAAGGCCTTTTGGAGATTATTGCTTGCTGTTCAAGTCAAGGCAGTAATGGATACCAGTCACCAACTGTGTTGTTCCAGGCCATCATAGACATAGACAGCATGTCTGTAATTCAAATAATAGAAATTATACCTGGATACAATCGGATTAAGACTACTTGTGCTGGTCAGTTTCCCACTGCTGTGACGAAACCCCTAAGGCAATGAACTTAAAAAAGAATTAAAGTTTCAAATGACTGAGAGTTTCGAGGGCCATTGTTTGGGTCTGTGGGCAGCACGCTACGTCATGGCAGTGGCAGCGCATGGCAGAGAAGATGCACCCATCTGAACCAAAGAAAGAAGCCAGAGCTCTCAACATTCCTTTCAAAGCCAGGCCCATGTTATCTAACTTCTTTCCCATGGGGGCCACCTTTTTATGATCCTACCACATCCCCCAACCTTCATAGATGGGGAGCTTGGCCATTAGGCGCAGTAGGCTCTAAGGCATAAAATTATTTTGTTATTAAACATTAAAAGTTATGCACATTACAAGAGCTAGTTCCAGGACAGGAACCAAAAAGCTACGGAGAAACCCTGTCTCGAAAAATCAAAAAAAAAAAAAGTTATGCACATGCAAGTCACCATCTGGCTGGGTTGGGTTGGGTTGGGTTGGGTTGACTGTCCTTGGCTGTCTGGACCTTACTCCTTTGGAGGAATCTCAGGGGAACCACCCAAAGATCTATAGCACAGCCATCACTGCCTTAAGTTCTCCAGGAACTTCCTCTGTCTTTTGATTTGAAAGACTTTTAATGTGATTGATATATATATATATATATATATATATATATATATATATATATATATATATAGTCTCATATCTCTCACATCTGCTTGGGCACAGATAATTCGTTCTTAGCAAACCAGCTTCAATGAACAGGCCTAGTGGTTATCTAAGGGACTTTTCACACAGCGCTATGTTAAACCATAAAAGAAAATTCTGGGTACTATGTGTACGTGATTATGCCTATTAAAGATTCTGGTTTTCAAACATGACTTTAGATTTAAACAAGAACCCTAACTGATGTATATTTTATGTGAAGAAAATAAAACTTATTAGCTAGCCAGTGATCAGAATTTCAAATATGTGTATAGGCTTGATGATACACACCTGGACCCTCAGTACTTGGGAGGCTGAGGCTGGGGGATTGTGCCTTCCAGGTGAATGTAGACTACAAAGCAAATCCAAGGCTACCTGGGATATACTGAGACCAAGTTGCACAAAAAAAAAAAAAAAAAAAAAAAGACATGGAAACTTCAGCCATACTTAACTAGCTATTAATGTCAAGAAAACTAAACAATTCTGGTCAATATTTCAGTTTGACCTGGTAAGAAAGGAACTTTTTATTGAGGCAAGTTCTTCCTCTCTGCATTGGAATATGCTTCCGTTTCTTCCCTCTCAATAGCAGAAAGAGAAAGAGTATATATCAATATCAACAAACTTGATGGAAATTCACAGGTTAATGCTCAAGCTTTGGCTCAGAGATCTGGAGTGGAAATTGCTATTTATTGCTACTGACTGCCCAGTTGGGTATGAAGAGGGAAAACTCAACAGTCAGCTGTGCTTTCCAGACTCCTGTGTTGTACAGACTGAGTTAATTCTCTTTGGAAAACTGGGAGGCATGAATAAAAACTTAGCATAAAGCCAGATGCGCCTCATGTTTAAAAGATGATTTCCCATTGGCTCCTCTCTACTATCAAACCCCCAAACCCCATGTGCTAGCAAGCTGACTAGCAGACTGCGGTCTTTGGCCGCCACATGCACTTCCAGTGTCCATATTGGGGCTGAGTGTGCTGGCCCACGGTAGATCCAACTGTGGTAGGGAAGGGAGAAATGGCGTTTGGAGACCTGTCATTTGGTGTAGTCACATCCCATGTTGACGGAAGAATATCCAAAAAGAGGCAATGCCGATTGGGCCTGAGAGGGCAGACTGATTTCTTCATCTGCTTTTTACCTGCACTCTTTCACTGAAGCTGCTCCCATGGTGCTGTACTCAAAGTGTACGATGCTGTACTCGTAACCAGATGTGTTTAATCCTGTACGCAGCGCCGTCGGAGAGAATGCCGTGCTCTGATGGAAGCTATCCAAAGGAGAAGTGCTCAGAGGCTGGTGCCTGGCAGGGACTTTAGATGTGCCGCGAATGTGATTAAGAAACTGATTTTTCTTTCACTTTTCGCTGAGCAAAAACAGAGTTCCCCACCCGCCCTTCCTTTGTCCAAACGAATCAAGGGCGGAATTAGCCTCGACACAGTGCTGCGGTACAGTGCTGACACAGCGCGCAGTACCGTTCATTTGCCTTCAGCTTTATTTGGATTGCGCCGGCCTCCACACTGTTATTTTCCACCTCGCCTTTAGTCATCATGTCTCTTTAGTCTTAAGACCCTAATGTGTAGTTGGGTTTCCTCTTAAGTGGCTTGTGGCCAGTGGCTCCCAATGAGCGGCATGGTCGTGCAGGGCACAAAGCCCGATTCTACCTCTTCCCTAATTAATTTTGATGGTACCTCAAAGTGAGGCGTCGCGACTTCCAAGCTACAGAGGAGAAAATGGGACGCTGCCCGACTGGGACTTATGCTCCTCATACACCAGTGAGTGGCAGACAGAGTGTCTGAAAGCTTCCAGGGTCTCCTGACCCTCAGTGACATGCATTTTCCAGTCTCCTGCAGCCACTTCCCCGTAGTGACAAGGATGACTTAAAACTCACAGGAGACGGTGCCACGGCGTTTATTGCTAAGATATGTGGGAAATCTTTACGTCCTTGGGTAGTGTTTAAAACACAAGCAGCCCTTTGGAATGGAAAAGGTCCCCATATTCTGGAAAAATGGTTCTTCCTCTTGATGACCTCCAGATCGATGCTGGATCCAAAGCCCCAGTCCTGGGACCTTGTCTGTATTTTACACTCTCTCCCGGAGTGAGCTCATTCAGCTCTGTGGCTTTAAATAACACCGGCAAACGGATGCGACTCAAATTTATAACTCTGGTCTCACCTTGCCCTGCAACTCCACCTGTTTCTCTCCTGTAGTTTCTCTTCGGAATTCTGCTTCTACTTTTTAATTTTGAGTGGAAACATAAGAACTACATGTTTGCACACACAGACACATGGTGGAGCGCAATGATTTAAGACACATGTATGTCTACAGTGTAGCGTGATTAGGTCAGGACATTCAGTATTTCTTTACATAGATACCTTTTAAAACTTTTTAAATTAGTTTAAGTATTGAGTCTTTGAACCCTCCCCTTTCCATTATTTTAGTATATATGTAGTAAATTGTGAAACCTAGGATCCTTGTTTTTTTTTTTTTTTATTTTTATTTGCTTCTTATTGCTGTGATAGACACCGCAACCAAAAGCAACTCGGGGGAGAAAGGGTTTACCTGACTTCCACATCCCAGGCCATCATCAGTGAGAGAAGTCAGGGCAAGAACTCCAAGTAGGGACCTGGAAGCAGGAACTGATGCAGAGACCATGGAACAGTGCTGCCTACTGGCTTGCTCTCCGGAGCTAGCTCAGCCATCTTTCTTTTCCACCAAGAACCACTTTCCTGGGAACAGTACTGCTCTCAGTGGGCTGGGCCGTCCCACAACAATTATTAATCAAGAAAATGTCCCATAGATATGCCCGCAGGCCAGCCTGAGGAAGGCAACTCCTCAACTGAGATTTCCTGTTCCTGGAAATCTGTCTAGATTTGTCGAGCTGACAAAAAAAAAAAACCCAACCAGTAGTTGATATTGCCATCTTAGCAATGACACAAGCTATGACCAAGTTAGCTTGATTCCCCTCTCTTGCCCTCCCTTTCAACATCACCCTGTTTAGACCAGGTCCCTGTCATGGCCCTCTTTTCTCACCTAGGTTGCTGGCTGCCATAATTTCCAGCTCATCCATCGTCAATCAAACCTTATGATTTCCCTCACTGTAACATGGAATGGCTCCCTCTGCTTTTAGAATCCAATCCGACCCCCCCCCTACCCCCAGTGCCTTCAAGAGCCCTGGAGGACCCACCTAGGGCTCTGATTTCATTCTCTCCTGGCCTCACTCCCATTGTTCTGGCTAGTAAACATTCTCTCCAGCAGAAAGCACAAACCCTCCATCTAAGGATTCAATCCCTTCCTTGCTTTCAGCTGCTGTTCCTTCTGCTTGACTCCGGTGCAGATCCTGCCAAGGCTGCCTCTGCTATTACTGCTCACTGTATCTCTCACTGCTGGAGACCTCTCCTGATTGCCCTGGCTCCTTCCCATGCTGCCCCGGGGATTTTCTTAGCAGCACTTAGCCACCATCTGAACTTATCTTATTTGTTCATGTTGCTCCCTGGTTACCCCTCTAGACATCATCACCGTATGACCACGGATCTGTTCTCCACAAGGCCCCTTATCTCTAGGGCCAGGAAGTCTGTGCTTTCCTTATGCTCCAAGCTCAATAAATACAGTGAATGAGTGCATGGATCCAGGTTGACCTGAAAAAGTCATGGAGAGGCTTTCCTATTGGCTGTTCAAAGACCGTCTCTATGTTTTTTGGAGACACAGTCATCTTGTGATATATTTCAGGTGAACTTTGAACTTTTAATCCTCATGTGTCACTGCCTAAGAAATTTCTAGGCCTGAGCCACCATTCCTGGGTCCAGTGATTTTCTTTGTTAGACTCCAGGGCTGGCCCCTCATTGAATCCACATCTCTAGAGAGACGATCAGCCACAGCTCACTTGGACTCCTGGTCATATTGATAACTGAAAGCCATACTAGAAATGAAAGTGATTATGTTATATAAGCCAGATCATAGGAATTATCAACACCATCAAGTCCTCACAGACTTAACAGAGTGGTTATTACACAGCACCCCTAGAGATCTCATCTCCGTGCGGCACCCCAACCATGCATACTGTTTCCATGCTCTGTCTCTGCTCCCCAACACCTGGCTTCTATTTTCACAGCAGGGAAAGGGGGAGCTCGCCATTAACAGCACCCCTCCACTGCCCACTTTGAAATACTCTGACCTAGCAGTGGCAAATACCATTTCTGATGACAGCCATTGCTGAGGGGTTGTCAATGGGGCCCTGATTGCAAATGTAGTATTATGTATTTGAGAAGTAGGAAATCTGTTGAAGTCTACCCTTGTACACAGGTAATACAATCAGCACCCATCCAAGGGTGTAATCTCAAGTTCTGTCGAGGCCAGGCATTGTGGTACACACCTAACATCACAGCCCTCGGAAAACTGTGGCAGAAAAACCATGAGCTGAAGCTAGCTTGAGCTACATAGCAACGTCAGGTCAGCCCAAACACAAAGCTCTCGCTTCCTGTCAGCTGCTGGGATTAAACACCCCGAGCTAAAGCAACTTACGGGAAAAGGGTTGGTTTGGTTGACATTTCCAAGTCCCACTCCATTCCTGAGGGAAGTCCAGGAAGAACACAAACAGGAGAACAAGGAAGAGCAGGGGGGTGCTGTTCTATGATCCACCTTGAACCTTAGATGCCAGCCACATGGGGAGGAGAGCAGGACCAGCTTTTAGCCTCTGGTAGTCTTGGCACAGGTTCTACTGAGAATGGTTCCTGGAATAGGTCCCGAGGAGGACCTTTTTTCCCTTCCTGGTATCTGGTTTCTGGTATCATTAATTCAGCAAGAACATTCTGGATTGGCAACAGGTTAGAAGCAAAGGGAAGAGGATGCCTAGTTCTGCTGCTGACTTCTCATTTTGGTGATGCTCACCATCTGTACAAATGTCCATACAAGAGACCAATCCATTCTGGAGAGAAGTTCATGCCACCGACACAGGAATGGGGGTCATCTGAGGCTGCTCATCTCTTGAGAAACATGGTACTTTGGGGCAAGAGGATGATCAACTAAGAGGCCTTGTTCAAAATCATGGAAATGGTGATCTACAGAAAGACATTTCCAATTGTGACTGGGTCCGAAGGAAGGTGTGGCTGTCAAGGAAAATATCCATGGAGGCGGTTACATGGGAAGTCAGCTCTAGATGCTGCAACCCACTTGCAGACCAATGATGATGGCAAGAAAACAGTGGGGGACTGGCTACAGGGTGAGGGCTGGTGGCAAGGCAGGGATTCACTACATGTGTGTTGGGTTGGCATACTCTATTTGATTGTTAGCCTTGTCCTTAGTGCAGGAGACCATGGGTGCGGGGAAGAGATGTTAGAGACGGGATGAGGTCTTGTACTCGACTGCTCAGTTTGGCCTAGGAGGCTCTTTTCTTTTCCCTGTCTGGCTGCCTTAGCTGTGGCCAACGGTCTACAGCTCTGATCCCTTATCAGCAAATGTCACCCCTTTGGTGCACACAGAAACAGCAAGTGCAAAGCCAAAGCCGTGTGGGGGCGGATGACTCAGGAGGTTTGGCCACGGGGTAAACAAGTATTAGTCCTCCAGTGATGATAGACTGAAGGCCCTCAGGGCAGACTGCTGTCTGCTTCCTCTCACCGGCTCCTCCTCTTACAGTGTCTTCATATAGCTCCAAACACGCCACCGGTGCCCACAACAAGCCATCAATTAAAGATGGTGTCTGGCCCAGGTCGCCCTGTGGAGCTCTGTGTGGTCACACAAGCAGAGCCATCCCAGCCATTCCTTTCCAGCCACCGTCCCTCTCACGCAGAACCTAATTCCTTGTGCCTAACTCAGGGGTTACTGCAGCCCCGGTGAGGAAGGAACCCAGTGGCTCCGTCCTTAGATGCGTCTCCAAAGCACACAGTACCTCGTTCCCACCACCAGATGATCAGAAAGAGCTTATTAACTATTGGGAGAGATGAGTGGAGCCTCCTGGTGTTTTGAATTCCCTTAGTGCTTTTCCTGATTTGGGCTGATTGGGTTTTGTCAGGTACCATCCAGACGGAGGAAGGAAGCACTTGTCCTATGCCTGAGCTGGAAAGGCAGGTCTGAGCCTCACTGAGCAGCCTCAAGAAGGAAGATGGGAGACAGAGAGACTCCAAGGGGAAAGGCTGAAGCTAGTGCCCACACTTCTCTCCCCTCTGGAAGTTTCAAGCCTGCTTTGAACAGCTTCAGATCGACTGTTTCAGGTCCACTCACGTGATCCAGTATAATCTCCCTTACTTAAAGCCAGATGATAGTGACTTCAGTGGCCTCTGCAAAGGGCTTCACAAGTAACCTCTAGAATAGTGTCTGATGGGGGATGGGGACTTCAGCTTGTCAAACTGATACATCAAACAGTGTACCCCGGGGTTAATATAAACAAAAGAATAGGTAAGGCGTGGTGGTAGTGCGGGGTGAGAGTCGGGGATGGGGGTGGGGTGGCGAATTCTAGAGACTGCCAGGTCGCAGTTGGAGTAGGAGGAGCAATATCATCTCTCTAGAGAGACTTTTGCGGATATTGTGTCGCGAGGCTTTGCGGTCTTGAAACACTCAGGCAAGAACCACAATTTAGGACGGAGCCTAGTGTTTAAGGTAGGTGGCAGCCAACTCTGCTTCCTCCAGGGTCAAAGCAGACACGCCGGCCTCTCCTCTTCCCCTCCCTCCCCCAGCGTGCACCTTAGAAGGCTGAATTTCCCCATAGCAGCGCCAGAGGGCGCCCGAGCTGAGGAAACGATCTCTAGGGGTGCCCTGCAGGTGACCCACGTAGGGACCCTCACGCTAGGAACTTAGCAGGGTGATTTCCTTACCCCGGGACACTTACACAGGCTGACTCTAACCTAAATGATCAGTGACTGCAGTCGAATTCCTGGGAGCAAAGAGCTGGTTTACAGGCTTTCCTCTGCAGGCCCTGAAGAAGCTGGTGTCGAGGAGATGGGGGTCCCAAGGCCCGCGAGGGGACACCTGGGCACTCTGTTACTAACTCATCAACTTTACCTGACTCCTTGGATCATTTCTCCCACTGCCCTGGGTTTGGAAAACTAGGTTGATACCGGGTATTGAACTCAAGATTAGCTTTGAGTCTTGACAGTCCCCTGGGACACAGCCCCATGGGTTTCAGTTTCCCATCATAATTTCTGTAATGATCTGCCATTTCCTTCCACAAAACAAGTCCCCCCCCCAACAGCAGCCTCTTTCATCTATAAAGTTAGGACCCCAAGGCAAGAAAAAAGTCTTTTCTGAAACCTTTTTACTTTCTAAAATTTGAGATTAGAAAGGATGAGTAATGTCGCCCGCCTCATCTCTCCCTTCTCCGCTCTAGACAGACAGTGTTTGCTGGGATGTCTTTAAAGGCGGCGTGGGTTTTCACCATAGGACGCCTACAAAGATTTCTGTGTAGTGACATTATTTTAAAGAAAAGACAAAAACGATTGGCATGATTTTTTGCAACCAGCCGAAGGTGGGCGATGAACAACACAGGTAAAGGAGACAGAAGCAATGAGCATTTCTGCGTTCAGAATGTGCTATCCGGGCAATCCTCATTGTGCCCAATAGGAACGTTTAAACACTCCGAGAGACGAGCAATGAGCCCAGTTCTTACTTAAACCCCACAAAGGTCAGGGAAAGAAGCCCTGCCCTTCGCCTCTCCTCAGATGTGTCCCCTGCTCATGGGTGGGTTTGGAAAACCGTGACAGGAATGGGTGTCTGGGAGACTTCTCGCTTGTCAAGAGGTTTCTTCTATTTCTTTAGACACTCCGCCTGGATTCATTACGCCTTGTCACAGAATAAAAAGAATTAAATATTTTTCTAAGGCTGCAACTAATCCTAAAACTTAAACGCGAACGGGGGTGGGGGGGGAATCCCACATACGAAAAACTTGTGATTTTTTTTCCACTGGAAATTGCAAAGATGTTGTGTTTAAATCCTCAGATGAGGAAAATGACATTTTTTTAAAAATGAAATAAAGTCCCAAATGATTTTCATTCGTCTATTCCCAGCCCTCTCCTAACAGACTCAATTAAATAACATAGTATCTTTTTTGAGTCATTTAGGAAAATATTTACGTGCTAGTGAAAGCAGGGAGAAGTTTTTAAAGATCTTGCTAACTGCATACTAGGATATGGGCAAATCTTGCATTTCTGGTGTTTTTTCCACGCTGTGAGTTTTCCTCCCTTTACAGGCACGGGCACTGCTTGTCACCCTTTATTTGCAATCAGTGTGTTCCACGGTCCACAAAAAAACTTTTTTTTTTTAGAGTAAAATGTGCCCTAATGAAATTCAGTAATTCTTTATAAAAAGAAAAAAGGATCTTTTATATGCATTTTATACGCCCGGAATATATAAGTGTGGTGTGTACCTGGTACTGCTGGTTTCTGCTGACTGTGTAATACAGGTAAATCAACACAGTCCGAGGCACATTACAGGCTACAATTTATTGGGTTTTACCTTCAGGTAAAGACTTCTATTAAGAATATACAAGTGTCTGCATACCTAACCGGCCTTGTTTTCCACGGGGGTGTATACATAATCTCTTTTTAAATTTGCTTAATCAAAGCTTGCTATATTGAATACTTTTAATTGGAATCCAGTGGTTAAAAATATAAAAGTTTACTGCTGTAGAAAAGTTTTGATTAGTACTTTCCATTAGTGAGTGTTGCTGATAAACCTTGTACCTGCACATTCGCATCCAGACAACTGACTTGGCAAAAGAGGCAATGCCTTCAACACCGCCAATACATTATTTCCCATAAATATTCTTAATGAAAGCCCTGCTCTGTTTCACAGGAAGTAAAGGCAGTGAAGAATTTTAAATAATTGGAAGAAAAAAAAAGTCCCCACCTTGATAAACATGTGCTTGGGGACTGGAAGGGTTAGTTATTAGGTGTAGAAAAGCAGAGTCTAGGAAACCCTCTCCTACTCGGAGATCCAGGCAAGCTCTATGAAAGCCTGGCGGCAGGCAGAGTTGGGAGCAATGCCCTTTTCTTACTTGAGTCCACCCTTTCTCCTGGTTCAAACCAATAATCCTATGTGGAAAAAAAGGAGGTTTTACTCTAATGAGATATTTTGGGAAGATTATAGTTAATGCTATATTCTACCAAAATATAATAAACAAGTGAAAGGAAAGAAAAAAGAAAGAATAATGTCTATTTTTTTAAACAAAATTAAAATGGCCGAATTTTTAATTCTCAGAATATTGTAATTGATCGTCACTCAGCATTTAGTCACTGGATTAGAAGGCGTTCATTAACAACAGTAAAGATAAGACGGAGGCTTAAGGGAATTAGCTGCCCCCCATTACTCCCTTATGAGCTTCATATCCAGAAGAGCATCAGCTGCTCAATTCAGTCCATAATCATGGCGGGAGCAGCCTCGATACCTACCACAAGGACTGGCTAGGGCTCTGTCACTCACTGCGGACAGACTTCTGACTTCACAGCCCACAAGGAAGAGCCTCATGCGGGGACTCTGAGGTCTGAGTCTAGGTCTTTCTAATGCACAATTTCATATCATTCCTAAGAATGGCTTAAGTTTGAGGACTATCCTCCTGTCACTGTGCTTGGCTACATTCCTGTCGACTGTGATACTTCAGGTGTGGATGCATACATGTGCCATGGGAGAAAGAATCCAGACAGTAGCAAGAAGAGGGCCCAAAGTTAATGTTGTCTATGCAAGGCAAGGTTCCACCGTGGCCCATTGCTTTGCGTATCCGTGCGTTGTCGTAGCGGAAGCACGATCACGCATTTGCGCTGGAACGTTTCATGTGCTCCTCCTCTCCCGTCTGAGTCTCAACAAATTCGAAGATGTCAAAGATGGAGACTTTGTACAGAAATTATCTTCTGTTTTCAAATTGGCGACAGCTCTAAGAGACCGTTGAGTTATTTCCCCGCGGTGGAGGATGTCAGGCGGATAATAGACAGCCTGCTCAGTGCAATGATACCCCGTCACCTACGGAGTTCAAAGAGAAACCGGTAGCCACACACTAGTTCTCTGTGGTGGAAGCTCACCACCATGGTCTGATTAAAATCTGTAAAGAACGTCTGGCTTTCTTAGCTTTCCAGGGCTCTTTCCTTGCAGAATTAATACTTCTGCAAATGGAAAGAAACACAATGACCATGCTTGTGAAGATGTTGCTCATAAAAAGGATGCGAGACCAAAGAATACATGTGTGGGAGAAATGGCATTTTATGAAGAAATGATTGGAAGCCATCCATGCCTTCAAATAACACAAGGGGAATCCAAAAGCAGAGCATGGACCAGAATCCCAGTTTCTGGGTGAAATGTCTGATTACTCTTCACCCGACATTCTCATGCCAGTTTACACTCTGTTAATTAAATCTGAAATTATATAACATGGTACTCTCACACACTAATCAAAGGAAAGAGAGATGTAGCTCAAAACCTGAGAAGAATCAGTTATATTAGTTTTAAAAATGAAGATAACGCCTTCGCTAAGGCGACTTCCAAAGACCTTTGATAACTCACATTTGCATGGAGTCTCGCACTATCCAGCCATTCGATGATAAGTGCCCACTTCTGTTCTGATTAAGCAAGTGTAGCGTGCCTGGCTGTGCATGAAGTGGGTCTCCATAGGAGTTAGAACAGTGTCCCGTGCTCCTGGGAGGCTCCGTCCTGAGGCTCTCAGAAAACAAAACATCCATCCTGAAGTTCAGCTTATTTGCTGCTTAATAAATCCATCATAATTATTAGCATTCAAAAAGATAATTTTCACACAGATTTTGTAAGTTCTGGGTGTGTGGGGTTTTAGTTAATAAAGTACTCCCACAATATTTCCAAAAACTACTTAGGCTGAGATTTTAGAACGTCTTAGATGTGGTCAATTGAACACATCTTTGTCGCTTACATCAGATACTTTTGTACCTCTCTCTCTGAAAAAGTCCTTTGAGGACCAAGACCTTCCGGCCTTTTATTCTTTGAGGAACGAATGAGCCAATACAGTTCAGAAATGTGCACTAAATCAGTGTCAGGGAAAATATTTTTACTGAAAAGCCTATTTCTTCCTTTAAAAAGTTTTATTTATTTATGCATTTTATGTACACACATGTTTTGTCTGCATTTATATCTGCATGCCAGAGCACAGCATCGGATCTCATGAGACTACAGCTGTAGGGGGCTGTGAACCTCTGTGTGGTGGCTGGGAATTGAACTCAGGATTACTGGAACAGCAGCCAGTGTTCCCAACCACTGAGAAATCTCTCCAGTTTATATTTTTTTTCTTTTAAAAAAGGTTAGCTGATTATGTTTATTTCTGTGCAGGTGTGTGTGCCCACAAATGTTTATGTGCACCACGCACAGGTGTGTAAGTGCCCACGGCGACCAGAGAGTCCCTGGTTCTGGGCTTCCAGGTAGTTGTGGCTGCCGTATATGTGTGCTGAGAATGAGCCTTGGATCTCTTCAAGAGCAGTACATACTCTTAAGAGAGGTGGAGCCATCTCTCCAACCCTAACAGTTTTCTTTTTAATTTAAAGTAATGGGTGTTGTAAATTAAAATTCAAGTCACATCACACAGAAAAGAGTGAAGAGGAAGTTAAATCTCCCTGATGATTCTGCCCTACATGCAAGACTAGCCAGTTGCCATTCGTACATATATCTGTCCAAACAGCTTTTATATATATATATATATATATATATATATATATATATATGTGTGTGTGTGTGTGTGTGTGTGTGTGTGTGTGTGTGTGTGTATTCATTAAAAACGAAACTATGTATTCATGCCACAGATTCTTCAAGTGTAGGGGTGTGATCCTAAAGGCCATGTAATAGAACGTTGGTGCTGCAAAAATTTTGCAAAAAAAAAAAAAAACCACCAAGAGTTTTGTAAAGGCATAAAATACTAAAATTAATAAAAAAATATCAAGGAGATAGTGAATCTGGGGTGTTTCTGGCAGCATGTGCGAGTTGAATCACATGATTTTACTGGAGCCCAGAAAATCAGCACACAATATATGCACTGATCTTGTTTTCACACCTCACAAAGCTGAAGGACGTTGCCGGAGACATGCTGGCTCAGAAGAAAGGCTGGTTCACGTCATGAATCACAGGGTTCTTTACTGTACATCCCAAGTGTTCTGCTCAAATAGAAACGTGATGGTTTCATTACGGAGAAGTATTTTGTTATGGAGTTAGTATTTTTCTCTCATCAATACGCAGGATGGAAGAATCACATTACAATGTCTACAGATTGATTGAAGTCTTTTAGAACACTTGATTTCTAAAACTACCATTTAAGCTATTGATTTGTGTTTTATAGAAACAAATTCTCAAATAAATTTTTGTTTGGGAATAGGACAGACTTTCCAGCAGTTTCTGAAACGACACTGAAGGTGCCGCTGCCATTTTAAACTACAAATTTTCATAAAGGGCATCTTTGTTACTGCAGTTTATAAAATCAAAATGTTGATCAATTCTGAAAAACTTGGAAGATACAGTAGAAATATTAAGCAAAGATATAATTCCTTATTTAAATTTAAAATATATCCCTCTTATTAGAATGTGAATTGGCCAACATGTTTAATAAATAGTAACATTGTATATACCAAATACAATGCCTATAAAATTGGTTTGTGACTTATTATTAGTGTTTGATTTGTATATTTACTTTATAGATGCTTATACTTGGAGTTGTTTAAAAAAAATTTAGGACCAAATGGGATTTTGGTGAAAAAATTGAAGAAGCTCTGATTTTTATGATGTAGCTAGAAGTATTTTTTCACTGGAGCATATTTTAGTACTAATAACTATTATTATAATTTTAAAAGTTTGGCAACTTCCATTGTGTGTGTGCATAAAGAGAATCACTTTTTAAACTATCCTTTGTATTTCTGGAGTGTTCTGTTTCATTTTGTTTAGGTAAGAAATCACAAATTACAAACAGTACTGAGAGGGTCAGAGACGCTCAGTTCTGAGTAGAGGGCTCATTGACCGTGTACTAGGCTGTGGGGAGGCTCTGTATCCTCTCTACCCAGCAAGGACCAGGTTAGAAAGCTTCATCCCAACCATCAAGCACCTGTGCACCATCACTTCATCACGCTCCCCTGCTAGGTTAGTTCATCACGCTTCCTTGCTAGGTTAGTTCATCATGCTTCCTTGCTAGGTTATTTCTCAAGGCTTTGCACAAATTGTTCTAAAGTAAATTGGTTTCCTTAGCTACCATTTTATGGGTGAGGGAAAGAACGTAAACAAATATGTGGGTTTTTCTTACATTCCCCACGAGTTAGAAAAGTCAAGGGTACCACTCTCCCAGGGCACATCAAATGCCTGACAATCTGGACGTCTATGTGAGGGCATCTATAGAGACTTACTGCTGCAAGCAAATCCCATTCCTAGGCCAAGTCTGGGAGGCACCACTGATGTTTAAGAAGCTTGTTTGCTCAGCGCTTCATTACTGAAATAAAGGACTTTAAAGTGATTGTTATTTTGTAGATTCAACCCATCATTGGTTAAAACATAAGAGAGCATTGAAGGGATAACCACACTGCTAGCTTCTATTTCCCTTTCCGGTCACCTCTTGTCACACAAGCCATGATTTTGTAGTGACAGTCGTCTTTGCCATTCACCTATTGCAGTCAGACCGAGAGACTAACTTTGTTTTTAGGTTTCTAAGGAATTAAAACCACCAAATCTGCCCCTAGAGATGAGTGTGACAAGCAATAGACAAAAAGTGTTGGCCCCTTGTAGCACAAATAATAAAAACCCAGAGACAGAAACAAGGGCTCAACCCAAAAACCAGAAAAGCAAGGCAGCTAAGCCACTAGAGAAGTCTTACCTCTACCAAAGGTAAGGCAACCTTACCTCTACCAAGGCTGGGCAACCGCAGACCAAGCAGACTGAACCTCTCTCTCTCTTATTTTATATTCCTTCTAGTGCTAAGATTAAAGGCATATGACTCCCTAGTGCTGAGATTAAAGGTGTAGGCCACTACCACCTGGATTTGTTTCTGCATTGGTCTTGTGTAGCCCAGGTGGCCTTGATCTCAAGGAGATCCATCTACCTCTGTCTCTCAAGTCCTGGGATTAAAGGTGTGTGGCATCACTGCCTGGCCTCTAGTGGCTCGGCTTTGCTCCTGGTCTTCAGGCAAGCTTTATTTATTAAAATACAAATAATATACCACTATAGTCCCACTTAGCAAAAATCTATCAGGAAGCTCTAGGAAAAACATAGTACTTTGGGTCCCCAAGCGCAGACTGAGGGAGGGTCTAGTACCACCACTTGAAGTCTTTCTTTTGAAATTTCCAGTTATAAGCTGGGTTACAACCCTTGGTCCTAAACAAAGATGCAGCTTTATTGTGGGGCAGAACAGGCCAGTCTCTCTCTCTCTCGGCTGCTCATTCTCCCTTTAGCAACCCACAGGGTAAGAAGGCTGCATCATGAGAAAGATGACTGTAGAGCTGAATGCCGGAACAGTATCTTCTCCTGTCGTGTTTTGATGGCTCCCGCCTGTTTTCCTAAGGCAGAGGAAGATTGGTGAGCCACTTAGGGGAGGTTACTGTTTCTTTCCTGAGATGCTCAGTAAAGATGATGAGCGTGGGCCAGGGTGGGGAGCAGGGAGGACCCGGCTGAAATTTTGGCAAGGGCTGCAGAGTGGGCCCCACCTAAACGCTGACAGAACATACGGTCCTGGTCCAAGCTGTTCCGCAGATGTGAGCTGGGTGCCTCCCAGCTCCAGCTGATGTGGCTTAATGGACTGAACGGTGTTAGGAGTCTCGGAGGCTGAAATTCTCTCTCAGGGGATTGGCTGCTTATGATAACGTGTCCTTGAAGATAGCTTTCCACACCCATCTTTGGGTGACCTCATAGACCCGAGGAAGAGAGGCCTCTGAAGGAAAATTGTCGAGTGGAGGCTCCCGGGTGGGCGATGTTCCCTTCCTGCTTTGGTAATCCTCATGACCCCACAGAGCTTGGAGACTGTTGTGAGGGTCGGGCCTCGCAGCAGTGGGGCGGGAATGAGGGAACTGAGGCAGGAGGCGAGACGGCTGGCGCAGATATTTATTAGCTCACTGAGCAACTGCTGAGTGACAGGGGCTCCTTGCTCCCAGCGGGCGGCCACTCGTGGAACATATTTTTAACGTGAATCGCAAAAGAAATAACAAAAATATGAAATGGCTAATTAGACTGCCATTTCACAAAGGCCCTGCCTGATGACAAGTTTCTTGGTCAGTTTCACCATTTGCTAGTTTCCAAGTCGAATGAAGTCAGAGCCCATGAATCCTGGTCTCAGGCGGGGCTGCGCAGCAAGGTTTGCAAGGAGGAAAGGGGTAAGAGTGGATATTCAGCAGGCCTTAATGTCTTCTTAATGTGCTGATGAGGTAAGTGCCTTCTAGAAACCTCTGGGGGGCACCTCAGTTTGAGGTGGGAGCAGTGGCCTACAGATACAGAGTAAATGATTCTAGCAAGTCTGTTCTTTGTGGCCCGATGGCGTTCTGGGAGATTTAAAACCATTTAGGGGAAGGTAACCCAGTTTTTGAGATCAAGAGAATGACAGAGACTTGACTCCATTCGTTTGTGTGGAACTCTATCTTTGAAGTTTATATTTAAAAAAAGCAAAATAATGTTTTCATAGTTACTTGATGATTAACACTGAAGTCACTCCTTATGTAGCAGAGCCCAGGGAAGGTAACATCTCTGGGGGCATCTTATAAGCGTGGGGCAGAGAATTATGAATCTACAGTATTTGCCTGTGGCAAAAGAAGAAGAAAAAGAGGAGGAGGAAGAAGAAGAAGAAGGAGAAGGAGAGGAAGAAGGAGGAGGAGGAGGAGGTGGTGGAGGACGAGGAGGTGGTGGTGGAGGAGGAGGAGGAGGAGGAGGAAGAAGAAGAAGAAGAAGAAGAAGAAGAAGAAGAAGAAGAAGAAGAAGAAGAAGAAGAAGGAGAAGAAGGAGAAGGAGAGGAAGAAGGAGGAGGAGGAGGTGGTGGTAGAGGAGGAGGAGAAGGAGGAGGAGGAGGAGGAAGAAGAAGAAGAAGAAGAAGAAGAAGAAGAAGAAGAAGAAGAAGAAGAAGAAGAAGACGACGACCTGCCCTGGAATGGAGTACAAATACATAGGAGAGGAACCGAAAGGCCCTTAGATTCCTTTCATCAGATTCATTAGATTCCTTTAGGCTCAGTTTCCCCAGCACTCCACATCTTCTTCAGTGTCTGGTAACAGTTTTGCTGTACAAACTATCCAAAACGTAGGGTCTTCAACAATCACTTGTTGTCAAGAAGGCCAGAGCCAGGCAGATGGCCACTGAGCCAGGTCCCGTTTATCTCTAGGATTATTTATTTATTCATTCATTCACTTGTTTGGTCTAGGAGTAGACCAGAATGAAACTGCTAGCCCTTCCCAGCAAGCACTCTGCCACTGAACTATACCTCAGTCCCAAATCCCTACTGCTTTTAATTCATTTCTCTCCTCTCCTTCCTTTCCTTTCTTCTTTACTTTTGAGGGATTGGAGATCAAACCCCAAGGCCTTGCATATACAAACTACAAGCTGAACTGCTAGTTACACATTCTTTTTCTTTTCTTGACTCTCAGTTACAGCAGTCAATGGACCTAATAACTTGACCAACATTGCTCTGAGCAGAGCTTGCCCCCTGAAGGTTTGTTTCATCATGCTGTGTCCTGTAAGAGTAAGAACTAGAGACACTGTGTTGCCACTGGCGGTGCGGGGAGGGGGGGGCGGAGCTCGGGGCATTTTATTCTATACAAGTCACTTACAGAAATTGTATGTTCAAATGCAAAGAGATGGGGATAAAGAAGTTGTAAAACCATGGAAGCCAACGTTGTCCACCCTTGGCCACCATTTCAAACTGCTGTGGGTGCCTGATAACTGCTCCTATCTGAATGTATCTGAATGTAGCTATAGGTCTGCAGGGACCTAAATGGACTTCAGCCCCCTCATATGCTGATAGATGGAAAGATCAATCAGCAGGTCAGCCAATCCATCAATCTGCATTTCTCTAAACAATAAGGCATGAGGAAGATGCTGCTTTAATGTGGCCTTATTAGGATTGCCTTCACTGGCAAGCAGCATGCGTCTGACTGTAAAGAATTAAAGAATGCTTTTCCGTCCCACTTCGCAGATCTAGGTCCTACTGTAGGACATGAAATGTGTGCAACTTTGTCTAGCTGTATTTTGCCAATAAAAGAAAATCTGAAGCTAAAGCCGGCAAGGTCTTTTCTGTGCTTCCTTCAGCAGATGGGGCCACGGAGAAGAGAGACATCAAAGCATTGTGAAGAGTGGCTAACTTGGCTTGTTTAAAATAAGGAGCATTGATTATAGAGTCTCCTGAACAGCTCTTGCCAATCAAAGGGTTAGAATTGTTCTGGCTTCCAGATACTGTGTCTCAGGAAGGAACCATCCGGGAGAATATAGAATAAAAGAACTTTGTTTCATATTTAATAATTTAAAAACCCCATTGCCAGCTCCCCAGTGTCTATTTAGTCCTTTCTTAAAACTCAATATTTGTTTTGTTCAGAATTTACTGTACATTTTTAGGGCTTTGATTGCATTTTTGCAGTTTATCACCTGTGAGCTTTTTACAATGCCTAGATCAAAAGTGTCTAGCTACACTGAGGAAAATACAGACAGACGTTTGTTCTTATCTAGCCCAGAAACAGACTGGAGGGCCCAGACTAAATGGGAAGCTGAGATTGAGCAGAGGGCCTGAAACCAGTAACTAAGGGATGGCAAGAAAGCCTAATAGGACAGCCAACTTAGAAAGCTCTTCCCAACCTCTGCAACACTTAATACACATATCGAGTAAAATTCGTTAGCCCTAAGGCCACTATTGGGTATGAGGTCAGAAAAATGGTCAATTTGGGACCCACTGGATTAAATGGGCTACGGTACCATTGAGTTTAATGCAAGTTAAGGAGCCCCGTGTGTCTGCCTGAAAGATGTGTGCATCTCTCTTAGGGTGGAGAGCTCTTATAGACTCTTGGATCAATGGTTTTCTTCCAGGACAAGGTCAGTGGTAACTAAAGAAAAACAGCTAAGAACTTTTCTGAGGGTTTTCAACTTACGTGTTCTTCACTGTTGGACTATCTGTGAAGTTCCATGGGGAAAGTGAGGGACTTATCTGCATCATCAGGGGAAATACCTGTGCAAGTGGTTACCAAAACTCTTAATAAGACTGTTATAGTTATGTTTTGTTTTGGGGTTTTGTGTGTGTGTGTGTGTGTGTGTGTGTGTGTGTGTGTGTGTGTGGAGAGAGAGAGAGAGAGAGAGAGAGAGAGAGAGAGAGAGAGAGAGGGAGGTGTGGAGAGGGAGAGAGAGAAAGAGCATTTTGTTGACATTATTATAGAAGTTAATAGCATATACTCAAACACATTTCCAAGCTCTCTCTCAGTGCCAAGTACTACTGGGTACCATATGGGATAACAGAAATGAGTAAGTTATAGTACAGTTCCACAGACGTGATAGTCTAGTAGTAGAGTAAAACAGACATGTAAATATTGACATGTGATAGTACCATGATAAACATATGATATAAAGTGTTGTGGAATATTATTTTAACTAGGCAAAGATGTGTTACATTTGCTTATGCTGCCTTTGTCAATGATGTAAAACGTGTTATATTTGTGCTGCGTTGTTTAATGATGTAAAGATGTGTTGCGTTTGTTTCACCTTGCCTGCCTAAGGCACCTGATTGTTCTAATAAAAAGCTAAAGGGCTAACAGCGAGGCAGGAGAGGGATAGGTGGGGCTGGTGGGCAAAGAGAATATGTAGGAGGGGAAATCTAGGCTTAAGAGAGAAGGGTGAGAGAACGAGGAAGGGAGGGATATACTTGGGGCCAGAAGCCAGGCGACCACCAGCAGGAGAAGCAGTGAAATTAAGATATACAGAAGGAAAGAAAGGTAAAAAGCTTCAAGGCAAAATGTAGATGAAGAGAAACAGGTTAAGTTATAAGAGCTAGCAAGAAAGAAGCCTAAGCAAAAGCTGAGCATTCATATCTAACAGTAAGTCTCAATGTCATCATTTGGGAGCTGGTTGGAGGCCTGCAAGAAACAGCCTGCTACACTAAAGCATTGTGAGAGCAGGAGACACCATTTCGGTGCACAGCAAGGGGCAGCGGGCCTGGGCTTGGAGAAGGTGGGAGGGACTCTGGGCAGAGGAACGTCTATAAACAAACCCACTCATGGATAAGGGGCAGTTCTGCAAAGTGGCAATCAGCTCTGGGATGGTGGAATGAAGCATAAAGGTAGGGAAGGATGCGGAGGATGAAGATGACGGTAATAGTGAGAACTTGCAGGTTTTTGTCTCAGTTGTACTAAAGTCCCTGAATCTTGAGCTTTGCCTGGAGTGTAGTGAAGAAGGCTCGTGGGTTAAGGCAGGAATGGAGGTGTGTATTTGTACATGAGTGGGTCCGTGTCCGTACACATTCATGCACTGTGTAAATATTTGCAGGCACAACAGAAAAAAATAAGAAGACAAAAGGGAAGCAGAGAGTGTTTTGGCCTCAGCCTGTCTAAGTCTTTACCTGAGGTCCTGATGTATGGAGAAAGAGCTGAGCTCCATGTCTAAAACCAAGACCATGCTTGGCAAGGCCAGTATCAGCCCGGGGTGGCCTTAGAGGAGTTATGGTTCTGGATCCTAGATACATGACTTTTCTCTCCCTTGAAGGGCTGTGATTATCAGTCCCAAGGCCACTGAGCATTTGGTCTGTGGTACACTTGTGACATCCTGTGTTCCCATTGGGCAATACTGCTTGATTAGCTTCCTGCTGACTTTGTCCCCTTGTAGGATAGTCTTCTGCTAAACTGGTCCTATTTCCCCTACAAACATTAAGATACTGACTTTTGTTTGTTTGGTTTTGGTTTTTGGTTCTGGATTTTGTTTTTCAAGACAAGGTTTCTCTTTGTATCCCTGTCTGTCCTTGAACTCCCTCTGTAGACCAGGCTGGCCTCGAACTCACGGGGCCACCTGCCTCTGCCTCCTGAGTGCCAGGATTAAAGGAGTGCGCCACCACTACCCAGTGATACTGGACTTCTTAATAAACTTGCTCGGCATAAGTCGTAGCTTATGCCAAATCTCCTGACCCCAACTTCCTATCTTTTTCATTATTTCTGATCCCCTGTTCCTCCTCTTCTGGAACCTGTGACTGAAGAATGACTTGTTGGTCCTGATCAAGAGAAAACAGAGATGCTTGTGTTTGAGGAAGGAGTGATGGGTAGAACAGCCGGAGAAGAAATGAATGGTAAAATGGGAGCAGGTTTGGTGCTACGGTCGCCTAGCTCTGAGGTGACAAGATGCTATGGAGAGGGGAAGAGGGCAAACAGCGGCAGATTGAGGTTTCATGGTCCAAACAAAACTATGAGGCCTTGATGTCTCATAGAACTGATAATCTGAGGGACTTGAAGGTATGACACCCAAGGATGGACCTCTGCCACACCAGCCCCATGTCCTGAGGCCATACTCGAAGTAGGGAGGCAGGGGAACTGGTTTGTGTATTCATCAGTTAATGTAAGTGCGAATGAGCGCTCGGATAGAACTGAAGCCTAAGGCATACGTGGTGGGGACGGGAGGCAGGAGATAGGAGAGTGGTCATGTTCTAGGTCACAAGGAAGGAACTGTTCTTCAAGAGCAGGCTGCTCAAAGGGACTGAATGACTCACCAAGGAAGACGCCGATCCACAAGAGAAAATCTTGTGTCGGGGGATTTTCCACCCTCAACCTCTCACTCAGTAGAATGAAAACAATCGTTCCGGGGTTCCCCCACTAAAAAGCAGCAGGAAGGACACACGTGTGGTACATGTGTGCATTCTCACAGCTCCTGGAAGATATTTTACCCGAACATCACCCATTCATCACCTTTTCACAACCGCAATAATCATTACTAGGTGAGATCTACCTAGATGCAAAGTCCGCTGGATCCGATTGCTCAGCATTTAGATTTAGATGGAACCTGGGTTATTTCCTCAGGCCTCTTAGACTGGCCTGCTCAGGTCCATTCTGGTCAGGCTTTTCTTTTTTTTTTTTAATTAAAAATTTCCGCCTTCTCCCCGCCTCCCTATTCTCTCCCCCTCCCCCCACTCCCCACTCCAGTCCCCCTCCCTCTCCAGTCCAAAGAGCAGTCAGGGTTCCCTACCCTGTGGGAAGTCCAAGGTCCTCCCTGCTCCATCCAGGTCTAGGAAGGTGAGCATCCAAATAGGCTAGGCTCCCACAAAGCCAGTTCATGCAGTAGGACCAAAACCCAGTGCCAATGTCCTTAGCTTCTCATCAGCCCTCATTGTCCGCCATGTTCAGAGAGTCCGGTTTTATCCCATGCTTTTTCAGTCCCAGTCCAGCTGGCCTTGGTGAGCTCCTGTTAGATTAGCCCCACTGTCTCAGTGGGTGGGTGCACCCCTCGCGGCCCTGACTTCCTTGCTCATGTTCTCCCCGCTTCTGCTCCTTATTTGGATCTTGGGAGCTCAGTCCAGTGTTCCAGTGTGGGTCTCTGTCTCTATCTCCATCCATCGCCAGATGAAGGTTCCCTCTGATGGGTCTTCCTGAACAGGATCAGGTTCCCTTGCTGGCCAGGAACCTTGCTGACAAAAGGCCTACCTTGCTGCAGGCAGGCTATTGAAGCAAAGAAACTCCCGCCCGCCTGTTGCCCTCAGCACCCCGTCCCAACACCCAAACAGGCTGAGCTGGCGGATCTTCGGTCAGGCTTTTCTTGACACTGGCCTACATGCCACTATCAGGACAAATCACCAATACTGTATAAGATTTAAAGGTAGTTTTTGTCACATGATACCACGGGATCCTGAAGGAAGGAGAAAGGAGGGCCGTGGTCTGTCTTAAGTGACAGAACTTGAAAACTGGTTCTGATACCGAAAGTTCTATTCAAGAGATAAGGAGGCTTCCTTGAGGGGTCACAATGCTGATTTTCTTTGTGTGGCAGAGCCGGTGTTAAAGAACAGCACACTTGACTTAAGTGAGCCTCCCTCAACTGGTTTCATGGGCTCCTGAACACACAAATTGCGTAGTCCTGCCCTATGTGTATTCCGGCCCCTTGTTCTGGAGAAGTGGGCAAGGTCTAATTGTATGGTTTGGCTGCTTGCATACAAAAAGGGAACCCCAGTGCATCTTATATGTGAATATTCAGAAAGGGAATAGAAATTCATTCCTTAGTTGAAAGAGCTGAATGTACTACAGGGTAAATAAGAGACGCTCTGCTCGTTAAGCATTTTGTAAACCAAAAAGGTAGGTTAGCAAGAATGAGACAAAATGGCCCAGTGGCAGAACTGTCTTTTAGACCTTGGAACAAGAGAAGCAGCTCCACGACACCCTGTGTGGCCCTGCAGAGAAACGGCCAGGGTCTTTGCAGATGTGTTGTGTCTGCACGGTCTGGAAACGCGCATCCGTAAATATTTCAATGCTTCCCACTGCTTAGATTCATCCTAAAAAGCAAAATTTGTCGATCTTTCTTCTTGGATGTGTGTGTGTGTGTGTGTGTGTGAGAGAGAGAGAGAGAGAGAGAGACAGAGACAGAGACAGAGACAGAGAGAGACAGAGAGAGACAGAGAGACAGAGAGAGACAGAGAGAGAGAGAGAGATCATGCATGTTGGAGGGTATATGTGGATGTGCAGGTTGATTATGGGGACACACGTGCGCTTTAGGGAGTTAAAGGTGTCTTCTATCTTGTTTCTTGAGACAGGCTTTCTCACTTAACATTGAGCTCAAAGTTTGCCACTATTTACTGGCCAGCAAGTTCCCAGCATCCCCCTTGTCTCTACCTCTCTAGCCCTGTCACTTCAGGCACATGTTACCATGTTGGCTTTTTACATGGGTGCTAGGGATAGCTTGGGTCCACACACCGTGTGGAGGGCCTTTACCAACTAAGTCATCTTTCCAGTCCCGCTCCCTGGCTCTTCATGTTTAAAAACATATTATTATTGTTATTTGAAGCACTGACAATTGAGCCTGAGCCTTTGCACATGCTGGCAAGCGTTCCGCCATTGAGTTACAGCCCCAGTTCTTTCCTCGATATTTAAACAATTAAATTTCTCAGCCGTTGCCTCTGACTGTCTGCCTTGCGTATAAGAGCAATGATTCAAGTCAGACACTTGTACTATGTTCTAGTTTTTCTAGGAAGTTTCCTCAGCTCTGTGCCCTGCTCTGACTTTCTTACGGGTCAAACTGACCCTACATGATGTTGTAGTTTTCAAATCCAAGTCGCCCTGAGCACTTTAGAGCATGGCTCACTGGGTTTCCCACCCAGTGTGAAATGTCTGATGGAACCTATGATGCTGCTTTTTGGCAGGTTCCCAGGCAAGGATGATGCTGAGGTTCTTCAGACCATACTTTGAGAACCAATGAACTTAGGGTTTCTGGTTCTCTGAACCGTTCACTTCCTTACTTAGTAAGACACATGTGTATGCTTTTGTACCAGGGCGAGGGGGCCTCCGCAGACTGTTCGGTGCTGTGTACTATCCCATAAGCACTATAATGACTCGAGACTTGGTGTTCGTGGCTTCCCTCTTCTTTGCTTTGTTTCTTCTTATTTATTTATTTTCTGGTTATAACTCCTCCTTCTGTGACCCTCCTGTGTGATTAATACAGTGATTTCTAAGGCAAGTCAGCCACTTCAGACAATCAAATGCATATAACGGCGGTTTCTCTCATGAGAACAAAAAAAAAGAAAAATGAAATTTGCTTCAGCTTTCTATGGATCATAAAATTGCCTGTTCTCTGCTAGGAAGCAGAATCTCCCAGGATCCCCAGATGCATTTGCATCAAGTCAATACATCAGGAGCAACACAGCCTTAAAGGCTGGATTCTACCCCCAGAAAGGGACCGTTCAAAAATTTGAACGGTGGAAGTCATGCTTAGTACCACCAACCAGGCAGAGCAGCTTCCATAGGCATGCCTAGGGCGGCCCTCAATGCAGGGCAGCTGGAGAGACATGCACTAGTGCCGTCACCTGTGCAGAACAAGGGAAGGCCCCCAACCATCTTTCTGCCACCTTCTGATTGCATTGCATCTTCTTATTGCCCACCGTCCCATCAGTGTTTGGCTGACCCATGTCCCTGCTGCCCATGTCACAGATGAAGCTGGGGGCTTTTCATTTTCCTTCCTTTGATCTAAGTGACCCTGAGACAGATGTAGAGGTTACTTAACCAGTCCCTGTAAGATAGACCTTTCTCCTGTACTAAACTGTTAATCTGTCTTTGGTTTTTAGATGAACCTTTTAACTTGATTTGTGTGTGTGTGTGTGTGTGTGTGTTAAAGTCAATTGTTTTGTGGCTCCCTTCCTTGGATTTGGGGAGGAAGAACTCTGCAAAGATCACCATAGCTGCCTTTGTATCACTACTGCTGTGCTTACTATGTAGTCTCCCCACCTAGGGCATGGAAGATTCTTTTCTCGAATAATTTCAATCCTTCTCAGTGCCTGATATGATAGCTACCCCAGTGTCAGCTGGTCAGAGCGGCTCGATAAATTTTTATTGAGCACTCTTGTGTGTTCAAAACTCTCATGAGGACAGTAGTCTAGGTTTTTAAGTTGGTTATAACCCTAAATTAAAACGTAGACAAAAAGAGGGTCCACTTATGAGAAACTGAAATACTGTCACAGCAGTGGTGACCTGTAACCGAAGGACATGCGATCCATCATCATTGGTGATGGCTCCATAGCAGTCAGGGTGGCCGGACACCCTGGTTCTGTAAGAATCTCCCAATTTAGCACCAATGTCAGGGAAAATACAGATCTAGCTACTATAGAATTTGCAATTTTCCCAAATTTTCCCTTCAGGGCATGGGCAGTCCCACTTGGTGACTATGTTTAGCAGTTGGCATGGAGAAAAGTCTAAGTCACTTGGTTCACTACATACATTACTTTTCTCATAGCTGTGACAAAATCCATGGCAGGGGTATTCTGGGAAGGATTTATCTGGGGCTCCTGGCTTCAGGGTTACAACCGATCCCTGTGGGAAAGGCATTGTCAAGCGGTGCTGGGCTCTGTGGTAGAAACATGTGGGTATAAAGAAGAGGAAGCAGATATCAGATGGACCAGAACGCTCGGAGGCCTTTCTCCAATGACCCAGCCAGCCACTGTAGCCTCCCCCTATAGCCAGCTGGGCCCAAGGGTTGAAGCCTATGAGTCTGTGGCAGGTGTTCCGCATCTAACCGGTATCGATATGCTTCCCACTCTGTATACCTGGCAGGCCACGTCGTCTTGCGAGAAGAGTATGGTTGTCTGATTTTGCATGTGCAGTAACTGACACCTTTAGAGGTTAGTTGTGGGCGAGACGTCCAAGAGCAGAGCCAGTGTTCAGACCTGGGAAGGCCGATTTCATGAAGTCTCATTGTCTTTCTAGTGATCCGTGGGGTTTATATGTTTAAAGAATGCTTGTTAATGCATTATGCATGCTCAGTGTTTATTTTTATCCTGTCCTTGATGAATCTATACGACACTTAAGTCTTCAGAAGAACTCTAAAATAGTTAAAAAGTAAGTACAACTAAGTGACTTTTGGAGATCAGTTGTGGAAACTCTTTAATTGTGACTCTAAATATTTTAATCTCTTATTAGTAAATGATGCTTTGACTTAATCAAAAGCAGCCCAGGCACAATAAACTGGGAATTGTCATTCCATCATGAATGTTTAATGCCCAGGGTTTGGACTTGGCGACCCCATAGGAATATGATCTCCCAGAGCACATTCCCCTGGACTTCTGGGTAAGCTGTTTACCCAGAGGTACGAAGTAGCTGTGTGACTGGACAACAGAGATGGTTTCCTCTGAATGCATCAAAACCACCCACACGTGAACAGTTAGCTTATTTTTGAGGTTTGGAAAAATGGTCTTTTTTTCCTGACCTTATAATATTTTGCAAGAGATTTTTTGTTTGTTTGTTTGTTTTTTAACTTAAAGGACTCAGTTTCAATGGTTGTAGTGTATTCAATTTGTTGGGCCAATTCAGAAAGAAAACAAAACACATGGCCTAGTCATTTGGAGGCCTGGCATCCACGTTCAGCTGTGGACCTTGGGTGAGTCATTTAAGGCCATGGGCCTCCTATTCCCTGCTGTGGTAGGAGAAAGTGCAGCTTGGCGGTCTCTGCAGGTTGCTGCCAGCTCTGAGTCCTGCTTGCCCACCATGGCTTACCCCTAGTTGACAAAGTATGTGAGTCAGTGTTCCTTCATTCCCTTGTCCTTAGTCAAACTGGCTCCCAGCTGTTTTTAAGAAACAAAACAAAGACAAGCAAATAAAAACAAATCAAGGACTTAATGACATGGGAGTGGCCTTGGTCCTGCAAATACCAACTTGTCTGATCAGTCAGCTCTCCTGGCAGCTCTCTGACCAGCAGTGACTCAAAGATCCTGGCCCCATCAGTCCTTGTCCCTCTCTCCCTGAGTTAGGGATGGAATCCCAGGCCTTACCTATATCAGGCAAGTGCTCTTCCTCTGAGCTACTCCTTAGCCTTTCTCATGCACCATTTTCTCTCCTTCCTTCCTTCCTTCCTTCCTTCCTTCCTTCCTTCCTTCCTTCCTTCCTTCCTTCCTCCCCCTCCCTCCCTCTTTCTTTCTTTCTTTCTTTCTTTCTTTCTTTCTTTCTTTCTTTCTTTCCTCCTTTCTTCCTTCTTTCCTTCCTACCCTCCCTCCTCTCTCTCTCTCTCTCTCTCTCTCTCTCTCTCTCTCTCTCTCTCTCTCTCTCTGTCTCTCCCTCTCTCTCTCTCTCTTTCTGTCCTTCCTTCTTCGGAATGAGTTGGTTGGCCCTCTCAGGTAGTGAGGTCAGGAAGCATCCTGAGCAATGTCACTCCTCCACTCCTGTGTCTTGTCCTTACCCCTCTGACTCCGGGTATCTAAACCTCCTTTAGCATCATAAACATACGCAACAGCTTCCAAATGATGGCTTCTTCAGGTTCTTGGTAACCAATATGGTTTTGCTTACACAAGCGGGTGACTGAGAGAATTGAAATTGTATTTACTATCATTCAAAAGCCGCAATCTAACATTTCTTTGACAAATGTAATTCCAAAACCTAGCATGATGATGTGACTGTGTCTGAAGTCCAGGCAAAATGCTCCCCTTCGTGGGCCAGAGTCATGGGAAAGCATTGATGTCCAAAGCGCAATTGGCCTTCAGACAGCCCGAATGTCTCTGGAGTGGTGTGTCAGTTGCTCACCAGTGACACAGACTCTAAGAAAGTAAGTCCTGCATCCCTCACTCTCCTCCCGAGGGCACCTGTCTTTTCAGTCTCCCCCTTGGATGCCTGATATGTGGTTCCCTCCATCACGGCCAAAGGCCTCTAGGTCCTGTGCATTGCTGTGAGTTTGCACCTTGGTGCCACATGTTCCGTGATCCCAGTGAGAGCCAAGTGTTTCTCCCATGCTCACGTCCTGGGAAGAAACCACAGAGCACAGCACTGGACACCACCCTATTTAGCCAGCTTCTAATGAGCTCAGAAAAAGCATGTTTACAGTCATAAAACACCCATCAGAGGGTTCTGGACTCACAAGAAATAGGGAGCCAGTTTTACAGGGCATAGCTAAACCCTGTAGACAGCATCAACAGCCCGTCAGTTGGTCTAAATTAATATTTTGATCCTGTCTCCCATGATGCCAGCCTCTTTCTAAGGTAAGAATACTCAGATGATCCAGCCCTGGCCACCGAAACGTAGATATGTTATCCAGGGACAAGAGTTGTTCTTTGTTTTTCTGATAGAAGAGGACATTCTTGACCCTGATTCTCTCCCACCCAGTCTTGATCGATGCATGCCCAAGAACCCCGGTAGCTCTTTGTGAGGCTACCAGGAGGCGACAGGCACCTGGGAGTGGTCAGGAGCATTGCAGAGCTATTGATGGTGACAGTAAGTTTCAGAGTCAACACCGAGGACTCCAGCTCCAGACTCTTTATTATGTAAGAAAATCAAACACCTATTTGTTGAAAGCAGTGGTATCATTTTCACCAAAATGTATTCATTTAGATTTATTTTCCTTTATATAGCACTTCAATACACGTGGAGGAATGAAAGACATTAAATTAGGCCCTTTCTCCATTCATCAAGGTAGTCACTTTGTCCTCTATTTTTATTAGGATATATTAATCTTACAGAGTAGATTTCACAATGACATTTCACATGTGTATACAGTATACATTTACCATGTTCACCCTGCGACTCCCTCATCCCCCTCTCACTTCTGCTGATCTTCCTCCTCCCAGCTAGTCCCTCTTCTACTGTTACGTCTTCTTTTTACAATCAGCTGATGAGTTTCCTTCGGGTTGATCACAGGAGGGTGGGTGAGGGGATAGTAATGGGAAAGACACGCTAAGTGGCAGGTGGGTGAGCACCTACCAGTGGCGACACCATGAAGAATTGTTTGCCCTTTCCCTGGCAACCGTTAGCTGTATACAATCCCCTGTTTGTCCTTTCCCTGGCAACCGTTAGCTGTATACAATCCCCGTGGAGGGAAAGCGCCTCATGAGCACTTCCCTGTTCCGTGACCAGGTATCTGTGGGCCCAGTCTTGTGTAAACAATTACAGCTGTTGTGAATTCCGGGGTATGGCAGCCACCATGCCGTGGCTCGGAAGTCTGGGCTCCGTCCACTTACCTTTGGCTCTTCCATTTTTTTCTGCCCCTTCTTCTATGGAGATGTTTCCTGAGTCTTGAAGGGGGTGCTGCAGAGGTTCTGGCCTTTCAATCATCACTTATTCCCAGCATTTTGACCAGTGAGCCTGTGCTTACCATTGATTGCATTCAAAAGGAGCTTCTCTGACCAAGCCGTCTACAGCGGCACTAATCTATGGGCATGAACATTGTAATTTAGAAGGCAGTTTAATAGGCACATCACACCCACTTAGTAAAACTACCGTCCTCGCTTCCTTACAAGGCCTGTGACCAGGCTAGCCACAGGACTCTGACTGAACTTATAGTACCAGGTGTAAATCGCCCATCCTACGATAGAATTAATAGACCATACAGTTCAACCAGAAATTGGAAGGTTACCCAGACAACAGACTCATCACTATGGCACCAGTGGGGACACCTTAACTGGTGGCATTCAGGGGTCACAACTGAGTAAGTCTATTGGTGACAGCAATAGTACCCTACACACGGCACCTTCCACCACTGTGGGGGCCAGCCGGGAGGAAACTTGCATTAAAATTCCAGTTTGATCTCGTGATAGCCTGTGACCACAACTCATGATATCTTCAGCAACATGAGCTTATCATCTAGTTCTGCTGGCTAACCAACAGCAGTGGCTATTGCCTGTATGGTTTTTAGGGATAACAGAGGCCTCCATGACAACAGCTCATAGACAGTAGCCAACTCTTGGCATTGGAGACTGTATTTAATAGTCTACGGCACTAGGGGTATAGTCATTCAAACAACTTAATTTTTGTCTGTATGTGTTTGTGTGCATTGGGGAGATCCTGGACACGGCACACCCACACCCCTGAAGATCAGAGTGAAAATCTGGGTGTCAGTCCTTCCTTTCTGGTTGTTTGAGACAGGTCTTACTGCTGCTGCATACGCCAGGCTGGCTGGCTCAGGAGCTCCTGGGGCATCTTCTGACTTGGCCTTCCACCTCACTAATGGAGTACTGGGGTACTCCAGATGAGTGCCAAATGTATGTGCTACCAAAAGGACTTGTGTCACTTCTGGGAAGGTGAGTTCATGCTTACACAGCAAGTGATTTACCCACTAAGCCATCTCCCCATTCCAAACATCCCATTTGTTTTACTTTTAATTAGCTTACCAACTGTCAGATTTACTTATGGCTCTTTTATAGATCACTAGTTTTGGTCGAACCCTCAACGCCCCCTCCTTTCCCTCACCAAGGTGCTAAGACAGCATTCCCGAGCAAGCAGAATATTAATTTTGCAAGCATGGTTTAAGGAAGACTTAAATTGGACTTGGTGTCTGTGAAATTAGTGTGGGATATATAAGTTATTCCATCTAGAAAGTCACCTCTAGCCCACTTTCTCCTCTACCCTGGTAAGCCCTGGTCCATGGAGTGAGGAGTCTTGCCAGCTCACGTGGAAGGGTGGCATTAAAGCTGTAACACCCACCCAAAGGAATGTGGCTTTCCAAGGTAGCATTAGGTCTAGAACCTTGCTTAGGCTTGAACCACGACAGACAAATGGTGCTATTTATCTGATGGACACTGACTAGTTTCCCCCTGCAGCATCATGATTGAGGGCAGAACTCAGACTGTTTGCAGGGCTCTCTTTCCATCTCCGGCTTCTAAACTTTTTACCTATGCTTTCATGTCTCTCCCTGGTAGCCACTGAGTTCCATTTGGCAGAGACATGGTTCTTGATCCCAAGTTTTATATCTTTTATCAGAAAGGAGGAGTGGACACAGAGAAAAATAAGAGGAAGGGGGTGGTAGGGGAAGGGTGTATGGGAGAGAAAAAAAGGAAAGAGAGAAGGGGAGATTTTATTCTAGGTTCCTCATTTCTAATGTCGGGGCCCACAGCTCTTCTGCGTTATGAGAAATTCACATGCATCTGTTTAAGGGGTATCAAGTATTTATTAAGATGTAAAAGGGAGGAAATATATTCACAAATACAGGATATGGCAAATTGTAGCACGATTAATAAAAATCCAGAGAGAGATATTGGGGTTCAACCTGAAGGTCAGAAAAGCAAAATAGCCAGCTTCTGGCTCTTGTTTCTACCTCAGTCTGAAGTGGCAATCCTGCCTCCAGGAATCCTCAGAATGAGACTGACTGAGAGTTGTTTCCTCCCATCTTATATTTCTCTCTAGTACTGGGATTAAAGCCGTGCACCACTACTTCCTGGTTTCTATGGCAAACTAGTATGGTATTAAAGGTGTGTGTCACCACTGCCTGGTCTGTAACACTGACCAGGGTGATTGTTTTACTCTCTGATCTTCAGGCATGCTTTATTTACTAAAATACAAATGAAATATCACTACAGTAAATCTAGTTGTAGAGTCCTTGGAAATCTGGGGACCAATGACAGGCTCCTTCACACCACCTGACTCAGTCTTCACCACCCAAGAGAGCTTACTACCCTCTATCCTTCCTTATAAGGGGTCCTGAGAAGCCTCTGTGAGCCAGATAGTCCAAGGTCATGGGTGGAGCAAATATCTACTATACTTCAGTAAACTGGAGGTTAGGGACCGGAGATTGGGTGGGAGGGGTCGGGGGAGTGGCAGCAGCTTGTTAGTCTAGGGACCTTGAGTTTGAGGCTCCCGGTGGCTGGAGATAGAAGATCAGTTGTCCACAGAGAGACAGGGTCTTATCTGTGGACACTCTTTGGAGCTTTGCCTTCTTTGTGGGAGCGGGGCCACTTCCCCATGAGTGTGCTTTCCTGACAAGGGAGGGGTATAAAACCCAGAGGTGAGCCCCTGTCCAGGGCCCAGGGCCTGTTAGAGCCGTGACGTTAACACACAGAGCCACCAATTCTTACTCTAGCCTGCTCTGCCCTGCCCTAACTCTCAGTTCCATTTTTCTCTTGCTTTTCTTGGAGGATTGTTGAGAAAAAACCCTGTCCTGTTTTCTTGACACAAAGACTTCTTAAGCTGGTCTCTAGAGTGCTTGAAGGGAGTTTGGGGTCAAGAATGTGTCCTGAAACTCAGCACTGAGAAGTGAACACAAAGTCTCACCTCTGGTGAGTTACAACTGATTCCTGCTGGGAAAGGGAAAATTAGTTCTCCCCAAAGGAGTGTCCCTGTGTATGTGAACCACACTCCATGAAGGGCCCCATGCTCAGGAGTAGCTGGCCAACGCAAATGGACTCCATGATTTTACTTGCCTTGTCTTTATTTATTTTCTTAACTTGTTTTGATTTGTTTCTTTGTTGTTGCTGTTTTCTGAGAAGGGGAGGTGGAGGTTGGGGAGGATCTAGGAGGAGCTGGAGGGAAAAGAATATTATCTAATTATCTTGTATAAAAAAGTTATTTTTTTTTAAAAGAGAATGTGTCTTAGTCTTACCTTCAAGGATATTATTCTAGTACCCTTAGAAACACCTGCGAGATTGCAAAAAGAACGTGACAATGATATTTCTTGGAAAGTATAAGTATAAAATCATTCCAAAGCAAAAGGGTGGAAAACCATTATAATACCCAAGAAAACAAAAATACCTCTTAGTGAGGGCTGATTCTTATCTTTATTGAGGCCCATAAACTGAGTCACGACATACAGAGAAAATAGCTATATAAAATTTTTTTCAAACTTTTAAAAAGTTTTTTTCTTAATTTAATGAGCGTGTACATAAAACTCTAATTTTCCCAGTGCCCTCTGAGACCCGAAGAGGGCTTTAGATCGCCTGGAACTGGAGTCACAGACAGATGTGAGCCACCATGTGAGTGCGAGGAACTGAACTCAGGTCCTCTGCAAGACCAGCAAGTATTCTTAATGGCTGAGCCAACTCCCCAGCCTTGTCTTTAATCTTCAATACACGCTCTGTTTCAGCCCCACGCTTTAGTACAGAAAGAATCCATCATTCATTAGTTCATGCATGCGTTCACGTGATGAATGTTTGTTCACATCTGCCTTGCATATGATGCTGTGCTTGTCTTCTCAGTTAGCTTTCCCCCCATGACATGCTTGATAGCTGGGGGGGGGGGCTGGTTTCTACAAGGTACATCTAGACATAGCAGTGACCCTCACAAAGTCACCGTTTCTCTCTGCCCTCCGTTTCGGGAAATCCTCTCCATCTCAGATGTCAGAGGTTTCATCCCCCATCCCCCAGCTTCCTCAGATAGAGCTGATGGGGAAAAAGCCTGGTCCACTCTGTGTCAGCAGGTTCTTTCTCCTAGGGACCAGGGACAGAAAGATGGAGGCACAGTGAGCTCCTTTGGGAGGTTTGCATTGAGAGACTCTGAATAGACGGCTGGGTGAGGTCATCAGAAGTGGTGGAGCCATAGAAATGACTGAGCAAACAAAGTAGGTCACAGAACGAGAGCACAGTCTCCAGAGACACACACAGAACTGACAGTATTGTCTTCCCAGAGGCCTCCTGATCAGAACTGGTGCAGGACCCGGTGGGTGCTGATGCTGTTCAGTACCTTTCGCCTTCCTGGCAGGGCTCCTCCTCTTTAAGCAAACTTAATCTGCCTAGAGGAAAATGAAGATCAAAGCTGACAAACCAGGTATACAGAAGGAATGCTCCTTTGAAGCCAATGCGAATGCAGTCGTGATGGATACAGTATGATACCCAGATACAGTAGAACTATCAGTTTTCTCGCTAGATGAGAATTGAGTGAAAAATATCAGCGAACTAAGATCTCCCTACTTACTCAAGAAGGGAATGAGTGAGCAGTTCTGGTCCTGAGAATAAGAAAGTAGAATTGGCCCCTAGGAAACCTTTCAGAGTCTCAGGGGACTAAACCACAGTAATGCCGGTCTCAAGGAATTTACGGAAGAATTCTGACAGTGCCTACAGTTCATTCTTCCGCAGGTCTAATGACATAGAGTCTCAGAAAACCAGGAAAGAGAATTATTTAAAAAGAATAAAGGAGTAAAACACCATAAATGAGGAGGAGGAAACCATCTAGGGTACCTCAAGAAGCCTTGCCAAACTCGGGGAGGGGTCAAGTGAAGAACTTCCATGGGGCCAACAACGGCTTCTTGATTCTTCAACATAACTGGAACATGAACGGAAAGATGTCTGGCATTAAGATCGGCAAAGCTTCACCTTCCTTAGTAAAGTACAGGGGTGACCAGGCTAATAAGAATCTGTTACCAGCGCTCTTTGCTGAGAAGCTGGGTGGAAAAGGAGGCATGCAGAGATACTCTGGGAAGGAGAAACCCTCTCCCTGACTTTTCCCCACACAACAGCAACCTTGGGCGCAAGCCCCGGTTCACCAGGCAATCCCGAGACTGTATGCAGAATCTCCGAGCCCAAATTCCATACACAAATGCCCCACACACGACTTGCATTTGAGTGCTTTATTATATTGGAATTGCGGTGATATTAACATTTGTACAAATGCACAAAATCTTGTCTCTTCTTGCTAGAAAGAGAAGTAAAAATCTGACCTAGTCGAACAGTCTCAATGAACTCAGTGTCCACTGGTAACAATAAATGCGTTCACAATGCAACAAAAAGCGAAACAGAATTAAACACATTAAAATGCTGCAGCAAATATTTACACATATGCACCCCCCAGGGTTTTTTTTTCTCCCTCCAATTGGAAGGTGGTTGCTTTACAGACAGACACACAAACACAAAGGTTTTGCTGTTTACAATGACAAACAACCCCAAGTCCAGAACTTAAAGTGACGGCACCTTTTTTTGGGGGGTGGGGGGCTTTTTCAGCCAACACAAACTTTACACAGTGCTAAACTTCTTTTTTTCTATTATATTTTTGGACAATGTTTCTATTCCAATTGTCCTAGAACATTATGTTTGAATGGAGCCATTACTTGTGGGTCTTTTCAGAGAACATTTCAAGCATTTTTTTTCCCTCAGAGACAATCTTCAAAAGGCAGCATTCCTCTCTGCGAGGCAGATGAGACTAGCAGAGGTCTTGGAAAGGAAGGGGTGGGAAGGTCTTCCTGCCCACAGCTGCTTGGGAGGAGTCCCTTCCCTTAACTCCCTCCGTGGGGCACTGCTACTTCCTCTTGCAATTTCAGCGGTGTGGGACATTATAAAGGAGCAAATGAGAATTTAATGCATTGATTGTGTGGAAGATTTTAATGATGTAGTTAAAGCTAATTTATTCAGGTCCCACATTCTCCAATGTGAGGTGAAGTGATTTTATGTTTTAAAAAAAATCCCTAAGAAGTTCTACAATATAAACCCCAATGTAGGGAAACCTTAAATGGCTTAGGAAGGAATTCCTAAGTCTTGACTTCTAATGAGCTAGATGCTTTAACTTGGTTTAAATATAGCAGTTGATTATTGATTCCTTCCTGATGATAAGCTTGGAAAGGCATCAGAGGCCCACTTACTGGTATTATTGTTTGAACAAATGCTGGCAATTTGGCTTTATTCTATCTTTAGTTTGCAGTTAAATAGGTTTTTCTTTTTCAAAAAATAGATGATTTATAAGGAAAAAATATATAAACACTCTTTAAGCAATTTGGCTACAAGCATTACATCACTGAAAAGTTCCACAAGGAATAATAATAGCAAGAGACTTTGAACATGGGGACATATTTCTATGATCACAACACGATGAGCTAGCTAGGCTGATTTGAGAAGTTCTCTGTGTGTGTTTTGGTATGGGATTTTTTTTTTTTTTACTCATAAGTTTATTGCTCCTTTGTCTTCCGATCCCTCGTAGGCTGGGATTCTAAAACAGAGGTGCTGTCCTTGATCATGCTACAAGGCAACATTGTATTTTTGAGACGGAGGAATGAGAGGACAGGGCCCCTGTTGCTTCCACAGCCAGACAAGGACTCTGGCTAGTGACAGAGACTATGGGCAAGAGTGGTGCGTGCGCCGCGGCACACCAGCGGAGAAGTCTCCCGGCTTTTTCAGGACACTTTGGTTCGGAGGATGAGATAGAAAATCGTAAGCTTAGCGAGTTGCTGCCCACATCTGTTGCATAATGTAGCAATTTTCAAAACCATGCAAGGAAGAAAGAGATCAAGGGGATAAATCATACTGTGTACTGGCTCTTCTTGACATTCTTGGAGCAGGCTTCAGGAGGCTGCGAGAAGCGCCGCTCAGCCATGCTAAGAATGAGTGCGCACCCGTGATCCAGGTCTAAATGTTCTATAAAGTACTTGAAATGGTGCAGCATGGAGCCTTCACAGAACACTTGTACAGGGTGGAGCCAAGGCAAGTCGAAGGTCAAGAAAGGTTAGGGGGAGAAGCAGAGGAAGGGGAAGGGATCAAAGAGCTAAAGTGCAACTTTAAGATAGAAATTAGTTTGGAAGCAGAAGAGAGGTTCTGAACCGCTGCTGCGGCATAGGCACGGCTTCACCCAGGGCAAGTGACCTCCCTCCCCTTCAGATATGGCGATGGGATGGAACTAGACAGACTTGAAGCCACTGCACACTGTTCATGAGGACCCAAGGCCGCTCCAGGGGGCTGAGTAGTGCAAGGTGTTCTTGGAGATGGTTGTGCAGTGAAGAGAAGGAGGAGGAAGGCATTTTATACAAAAAATAAAATAAAATAGCTATTCTGGTTTTCGTCACCGATTCCCTTCAGTTGAATTTGCTTCCTACATGAAAGCGCTTACTTTAAACATGAAAAGAAGAAATCCTTAAAAAAAAAGCCAACCTTGTTCAGAATGTAGATTAACCAATAACTCACAGAGCAGCAAACAAGCCTCCAAAGGTTTACGCACAGAGATCTAAGCACGGGCTTCCAGTGGTGGAAACAGCCATCCACGGCCCTGAAAAAAACAGCACCCTCACTAGGCTAGTTTATTATGGACTAACGCTTTCCAGACACGTAGACCCTACAGAAAAATACTGTTGAAATGGAATGTTTAAAATAACACTTATTAATAAATATCTTATAATTCTAAATTAATAGATTCCTGTTCAAATTTTGCTTTGGTCCTTGAATCCCACTGTATAGACATACATACATACTTTCTCAGATGGCTTCATCACTCAAAGAGAAGGACATTCTACCCTAACTGGAAGGCTGGCTTTCGAGCCGTTACTGGTGCTTCAAAATAATTCCAACTAAGGGCTGTTTTTGTTTATTTGTTTGTTTGTTTGTTGTTGTTATTTTTCTGAAGCTGGTTTATGGTTTTAACGGCAACCTCTAAGCTACTACAATTTGCTTTACTAGCAGACAACAGACACCTGAACACTCCCTACCGACAGCTCTCTCGGAACGTGCACTGCGTTTTATTTCTTGACCAGATAAGCTCCAAGGAGCACACCCAAATTCTCACAATACACACCGTGATGGCACACATACTACTCCAACAGGTTGGGTTACTATGGCGACCTGCACTTGTTGACAGAAGGGTAGGAAAGGGTCACCTGGGACCACACTTAACTCCATTATCTAGCTTTGAGATTAGTACCTTCACCCGGGGCTGGGCTTTCAAACTACCCCCCCCCCCCCTGCAAATCATAGATCAAGGAAGGTGTCAAAGAGAAACAAAGCCTTTATCTGGGTGAGAAGCCACCTGGCAGAAGTGCTCTGGGGTGAACTAAGTTACCAGCTCTGGGTACATTAGCAGGCAGGGAGGGACTGGAGAAGCGCCCAGGAGGCTGGCAAGGACTTTAGAAGCAGATCCTGGGATGATGCAGCCACACAGGAGTTAGGAGAGGCAGTGTTGCTGGGGTTTCCATCCTTTGGATGGAGGACTCCAAAGACCATTATCTCCGATTCACCAAGAGTCTGCATGGCTGACATTGTAACTGGCTGGGAGATTATGGCATTAAAGGATGCTCTCCTGGAGTGGCCAGTGTGTGGCAGGCACTGCCAGGGTCGTTTCAGGAAGGCTCTGCCATCCAATGAAGTCTGGACCTTTATGTGGAATCTTTACTAGGGATGGACCAGGAATTAGATTTCACCAAAAGAAGTTTTTCTCTTCGGGACTGTAGGGAGTACTGACTAGCTGGAACCCTCTCTGCAGGATCCCCCTGCTGCAAACAAACACACCTCCAGGCCCTGCACGTAGCAAGAAGGCAGTTTATTCTAATTATATGTTGAGAAAGGTTTGCTGTGTGTGGTGGCTTGCCTACTTAGCATAAAAAACAGACATAATTGGGCTATAAATAATGCATATCAGTCAAGCTGTCGAGCCGCTGAATTAAGAGAACGCAGGCAAGTTCTTAGCTGCAAAGCCTGCCTGTTTAACAGCTAAGGATTGCAGCCTAGAGGTGGGAGAGAAGTAAACTAAAAATCGTCATTTCAGAGGCAGGCCACTCCCTGGACATTGTGGTGTTACCAGTGGTTTTTTAAAAAAAAAATCCCTTCCTTCGAGTGCTATGCATGCAGGCAGGAAAGGGTCTTGCTTACTCAAAGCAAATGGAAGATACTAGCTACTAGCTCTGCCCCCTGACTTGCCCCCTTGTCTTTTGAGGGGAACAGAATGTCTACATGGTCTAAGGATGGAATTTTGCAGAAAATTCCTTTTGATTTCAAACCAGAGCGATGAATATTAACTTCTTTCAAATGTAAGTCTTAAACATTTCTAGGAAGCCAGTTAGGTTAAACCCTTCTGTTACTGCTGGAATTCAGAAAAAAGTAATAACAATATGAATTCAGTATTTAAAATATTTGAAAATGATATACTTTACATCCCCTAAAATACAACAGAAAATCTGCTCACCCCATCCTCTCCTCCCTTTTCATTCTTCTTTTTCTTTCTTTTTTTTTTTACTTTTTTTTTTTGCATTTGTTTTCTTATTCTTAGGTCATATATCCAAGTCTTAAGCTTTACTGAACAGTCAAACTTGTCTCTCAAAAGCACAGCATACATGGAAAAAAAACTGTTGATAAATATTGATTTTAAAAGTAAGTTATTAGATAAAACTGAACCTAGTTATAAAAGTCATGCTTCAGAGCCCTCATATTTTCTTTTTTTCCTCTAAAATAGATTTTTTTAAACTATAGTGAGCGAAAAAGTACATCCTTCCTTTACTGAACTCTTATAAAAGTGACAGTTTCTGTAAAATACTGTTCTTTTAAAACCTATACTGTTCATAAACACACACGTTCCCGCACACACACACTCAGGCACACACACCCACACCCACACACAGGTTAGAGGTGAAGTAGTATTTGGGCGGAGATGAGACACCAGCATACGCCTAGACTGCTAGTGAGAAACACATGATACCAAAACACCAGCAGAACAGTCGAATGGCTTGTTTCAAGGAGGCACAACTGTGGTGTGGGTTTGATCTGCTTTTCATCATGGGCAGGTCCATGGAAGTTGCTGAAAATATGAATCAGAACCGTCCATAAGAGCGCATCAGCCTGGCCACCTCCACGGAACTTGATTGGCAGCCGGAGAGTCCGTCTGTCTGACAGACTACAAGCACCCTGCAGAAGCACTGGCCTTGCTTTCTCTCTCTCCGTCTCCAGGAGTGAGCCTGCTTTTGCCCACCAGAATAGCAGAGCTGGTTCCATAGGCTTAGGAAAAAAAAATAATAATAAATCTTAGGCTATTAGCAGCTGATGATTGAACAATGTAATCTGTGTAGTGAACAGAGCCCTTCTGAACTATTATATAGTGCATGGGTTTCAACATTATAGACAGGCTATAGAAACGAGTTGTAATTCGGGGCTGTGATGTCAGAGCCCACGTCCTAATTTGAACTTTCACAGTTGGGGCTAACAAAGGTCCTTTCCCTAGTGTCTCCACAGCTGGCATTCAATAGGGCTTCACCTAGAACCGAATCGCTTTTTATTTGCTCTGGTTATTAAAAACATTAAATCAGGCACATTAAACATCTCCCGGCTGCTATTTTGTGAAAGGCAAAAGTGGAATGAAGTCCAGCTGTGTGTTAAAGTCGAGCGAAGCAATGGCTAGGTCCACACTTTCAAGATTTGCTCTTTTCCCTCTTTAGACATTATTTTCTTCTTCACATGCAAAGCTAAAGGGGGAAAGGCAAAGCCGAGAGTGAATAAGGAACCCAGGGAAGTGGCAGTGGAGATGAATATTGGACAATCTGAGCAAGTGAGCAAGAGCAGGAGAGGGCCTGAGATGCTTGGTGGCTCTCTTGGGACAATGATGGACCATACTTTTTTTTTTTCTAGCATGGAAAACAAACTCAGGAAAGCCCATGCGTGTATCTGAGGTTCTGGTGACACCACAGCACAAACTCAACATGAGTTATGACGTCACCGGATTTCCCACCCAGTTCCTGTGGATCCATCGCACTTGACATGGAAGTATACCTCATTTTGGCTAAAAGCTGTAGTTTGAACAAGATTCGTTGTTTCAGGCAAAGGGTTGGACTGGTAAGATCGAAACTATGGCTATATACAGGAAAGATTCTGTTTATAAACAAGAAACTGGTACCAGAAAATCGGAGAAAAGCACCAGCGCGCTTCCCAAGCTGATAGATATTCATTGCATAACTCCCTTTTTCTTATATAACTAAGTATAAAAGACAACATTTCCATAATAACTATAAAAAGGAAAGCCAGTCTTTGAAGGGCTGAGGCGTCTTCCTGGTCTGAGTGAATTCTAAAAATGCCCTTTGGAGAAAGGATGTATAGCATGGTCCAGCTCTTCTCGGGGTGGGCCAGGTTTGACCACTGCCTTTTAAAGAATAGGATTGAGGTCTGTTCTGTGAGTCGTGAGCTGACTGAGGGTGGAGCTCCCCACGACCTCGCTGACCGAGGAGGACGTAGTGATGGTGTTATGCTGGATGACGGGCTGCTGCGAACATGCTGGGACAGGGCTCGCGGGAGGGCTGCTCTCCGGACCTAGAAGAGAACACAGACACACACACAAATATAGCTCTTTCTTGTGGGAACTCCTTGGGAACAAATAAAAACGTTATTAGACATTTACTTCGTGTAGAAGAGTTTCACACATTTTCTTCTGGAAGGTACAGCCAAAATTTCATTTTAAACCGAAACCACAAAGCTAATCCTTCCAGGGTTTATAGCTACGTGTAAAACCATACTTTCTCCATCAGTAAAAAATGACTCCTTGTGTTTGAGTCTTTGCGTGTGAACTTCCCCGTCTTGTATTTTCAGATAGCCATTCGTATATTAAATGTGGAAAAATACTCACATGTGGTGGGAGAATCTGTGTTGCTCAATCTAAAAAATTATTTGAAAACAAATTGACCTTCAGCCATGAATCATTCTTCCTCCCACCATCCCGTATACAACCAGCCTTTAGTATACTGCAGAAAGTGGAGACAGGGGAAAAGGGGCCCCACTTTGCCTGTTGGTAAACTCGAACAGCCCAGGAACTTGCCAGACTGGTGGGCAACAGGAGGTATCTCTTGAGACACTAAAAGTGATTCACCCAGTGCTGCCTCCCAGCCCGCAGAATTCTCAGCCGGATCAACAGGCCGCTGGTAATTGGACCCCCACAGACTAGCTTCTTCCTGGCTACAAAGCTGGAATTTGGCAATGCAGAAATGCTAGGGAAAGTACAGCCAGAAGTTATCAGGAAGTGGTGGGCATGGTGTTGGAGAAGTCAGGAAAGACTGCCCCCCCTCCCCGGCAGGAGAGCCTGTAATCACCCAATTATTTCAGTATATCTTCCTGGGTGTGTAACCTAGACTGTGTTTTTCCCTTTTAATAAAATGCCGCGCAAAATTAGTGATGAAAAAAATGTGGCTTTCTAAAGAATGAAAGAGTGACTTACTTAAATACCCTTGTGATTCTTTCTGCATGGCTGTGATCGGGCAGTCTTTATGTGTTAACAACAGCTGTTTCAGCTGGGCCACCTCGTTTTTCAACATGGACACTTCATTCTGGAAAGACACATTAAAACTGTGTTGAGAAGGCAAAAAGGTGCAAGTGCAAAGTCCCACCCACTTTCAAGCACAAAATCCTCCAACTTTACTGTGTGTGTCTAAATGGCATTAAGAATATTATTTGGAGAGATGGATCTGAATTTTGTAGCTTTCCTTCAATTTGCTATGGGTCTTTTGAAGAGACCAGAGTTTAACCCAGGAACTGAACCCTACTTAAAAAACACACTATCCCCTTTAAGTGATGGGCCCTGGAACCAGGTGATACAGGTGAGAAGCCCTTCTCTTCACTGACCATGCAACCCGAGAGAGAAAACACAATTTGGTCAACCTCCACCAACCTCATTTTTAGCATTTAGAAGCTGGGCTCAGAAATAGTACAACAAACAATGAGCTTGGTGACACCCAGGACACAAATTTGACTTTCCAGGCACAAATCAACTAGAGAAGAATATTCCTAGAAGTTACTTGAAAAATTGAAACTGTTTTTTTTTCCCTCTAAAGAATATCTCCCACCTGTAAATGCATTTGGAGCACTGGATTCAACTGCACACTGAACAGATTGCTAATAAAGTAACAAATGTCTCAACTGCAAAAGTTTTCCCATTATCCTTCAAACTACCAAAAATGGTAATAACGAGAAATTCACCTAAATATGAATAAGTCACCTAATGGTACAGGAAAATTGCTCTTAAATCTGAGAGCATTCATGAAGGCAAATGGTACCTTCTACTTCCAGTGAGTATGATCGACAGGGGCCCGCCATCGCCCAAAGTGACATTTGGTGATTCTGGAGCAACTTTATTTTACAGGGAAATTCCCATCAGCCATCAACCAGCTCTTCTTTGAACTCTACCTGAATTATGATGTTTAAATAACCTTCTTTGTATGACCCCCCGCCAAGCTCTCCTTGTCTTTAAAATAGTATGTCAGAAAGAGTCACCTTTAGACTACTATATAGACTTTTTCTTAGAAACCTGTTTAAAAATAAAATCAAACGACTCAAAATGAAACCGAGAACTCTGATGTGTGTATATTTTTGCACGCACACATCAAGATGAAATGTCCCACTACTTGTGAACTTTAGCAATGATGTTTTTTCTGAACACACAATTCCTGACACCTGTGCCCTCAGCAAAACATTTAGCTGCAGATGATGCAGACAATGGCACTTAGGAAATGGCACAAAAACCCACCCCTTTTCTACTATGGCGCAGAAAACAACTAGCAAAGTATGGAGGCCAAACATGGGGGTGGTTCGGTGGGCAAAGGGGTTTGCCACCAGGAGTGAGGACTGCAGTTCAGTCCCTAGGAGCCACACGGTGAAGCAGAGAATCAGCTTCCATGGTTAACCCAGTCTCAACATGTGTGATCGGGCACAGGCACACCCCACAATAAACTAAGTAATTTTAAAGTTAGCAAACACAACCAAACTTGATCATTTTGCTTTCTTAACGCTTATTGAATTAGAAATACATCATGTTTGAAGGTCGTTGGCCAACTTGGAGAAGGTGAAGGCAGGTTCCATTTTGTCTCCCACTGTGTCTTGGGCAGTGACCCTTTATAGGCAACATTTGAGCTCTGGTCAGGGTGTGTCCATTGCTTCTTTTTTGAAACACCAATAATGCCACTGGCCAGCTTTCCACACTACTGGTGGGAACGCATCCTAAACTATACACTTTCCGTCTCCACAGAGCCGTTGCACTATGAAGCAGCACACACACTGTACTATGAAGCAGCACACATTCGGGTCTCTCACTAAAACTATGCCACGGCAGCGTTTGGTTCATTAATGAACCGATGTGTTGTAAGGAGGAAAACCGAGATCTTGAGTAGTATAAAGTTCTGAAAGGATGCAGGAACAAGGACTGAAGAGATGGTTCAGGCCTCTTGCGAGGACCTGGTTTGGGTTTCCCGCACCCACATGGTAGCTCACAACGATCCGTAACTCCAGTTCCAGGGCATTCAACAATGCCCTCTTTAGTTTCCATGGGCACTAGATACATGCATAGTGTATATACATCCATGTAGGAAAAAAACATAAAAAAAATAAAACCTATCTAAAAATGAAGTAGGGACTCAGAGTGCTGGAAAAACTGACTGTCATTTAAGGATATACTTGAATATGTACATATTTCTCATGTTAGTAATTGTGTTAGTTGGCCCAGTCACAGTTGGAAAGTGAATACCAGTTAAGAACATCATCAGAGAGAAATAAGCAGGCCCTGGCTTCAGTACACATTACTCTGATGCTGTGGGGAATAAGGAAAAGCCCGAGAGCCTTGGAATTCTCGTACAGCCACCCACAGGGAAAGCAGCTCCTTCCCAGGGCTGAGCAGCATGATCAGGTTTGGGGTCCGAAGGGGTGGGGGCTGAAGGGGTGGCTCAGTGGTACAGTGCCTGCTGGCAAGGGCAAGGCCCTGGACTGTGTCTCTAGCACCGCGAGTCAAACAAGATGACGCCATTTCTAAGGACAGTAGTAGGGGCTGACTTTCCAAACCACTCCACCCACGTCCAAACCAAAATGGCTGGACTGGTTTATTTCTTCCCAGAAAGACAGCTTCTTATTCCAAAGGGATTTTTGTGTTGCCTTTCTGTTGAGAAAGCCAATTACCTAACTATCAAACGAAGGAGCTGATCTCGATCTTCATTTGACAGTGAACTACTTGGAGAATTCTCCCAGGTGCTTATATTCCAGGCCTTGTATCTCATGAGGAAGCCAACCACAGCACCCTTTGGAAGATCAGATGTTAACAGTACACAGTGCATAGTCATTGTTTCATTACAGAGAGGGAGAGAAAGAGAGAGCGAGAGAGAGAGAGAGAGAGAGAGAGAGAGAGAGAGAGAGAGAGAGAGAGCGCGAGCGAGCATGTATGTGCACATATGCACTCATACTGAGAAAGAGTGTCTGGATCCTTCATCAGATGCCACAAGGGCCCTTTGAGTTGACAAAGGGCAAGAGCTGCTGAACTGGGGAAAGGAGACTGGACTGCTGTCCTAGATGGGATGCTCTGCACACACACGGCATCTAAGGACTCTGCATCCAAAGAAGACGGAAGCAGGGAATGCATACGCACTAGACTGTGTTTCTAGTCAAAATCTTTTTCAAGGTAAGAGGACTAGAATCACCTTGAATTCATTTTGTAAGAGAAAAACCAGATAGCAAATGTCTCAAAAATGCATGGAAGAAGTCAATTTTTGGCCTAGAAGTTCAGCAAGGAAATAAAAGCCAGAACCGTGTGAGGCATCAACTCACTTTATGAATTGAGGAAAAAGTTCACCTTTGAAGTTCACCTTGGTGCTTGTAGAAAAACAGTTTTTAAAAACAAAGTATAACTAATAAACGCACTCTCTGGTTGAAGTCAGTCCTTTCCGCTTTCAGCTGTGGAATGAATCTGAGGTTGCTGTTTTTAAAGCAGTTATCTATTTAGATAATGATGGTTACAGCAGGATCCCGTCACGCTGATGTGTTTTTAATCCAGAAATCTGCCTGGGGGTGAAGTAGCAATCATGTCGAGGTGTTCCACACTTCAATAATATCCTTTAAATGGCACGTTCAAAATTCCCTGACAGGCACATTGACAGTTGGGGGCTTTGGTAATGTCATTTTGTTATATGATAAATCCACAATGCTTCTTGGTATAAGCTGGAGTTTGTGCCAAAAACATAATTGCCACAAAGGGCCCAGAACCCCTCCCCCCCTTTTCAGATTAGCTGAGGGCAGGTTTGGTCCCCTCAGAAACAAAGGACTTTCAATTTGTCAAGCAACAGTTTCCATCTGGCCTGCTCCCTTGCCAAGTCCCAGACCTGGGTTCGTGTGTCTAAAATTTCAGCATCAACTTAGACCATGTGTCTTTGCACTAAAAAGGAAAAGCAATTACTTTAGTGGGTGACCAGATGATTTCCATATCCCCACCGAACGCAAGTGACCTAGGACTGCCACAGCAGCAGCGCACAGTCAGAGCAGTACACACGGACACAGACTCCCTCAGCGCACGGGCTTCTTAGGGCCACAGGTGATTTGCCCAAGTCATCACTCACTCTTTTGATACTTACTGATAATCTGACATTTGGGGTGACTTCTCATCTCCCCAAACCTCAGTTTCTCCATATAGTAAAATGTCAGGTTAGGCTTTTTCTAACTTTCTCTAAATCCTACACCTGCGTTTATCCTCTTGGGCAAAGATTTGCAATGAAGACTGGGGTCTGCTTTTTGTTTTCCTAGGTCTTGTTTTTCCAACCCGGAGCTCTGCGGCAGCCTGACCAGAAGGTTCTATTCTGGAAAACAACTCAAAGGTGGCAGCTGGCCACTCGGACCTTGGCTATTCCATCTGGCTGCACTTTGTTTGTTTAGCACCTTCTATTTCTGTTTACTTAAAATCTGGCTCATGGAACCAGTCTCAAGAGAGACACCTTTTTCTTCTGACGGTGAGTGGAAAAGGGTCACCCAAAGGTGGCGGAGGCTGTGACATTCTCCCCCACATCACAGGGCATGACACACAACACACAGTACAGGAGAGAACACGGGGCTGCTGTGGCTTTTGCCTCTCTGGTCCCAGTGCTGCAAGCAATGGTTGAAAACTGTCAGTTAGTGGTCTTGCTGAGCTTTTTTGCTTCCCCTGTACTGATTTTGTAACCAAAAATTACCAGTGTCTGCTGCATAGACTCTCTAGGGCTGAGGTTTCTGTTTTTTGTAATCTCTGTTCTTGGGACTTAGTACCTCTTTTCCTTGGCTGTCTTAGCTATTTGGGCTCTAAAATATTAAGCATGTGCGCACGCACACACACAGTGAATTAGTGTCTAGCAAAGGGTAAATGGACTTTGTATGTTTTTGGAAAGCAGTCATAAATAAGTGGCTGTCAAGGCCCAAACGCATCTGACCTCAGACTCCAGGGCATCTTTCTGTGCAGTTCTCTGCTGTGACTCTCCGCAGCAAAGATCCCGGAGAAAACCTTCAAGGATTCATTTTAATTCACACTGATTTAAAGTTTTGAATCTGACATGTGTCTGCTGGTTATTCACGGCTCTGTTTTAAAGAACCTGCACTCATCTGAAGCTAACTTTTGTACCACCACACTCTCTACTCCAACCAGGGGTGGGGGCAGGTGGCAATGTCTGGAGACATTGTAGTTGTGCAACTGAGGGAGGGGCTTTCTCCTGATTCTAGTCTGTAGAAGCAGAAGATGCCATGAAACAGCCTATATTTCACAGGATGTAACAAAGATTCCCAGAGTCAACGGCTCTCAAATTGGGAACCCCATGGGCCTCCACCATCCTCCTGTAGAGCTCAGAACTGCTAGGAAGTAACTCCTGCTTTGCTCGTTGCTTAGCCAATGCCACCATGTGTGCTGGGTCTGCCCCGCCCGGAGCGTTCACTCATTATAAAATAGTGCCTGTGAAACTGTAGGTTTAAGGTTCCAATCATACTTCAGCATTTTTTTAATTTGTGTATATCTGTGTGAATGTATGTCATGTGTATACGGGTTCCAAAGAGGCCAGAAGAGGTCATTGGATGTCCCAGAACTGGAGACACAGGCAGCCATAAACTCTATATGGGTGCTGCGAACTAATCTTGAGTCCTCTAGAAGAGCAGCAAGTGCTTTTAACTGCTAAGCCATTTCTTCATCCCTTAATAACCTTTAAAACACGTGTCAAAGTGAAAATGGAGCCATGAATGCTAAAATGCTTATCCACGCTCTTGTTAAAAGCTCCTCATAGACTAGTCTGCCCAGCCTGGGTGTAGCTGTGGCTTTGAAGGTGTCTAGCTCCAGACACCGCTTTGTGGTTTGATGCTCTGCAATCAAACCAAGTTGGTCAGGCCGCCAGCCTGTGGACACTCTAGAGACAGGGAGCTTGTTCAACGATAAAACAAAAACCCTGTGTAGGTCCTATGCTAGAATAAGGAATAGCCAGTAGGGAGGAGGTGCAGTGAAATATGGTCCCAAATGTGTATATGAATTGGCATTCGAGCTTACTTTTATGTAAGCTGTGCATTTTCTAACTTCATCATGTCTATCACAAAAAGGGTGATATATTTAGATGGGGGGTATGAATGTAAGTTATTGAGTTCAGGAGGATACACCAATCTTCCTTTGTACACTGGATGCCACGATTCCTTTTTGTTAAATGCAACTCACAATGCAAAGACACTGGGGTTTGCCATCCCAAGCGCTCCTTTGAAAGGATGCAGAGATGACTGGGGATGTAAGCTCGGGTGGCAGAGAGCTTGCCTAACATCAGTGAAGCTTGATCCCTGGCACCACATAAAATTGAGTGTGATGTCACATGCCTGCAATGCCTGCACTTTCCAGCTAGAGGCAAGGGGATCAGAGGTTCAAAGTCATCCTTAGATACACAGCAAGTTCAAGGCCAGTGTGGGCTACCCAATGCTCTGTCTCTAAACAACAAACAAACAAATAAAGCCTACCTATAGGTGTTCTGAGACTGGCTGGAGAGACTATCAATTACTAAGTTTCTATTGAGTAACCTTACACCCTTCCTTATGTCCATGGGTCCCTCTCAACTCTGGGAAGGGCTGGTTGAATCTAAAACACTTCCCAAGGTCCCTGAAGGTGTTTGTCATATGTCAACGTATTTGCCATTTTCTCTTGAGAACCTTCCCCATGTTAGAACCAGCAGCCTGAATGGCATCATTGACCTACTGGGGTTCTCCTGAGAAGCCCACACATTGGTTACTTTCCTCATCCCCCAGAACAACCCCAGAAACAGCTTCTCTACAGATGTCCCTAGCTATGCCAGCCCTGGAAAGCAAAAATCACACATGATTCCAACCTTGCTGAGTTTGGAATGAAGATGAAAACAGGCTTTTACTTTCAGAGCAGACAAAGCTAACAACCACCAAACATATAAAATATTCTGCCATTAAAAAACAGAAATACAGACAACCGGGTGTATGCCAAGGTACCCTCAGCCTGGTGGTTCCACATGGCTTCCAGACGAAAAGCCTTCCATGCCAGGGACCATTCTAACTGCATCATGAACATCAGCTCACATCTTTCCCCCAACTCTAAATTGTTCCCCATTTACACATGAGGAAACCGAGAGCCAGAAAGCTTAGCGCAGTCAGTAGCCGCCAAACCCAGGCTTGAAGCCACACTTCTGTGTTTGGTCCCTTGCGTCCCTCACCTCTTGTGGGAGGACCAATGGCACCGAAGCACTAATGATGCTGGATGAGAGGGCCTGGGGTTCCTCTGAGGCGAGGTGTGTGGTAGGATGCGTGGGTCAACAAGCGGCCGCGGGGCAGGAAATGCCAACCCTGACAAGGCTTGGGGAAGGGACTGGGGACCGCACCTGAAGCTGCATGTTTGTCTGGGTGAGCTCTTCTGCTTTCTTTTCCAGTGACATCACCCAGACCTTCCTCTTCTGTCTGCAACGGGTGGCGGCAGCCCGGTTCCTTTCCAGAAATTTCCTTCGCCTCTCATCCGGGTCCTCATCCACCACCCTTCGCCGGCGTCCCCCTGTAGGCTGGGGCGGTTGTATGGTCTGGGTTGGTTGCATCTGTTGTGTGGCTGGTGAAACCTGAGGGGATAGAGAGGGAGGAAGTGATGGGGACCCGGAAAAACCTGTTGGGTAAGGAAGACTCCCGAGCCAGTGTTACACGAGCAAAGCTTAGGAAGTCCGCTGCTTTTTAGTAAGCATGTGAAACTTGTTCTCAGTGAATGAAATAAACAGTGAAACCACACGTTTGAGAGCAGAGTTGCCGAGCTGTAGTCTGTGGATTTGGGCCAGATACAGGTGGGACTAACAGAAGGACCCAAGCAGGGGAATTATTTTCTAGACGGGCATTTGGAGGATCACGGGGGGGGGGGGGGGGGGAAGGGAACATTTGTTTCTCCTTCGGGTATTAAAAGTGTCTTATTTAAGATGCTTTAAAGAACATTAAATTGTGCTATTGTATCTTAGAAAAAAATAAAAATATTAAATTGGTCCTGGGCGGTTACTGGGCTGAAACAGATGATGTCAAGGCTATTTCCATGACAGCGTTTTCTTTTGCAGAAAAATCTCGCGGCAGGCTGTGGGCTCCTTTGATTCCAAATGTGTTTAAATCACATCAGGGGAGCACACCTATGGGACGCTGTCACTGTCAGCCCTAGACTCCTATAGAAAAACCTTGCAAATGCAGCATGCAGTTGGGGTCCTAGTTCCTGTTCCATTTTTAGTACCTGGGACCAACTGGGCCTACAGCCTCCAGGTGGGTGTGGTCTTCAAGGTCCTCAGGGCTCTGATTAAGGAGGAGGAAGTCTCAGGAGGGTTTTCTAGGGTAGGACAGGGTCTTAGAAAGCTGGCAATTGCGGCCAGCCCTTCTCTCTGTTGCACACTGTAGGGTTAGACGGTGAGGACAGGTTGCCTCACACATACCTACGTTATAAAGAAACACTAGGAGCGGTCACATACTTTATTAAAAAGTTTTACTAAGCTTCGAGACCCCTTGTAAGGCCTACATGGGACGCCACAACACGGGAAGGTTGGAGACCCCCACACAGACAGCTTTATTTCCCTCGAAGAAGCAGACACGCGGTACCTTGTGAAATTTCTACAACTCCTCTTTATATGTCTGGACACCTAATGCTTTTGCTAATGCACTTTGCTCTTTCCTCCCGCTCCTGCCTCTCAGTCACCCAGGTTTACGGTTGTAATACCTATAAAGTTGTTTTACAAGAGACATTTAACCTACAGAAATAACAGGCAAAAAGTTTTCAGAAAGCTAAGCTCAAAACCCTTTACTAACATATTCCAGCATCCATGATTGAAATCAATCAGAATGACTGTAATTGCACTAATAGTGGCCTCAGGTTGACATCAGTTGACCGATGGGGATGGATTTCAGCCCTAAACTCTGCCAAACCTTCTATGACTAAACTATAAAAGAATCAGGCTCAGGAGGTCGGTTGAACAGCATCTCAGTAATTTTATCTAAAGCGAAGATGTTTTCTGAAACTCTTTATTGACAATTCCTTTCGGCCCAATCACAGAGGGATCATGAAGTAAGTCAATTTTCTAAGGTCTTACTCACAGGGGTGGCTGCCTATGACATAATCTCTGCCATTGGCTGAGATGTAGCAAAGTGTGTCGTTTCCATCGCTGACCCCTGAGCTGGCTCCTGAGGAACCGGGCAGCAGGAGGAAGCAGGCTGGCTCCTTGCAGCTGGCCACATTCACGTCTGCTTTTCTCTTATGAGATCTCTTACTAACCAAGATGAAATTAAGCAGAATTGGATTTTATTCTTCAGAGCAAAGACTTCTCAATGCCGTGTGCTACTCCCCTGACGTCAATCAAACTGACCCTCAGACATCTTTCCTGTACATCTACCCTGTGTGCTGACTGAGGGGGAGTTGAGGCCCAGTGTGGGTCCAGGGGTTGGCCTAGGGAATGTTGGTTAAGCAATCTTCCTGGTGACCATGAAGTGTCACTTGCCTTCTGAAATTCACGCCTATGTTGGGCATGGAAATCACAGGCAGCCGGGAGGATTTGAAGACACAGCTTAAAACCAGAATCTGTGTTCCTGCTAACTACCATGACTCAGTGTTTTATGTTCAAGATGGAAGTCTCTCTGCAGAGCTGCTTGGCAAATTTTGACTGAAAAAAAAATAATAAACGGCCATGTGAAGAAGACAGAATTTGTCCCAAATTAACTTCGACTCTCAGATTGGAAAGGACCATCGGAGATTTCTGTATCTATTGTTCAGACTAGCAAATAATTGAAGAACTTGACAAGATCTGCTCAGTGATCAACCAGGTCCACATAACTACCATAAGAGTGGTAGTGTAGAATATTGTCTAAACGATCCCCAGATATAGAGTTTTTCTTTGTAGAATAGGATTTAGAAAAGAAACTCTGAGTGTAGCTAATTACAATAGCAATTAGCTAATTGCATATACAATTGGGCACTTACTGACTTGAAACAGGGCAATTGGCTAATTGGCACTTAGCTAATGAATGGCTTTCATATTTTAAAAAAGAAGAACTGTTAAACTTGTCTCTGAAATAACTTGTCCAGAAAGGTGCCCAAACCTTGATGTCCTTATACTTCAGTAACAAACACAGAGTGTAAGGGTTGCCGTTGCCTGAGATGCTTTTTTTCTTTCCTTCTCTCTCTCTCTCTCTCTCTCTCTCTCTCTCTCTCTCTCTCTCTTTCTTTCTTTCTATGCAGATCCTAGTACATCAGTTAACTAAAATGTAAATAAAAATACACTCTAGGGGAACCTGTTGTTACTGAACTACTCACTAAACTTCTTTTGAATCATTTAAGTTTAGAATTAATCCTGAATAATATGTTTTGAAAAATTTTCAGAATCTCTGTGGCTTCATAGTCATGAGAGTCAGTTTATTTCATCCCATTGGCAAATGGGAAAGCCGAGGTTTATGGGAGGTTAATCTATATCTCTGTTCACAGTCTCCAAAGTCAGTCAAGGAAAGAGCTGGTCCTGTGCTGTATAGCGCATCTCTTCTCGCTATGTGGAGCCCCACTAGGGGTCTCTGCAAAATTAAGTTTATCTAACAGATTGGTTAGTAAGTTGCCTGTGACAGTCTCCTCCCACCCCACCCCTTTACCTTTCCTGGTTTGGGTTTGTTAGGGCAGGGAGCTCAAGAGCTCAAAGCCTTCCCTAGTCTGAGAGCTTGTGTTTCTCCAGAGGCAGACAGCGGAGGAGAAAGTGAATAAGCATTCCTTGGCAGACCCTGGTTCCAGTGCCATTCTGACCCAGCTGGTTAGGACTGGGCAGAGAGGAATGGGTGGAGGAGACACCGAAGGTCATCTTGCTCGAAGCCCCAAGTGGCTAGGGCTCACCACACTCTTGGACAAGTCCTTCAGCTACTTAGGAAAACCCAGTTCTGTACAGGGACTTGCTTGTCTTCTTAGCCTGGGTGACATAACGTCTGCCTGGTCCCCCAACTCTCTTTAAGGGCAGTCTGCATGCTTGTCCTCTTGCTGGTCAGCCCTACTGACTGCACCCCTGGGAGCTGACCTTTCTCTTGGTCTGATTGTCTGCGGAGCTTGGCAGCCTCTCTGTTTCCTCCAAAGTGTTTCCCAGTCAGGGGTGAGTCACTTCTCACCATCTTAACAGCACCTTGGACCCGAGCATCCCTTGACAAGCTTCTTCATTGTCTCTCCAGCCTTTTAAGTGTTCTCCCCTCCCCCCACTCTCCCTCTCTTCCCTGCCTCTCTTTTGGTGTGGGTGCTCTGTCTGCACGTACACCTACATGCCAGAAGAGGGCATCAGATCCCACTATAGATGGTTGTGAGCCACCATGTGGGACTGCTAGGAATTGAACTCAGGACCTCTGGAAGAGGAGCCAGTGTTCTTAACCGCTGAGCCACCTCTCTAGCCCTGTTTAAGTTTCTTTTAATTCTCCTATCAATATTTACTTTTTTTTTTTTTAGGACAAACCTTGTGACACACTTGCAAAAATACAGGGTTTTGAGAACTTCTAGTTTTCATTTGTTCCCTAGAGACTGAAGAGGAAATTTACCACATTATTTATAGAAATTATGACCCAGTCGCATCTTTATCGTTCACGGACACTTCCTAGTTTCCTAGGACAGAGCTCCCCAGCATGTCAGCTGGAGAACCGAGGCTTATCGAACAAGGGAGCAAGAGATGACGGCGAGTTTGCGCTTGCGCGGTTGGCATGCGGAAGAGAAGGAAGAAACGCGGTGAAAGTCTACCTGTGCTTGGTTGCCGGTGTGCAGGGGCGGGTGTGGCGAGGTCTGGTGGTGTGCCGGGTGTGCATGAAGGTGGGAATGGGAGTGGTGGTGCGGGTGGTTCTGTTGGTGGTGAGGCTGTGGGTGGGGATGGTGGGCGGGGTGCTGGTGCTGGTGCGGGTAGGGGTGGTGGGGCGGCAGTGTCTGGTGCTGATGCGGGTGGGAGTGCATGTGGTGATGCGGCGTCTGGTCTTGCCGGGAGCCCATCATCTCCATCATGTGTCCGATGGTGCTCATGTTCCCATTCGACATGGCCGCGGGGTGGTGGGTCAGCGCGGCCTTCAACCTCTGAAACGATAAAAAGGGGAGGAAAACCGAGGTCACTTATGTACACGGTGGAGATTTTAAAGAAAAACAACTCATACATTTAATTCTATAATATTTTTGGTGCTATGATTATGGTAGCTTTTGTGAGTGGGTAGCTTTGTAGAATCTCATTTTAAAAAATATTATGATAGGCAGAGGGTCACTGTCTGTGCTGTTAACTGTTATATCAAATGTATAAGACTATTAAGGTTTATCAAAAGGTATTTCCTACTGTACCATCACATGATTGTCCTATTGGTAGCAAAATGTACAAACCAAACGAAACCATTTGATATAATAATGCCATTAGTGGGGGGGGGGATCTCATTCTCACTAGTGTGCAGAAACCACAAATATAAAACATTTTGTCTCTCAAAAGATTTCTCAGACGCAAGGAAGAGATCACATCAAATGTTAGCATGGAGGAAAATGAGTATTGTTATTTCGAGAGTTCAAATCAGCCTTAGCAATCCACGAGGCAACGGGAAATACTTTTGCCATGATGGTTCTCACCACCCCTCATGAAAACCGTATTTTTCTCACACTAACTTTCTGCTAACTCTAAGTATGAAGTGAGGAAAATAGAGCAGTCTGTGGTACCGCGCATCACCTTCTGTGACGGCCACCAAGGCGCATGCGCACCAAGAAACATCCTGCATTGCAAAACAGGCAAGCACACCAGTAGCTTCCCGCCTGAACCTAGAGCAGCGGCAAGCCCACGTTTTCAGACAGCCCGCGTTCTCAGACCAACCCACTGTGGACTTCACTCTCTCAGGTCAGCCATCGTAACTCCCAAGCAGCTGAAGAGAACACACCCTGCTGCTCTGCCATGCAACTTTACTGTGTATAGGAAACTGGCATTTCATATAACAGTCATAACATCAAGTATTTTCTTGTTTTGTTTCTTTTTGTGCCCAATCACTTAAAATGTCAAAACCACTCTTAGCTTATGTACAAAGTCAGAGCACAAAGTGTGATTTGGCCTATGGGCTGGGGATCAGTCGGCTGTCAATAGTAACCCAGTTCCTTCAGCCTTGTTTTCTGTGTGGGCCGTTATCCTAATCCTGTGGGTCCCTGGTGTGCTAAAACCCCGCAATGCAGTTACTGCTTGGAAATGTTTGCTGGGGGGATATGAGAATCTGGCAAGCTCGCTCACGTTAGCTTCAGGAAGGCTAGGGGGCTTAAGTTCTCTCCATATTTGTGTTCTTATCAGATGAGAGTGCTGAGCATCCCTGGGATGAAGAACAGCCCTCAGATGAAAACAGACACCAGGCTTCTCCAGCCAGCACACCAATCGTCTTAGCCAGCTCAGCTAACCGAATCTTAAACATAAAGTGCCTCCAAAGGAGGACAGGACGGAATGCTGTGTGGACACGGATCATCATTACAGATACTTTCTGTATCTCGATTCAGCAACCAGGGAGTCCACTAGACCTCTCCTGTATGAGCAGTAACCATGGCAAGGGCAGCATCGACTTGCTAAGGACAATCAGGAGGAAGGTGAGCTTCTTCAACCCTGGCAAAGCTTAGGCCTTGGGCCCTGTGTTTACTACTAAACAGGAATGGGAACAGCTCTGTGTTTGAGAGGTGATGTCATTGTTTTTCTAAAAACAAAACAAAAAAAATGCTCATTATAAAAAATTTAAGCCATGCTTAAGAGTGGAGTGAAGTCAGCCACTTGGAGCCAGTGTGTTGCTCATAACGGTGGGTGAGCAGAATTCCAGAAGCCCATGTTAGCACACGGAGAATGGGAGGAGCAGGTGGGATGACTGGAACATCAGAAGTCATAATGAGTGCTTGAAATGGAATGATTCACTTCAGATAGTGCTGTTTCCCTTAACCGGAAAGGCGCTGAATGCTGTTTCCAAATTTAAGAGAAAAAAAAGTATGAATGAAAGAGATTATGTTGAAGTTGTGTTTTGAGTTGACTTCCTGCGTCATACCTAGATGAACCTCAAGTTTCATTATAAAAACATAGTGGGCCTGTAATTCTAGCACTGAAGAGGATGAGGCAGGAAACTTTCAAGTTCAAGGCCAGCCTGGGCTGTATGCAGACACGCATGCACACATATATTTGCATGCAGTTTTACAGTTAAAAAAATCCATCTGGTACCAGAATACTATGTGAAAAAGTAAGAGCATTTTGCCCTGTGCCCTAGCACCCTTCCTCTATAGGTGGCATGTGCCCTCAGACAATGATTTCTATGAAGGTTGTTATATGTTACTTTTGTTACTTTAACCCATTTTATATCCATAAAAGTAGCTAATATGAACAATCAAGCATTAATTGATCCCTGGCTTGTCCTCATTCTATGCTAACATTCTATGGATAATACAAAGGGGCAGGCACGGCTGCTGGTAAGGGGCAGGCGCCATTCTCTGAATGGGAAAGTGAGTCTGGGAAGCCAAGTCATTCACCCTCTCCCGGAAGTAGGATTAGTTGTGTCATGGTACTTCCCCATCACAAAAAGGAAGAGCTTGTAGAGTTGACAAGACAGAGGTCACGCTGCAGGTTGCAAAAGCAGACCTGTGTGTCTGGTACTCAGCAGGCAGCTGGGGATGGAAGGCCCCCTGCATGTAGGAGGAAGGGGGGTGGCTGACGAGAATTTCTAAAAGGTCTGCTACCGCACAGAAACATCCAGGCTTGGGCATCATCTCTCCCCTTGTATTTTTGAGGAATTCATCCTTATATCCACTCATACCAAAGCAGATATGGTAAGCCACGGCCAGGCCCTGCTGTCCCCAGGCAGCAACATCAGTGTCTGATGGCTCTTGTCTGAGCTGGCTTTTCCTTTTTTTCAGACATAACGCTTAGCTCCGGGCTGCTCACTAGTAAAATCCTCCCTGCCTTCTTCTCAGAGTCAATTCCCAATGACGTGTGTTCTCAGTACAGTCATATACCTTTTAGAAAAAAAAGTACGTATGTTGCTTCTATAACTTTTAGGATGGTTATTCCATTAATATTGATTCATCACTGGATTATGAGAATAGAACCATTTTTGGATTTTGTTAAGTGTTAACTTACCAGCCTCAGTACTGAAACCAATATGTAATTGCATATGAAATTAATATATGAATGAATGAATGGTACTTCCAAGGCTTAGAGTGCAGACATAGCATTTTTGTCTTGGAACACCACACACGATTTTTGTCAGGAGGGTTATATATTTGTTAGCAGAAGTCATGGAGGCAGTTGACCCCTAAAAGTGATATTAAAGGACCTATCCCCCCAATACCCAGCCTGCCCTCTAGAAAATGGCAGAGCAAAAGGAAGCAAATGGCTGAGAGAGGGGGCACAATAAATTTATCTTCATGTCTCTTTGAAATCAAGGCATGGAAAATCCAAAAGCTGTGCTGGAGTGGGCCATCGTCTTGTCTCCTCGTTGCTTGCACTGCCTTTCCCACCTTTAATTAGAAGCAAACGGAGCCTGACAAATACATACCGTGCACCCGATCTTCATCTCTCGAATAATTAGCCTGTACCGATGAAGGGAAATTACTTGATTGCCTCAAGTCTGTTCTTGTATGTTCCAAGCCAAGGCAATAACACTAGCAACGCTAATAACATTCCATTTAACTATTTATTCACCCAGCAAATATTTATTAGGTTTTGACTCCACGCCAGCACGGCACTGGGCACTTTGTTATTTGCTGTCTGAAGTAAATGAAAGATACATCAAACCAGGGCTTTTAAGACTCAGTGGAGAGAAAAACTACACTCCAGTACGGCAATGAGGACTTTGACTCCCTTTAGAAAACCTTGGGCCTCGGCTAAGTTTATCCTTCAGCCCTGAGCCTCCAGCACAGCTGAAGACAACCAATCATTCAGCTGCCCTGCGCATGTCCTTTCCCACACTGCCAGTGCCACTTCAGACCAGTTTGGGGCAGTTCTGACAGTCACGGAACTGCTGCTCCCCTGTGCGGTGCTGCCACGCCGAAGGGAGTACATGCACCATGAACCAACAAAATACCCCCAGTTTAGATAAATGCACCCCACTCTCTGAGGTCTGATGAATGATCAACAAGTGAGGCCGAGCTGAGCTTTGCAGAATGAGCTTTCTTTGGGAAGCTGAGAGGTGTCTTGTTTGAAACGATACATTGTTGCATGCCGGGAGAAGACAAGAGTGTGAGACGGACGTGGATGAACAAATAAAGAGATACTGAGCTGAGGCTACAAGAGAGAAGAAGATTGGACTGGCTTTCTCTGGAGGACCCCGGCACACAGCTGTTTTCAGTCAATTAAAGGTCGTCTTGGTTCCATCGGCCTGCTTCACCAGCTGCTTGTTTGCTGTTTCCTGTGGGAGCGTGGGCCTGTTGCCCTGGCACTGAGTCCCAGGAGGGAACTAGCCGTCCACCCCTCTCTGCTTCAGGGTGCCACTGCTGAGTGCCAAGGTGCCAGGCCTCAGTTTTTTTTTTTTTTTTATCACAGCACATCTTGTGTAAACCCCAGATAATTCTCACGTTGTCAGTCTCACAAGCATGTGGGAATGTGTGCTTGTGTGAGTACACACGCACCCACACACACAACACAAACATGGCACATACACACCCACACACACCCCAGGCAGTCTTTCTCCCATTAGCGACTTGTTCGGGCCAATTAGAAACATTTGTGTTCATTTGAAAGCTCCTTCAGTGGGGTGGATTGCCTTGGAATTGTTCATAGCCTCGGAAAGCCGAGCTAGATTATTAAATTTTACTTGAAATTCAATTGGGTGGGAGGTGGAGAAGGTGGGAACATTCTTTCTAGAAAACGTGTAACTATAAACTGCCCTTTCTAAGTGATCACACAGAAATGTAGTTCCTGGGCTGGCCACAAGGAACAAGCTAGCTATTACAAATGTGGCAAAATCTCTATTTCTGTTTCATATTTTCCATAGTTATTGCTACTATCGGATTTTTCAAAACACTGCTTCAAGGTGCAGTGTCTTCTTTCTTTGGCTTCTTCCGCATAGTGGTGCCAAGGAAGGAGTTAGTAGCAGCTTCTGGTGGTGCCCAGTGGTGTGAGACCAAAGGCTTTGCTAGATGTGAGCTTTTAGTACCAAAGACTCCCTACGTCCTCTACCTGCAAGGACTTCTGAAGTGAACATAATGAATTAGTTCACATAAATAAACAGAAATTAAGTCAGTTATTTAGTCACTGATTTTAATACCTACAAAGAACTAATTTCGATTTTAGGTTTATTCTAAAGTAAGAATAGTAAGGGTTAGAGGGGATGGCACGGAAAGGGACATGAGCTGTGAGCATCATATGTACGGCAGATTTTAGTATCCGAGTCCACATGTGGACGTCAGAGTGTCTACTGAGAAGTACTGTATGAGCTTAATTCTTAGAACTCATATGTCCCAGAATTGTTATGAAGATAATTAACTAAAATCCTACTTTGTTTCTCATCAAAGCCCCTTTTCCTTAATAATAAAATACTGTGGTTTTGCCTTAAAAATTTAAAAATTCACTAAAAGACGTAAGAGACAATTATATTGTAACATAGAATGTCACGAACATTACAGTATATTTTAAAAATCCAGACCCAGAAGGTCACATTTATGTGATGAATCTAATACACGCAAAGCCAGAGAACAGACTAGAAGTGGCCAGGGCCTAGGTAAGAGGCGCAGGGTTACCCTGTGAGAGCAGAAAACGCGTTGGAAGTGCAGCGGTGGCAACTACACAGTCTGCCGAATGACCTAAGGACTACTGAGATGCGTGCTATAAAGTGGTTATAAGAATTTTATAAGAATTTTGTCTCAACTTGAAAAACATTAAAAAATAATAATAATGCAACTGGCTGGGTTTGTGGCTTAGTAGCGGAGCTCTTGTTTAGCCAGGGTTCCAGCCTGTGCTGGCTCGTTTCATGCCATTGTAACACACGCTAGAGTCTTTTGGGAAGGCGGAAATTCAGCTGAGAAGACACACCCCGTCAGATGAGCCCATGGGCAAGCTGTTGAGCATATTATTGATTGACCATTGATGCAGGAGGACCCAGCCTCCTATGGATAGCCACCCCTGGGTAGGTGCTCCTCAGTGCTATAAGAAAAGACGATGAGCAAAGCCAGAAAACAGCTCTCCTCCATGGTCCCTGCTTCAGTCCTGGCCCCCAGGTTCCTCCCTTGAGTGCCTTCCCTGACTTTCCTGGATGATAGACTACAAGCTCAAAGGTGAAATAAACTCCTTTCTTGGTTGCTTTTAGTCATGGCGTTTTAGCACAGCAATGGAAATCTAAGGCACAAGCTCAGCACTACAGAGCTAAAGTGTTGAAGTCAAAGCTAAATGGGAATCTCTTTCCGTCTGACGGAAACACAACACTGTCTAGGAGAGAGCCAGATGACGCTTGGTTCTAGAATGCCGACAGCCCACATCAGGTTTCCAGTGTTTGTCTCCTAGGACTTTGTCCCTTCAGCAAGCAACTGGACCCCTCCTTTGCTTGCGACACAGTCATCTGTTAGCTGACTTGAAATCAAAAGGAAGATATGGTCCCAACTTGGTGATAGAAGGCCAATAGAAGGTTAGATATGCCGACTGCCGGTACTACAAGACTGCTTACTCAGGGAAATTCAACAGGAGTGAAGCAATACCTATGCTTGGTTAGCAAAACAAAGAAAAAAATCTACTGTCTAAAACAGTCTGAAGGATACAGAGTGTGGCACAAGGACGCGTGTAACAGGATGGGGGGGGGGGTTGTGAAACATTCTTGGGCAATACAGCCATTGAATCAGCAGAGGTAGTTTTCCAGTTACATCTGTCAAACTGGACTAGACGCTCTTCAGGCAAGACAGAAAGAACCTGATTCTTCCCTGATTCACACATGGTCGCAACGTGTATGAGTCCAGGTTTCCTCCTCTGACTGCCCCCCTCAAATGGTAGCATCATATTGCACCCTTAGTGGAGTTTTCTCTGGGGAACATGTCAGCTTTATCTGGGCATCATGTGGGCTTCATTTTCCCCCACGTAGGATTGGGATGGGTGTCCAGGGTTCACATGTCCAGACATATTCACCTGATTCAAGCGTTGGTTGTTTTTTTTTTAATTGATAAGTTGACCCATCTAGCCATGTTCAATAGCAAGGCAGAGACAGTGGTGAGCTAATAGTTGTGTGTGTGTGTATGTGCGCGCGCGTGTGCGCGCATGAAGGGATGAGGAAGACATCTCACAATCTCAGTTTTCCATTTAAAATGCCTGTTCTTGGACTGCCCTTTCTTGTTCTCACTTGGACACCCGGTGAGATCGCTTAACTCTAGAGCTCTCTGCTCCTTTTAAGTCACTGGGCCTAAACACGAGAAGATGAGCTTGGCAGTAATTGGTTCCCTAGAACGTAGTATCTGCCAGTTTCCCTGTGGATGTTAAAGGTGCTGAGCACACAGTGGGCTGCCAGCAAGCTGCCTGCCAGTCCCCCTGAGTAGTGCCTTCCCGTGCTGTATCTTCCAAACAAAGGTTGGAAGTTTTCTCCATAGAAAGAGTCTTTCAGGAGGCAACCGTCAGAGAACATTCCCTTTGTCTTGTTGCACACACTATTTAGCCCTAGAACCCCAATGCCCACAAACCTAGATGACTTTAGGTGAGGGCTCACTCCTGAGTTTTATAGAAACAATTGCTATTGGAAAAACGCAATCCCTTGTTATGTTATTTCAGATGAAGTCTTCCTAGGGATCACAGGCGGTAATGTGCACGAGAAAAAGCAGACCTTTGCGTTTGTAATTCACCATGGAAACGCCATGCTCACACAGCCCTGAGATTAGAGTTTTAGTTGCACAGAAATCAGGAAATTTAGAGTTAACTTCCCCAAGGACTTCATTTTACATATGCATCCCAGGGCCTTTGCTGAGTTGTGATCTAATGACTTGGCAAAGGAGGTGCAGTGAATAAAGAAGAAAAGCCGTTCCTCCTCTTGCTCAAATTCCCATAATCCCTAGCAAGATGGCCAGAGAAAAACTTTCCATATGGTGTACCCTTTAAATGCACTCCTTGGTCCTAGCAGGTGACAATAATATCATTGTCATGTCTGATGCCGGGGGTGCAGGACTTGGCAAGGGATACTTGAGTGGAACAGCCAACTGCCACCACATCACCTGGTTCTCCACTGGGTCATTTTCCATGCTCTTGGGAGGACAGCTCCATCAATAAGGAGGCAGTGCCCTGAGGCCGTCCCCAGAGGGCACCCCAACCACTATGACACCCACACTTCTAACTGTGAAGTCTGTCCCCGAGCGCCAGAGGAACTGGAGAAGTACTTTTTATGGACATGTTGCTGGCTAACCCTTGGGAGAGCTGACCATGGTGCGACACTCCGAAACATCATCTTTTGGCTTCGATCCAGTTATATGACTGGGTCAAAGGTCCTGCTGGGGTCGCTAGGGTCAAGGGCCCTCCGGGTGTTCCTCTTCTTTCTGGGGTAGGTGGCGGTGTCCACATCCAAGGCTATTAACATACGCTGGGTGTCCAGTCCAGCCTGTGTCATTGATCTTCATGGATGTGGGAGGAGAGCGGAAGATGATAAGACTCTGGTTGATACAAAAGTACCATACAAACTACTCTTTGGGTTTAGGGGTATTAGTGGTCCGACCAACAGTCACAAAACTAAATTTTGATGACTTCATCTTTATGTTAAAGAACTCCAGGCCCACCCTCTCTGGTCTAGATTTTGATTCTTGACTCAGCAGTCATTTGAGAGAGGAAAAGCATATTTAGCATTAGCCCCGGGCTCTACACATGCTGTCCTTGTGAACATCCTGGTCTTCCTTGGCAGGGAGAGCCTGCAGAGAGATCCAGAAGGAAGTCAACATTGACTAGAAACACCATCATATGCAAACTTCGTGTGTGTGTGTGTGTGTGTGTGTGTGTGTGTGAGAGAGAGAGAGAGAGAGAGAGAGAGAGAGAGAGAGAGAGAGAGAGAGAGAGAGAAAGAGAGAGCCCAGATGCATACAATTTAAAGCATTTCAAATGTGGGCATGGCAGAGATTCATAGCTTATGAAGAACCCAGCCCCTTGAATGTGTATACAGCAAGAAGATGTTCTATAAAATGCTTTAAAACTATGGCCAAGAAAACAGCATCCAGATCCCTGTGAATCTCTCCTACATTTTAAAGCTGACTTAGTACCAGTATTATGAGATGCTGAGTCTCTTAGCTGTTCTTCAGGCCTCAGTTCCCAGGTGACAGCATCAGAATCATTTGTTTGCCCATCGCAACAGCTGTAGCTTCAGCTGTTTCCTTCTTCCCAGTCTGTCGTCTCTGTGGAGCTACTTTAGTGTAGGATCCAAGCCTACTGCTCTACCGCCCCAAACACAGGCAAGGCAGACGATGGGGCTGGGAGTGTGCCACCATCTCTTTAAATCATCATCACACCTGAATACCATTCTACACATTCCACCTAGAAAGCTTTCTGGTTGACTGATGAATTGAAAACGACCCCTCCAAGAAGTCACAAGCTGGAGGTAGTCTCTTCACGATCTGCAGTCTTCTCTAGCCCAGGTCGTTAGTTTTCTGGCTCCAGCTTGCGCTTGAGCAACTATTCCCTGGGCTCTGGGGGTAGTTCGGGCTAGCCACTAATTTCCTGAAGAGAGTCAAGGCTCCTTGAAGGTTCCCAAGCTATGAAGCAGGTGGCATAGTCCAACCCCCACATTTGGAGACAAGGAAAGTTCTCATGAAGAAATACTAAGCCATCTGCTTGGACGCTAATAAAAGGGGCCCGAAACTTGGTGATTTTTTCTAGGGTGCAGGTTGCTTGGTGGGGCCCTTGCATGGTTACAGGAGAGATAGTGGAAGACAGAGAAGATAATGAACGAGGCTGGCAGGGACAGGGCAGAAGGGAGGCAGGGAGACTGGGAGGGAGGAAGCTTCTACCACAACAGAAAATACCTTCTGCTCGAGGGTCTGATACCTGTGCGCAGGGAGGAGGCAGGGCATTGAAAGGGAGAAGTGAGTGCAAGGTTGAGTCAACATATCTACACTCAGAAACAAGTTCAACCCACCCCCGTTTCTGGAGAATTGTCTACTCCACCCTAGTTTCAAGACTAATTCACCACCAGAGGGTTATTATCAAGGAAATTCTTCATTTCTCTATATTTGGGCAAGAAAATCTGTTTCTGCTATGACGGATAGGGCGAAGTTGCATCCCGTAGGGGTGTTTTTATATGAAGAACATTCTACTAGGAAATTTCCCACTTCTGTAAGGATTTCAAACCATGTACGGTTAACCAGAACCTAACAAAATGGTTCACTAAACTTGTCAACCACCAAGGCCGGGGAAACAGAGATGGCAGTTCTAGCAATGAAGAGCTGTTCTCGCACTTCTGAAGGTATCCCAACCCAGCCATCCCCCCCACGTTGATTTCAGAATGGCATCGTGTTGAACAAGACCGCTCAGGTCTGCAGTCAACACAGTTCAGAGGACTTCTTCAGTCAGGAAATGATTGCACTCTGGGTGAGAATATTTCCTCCATGTTCATATTCTCTGAGCTTGCAACCTAGTCTAGTCTGCCTGGCGACACTGACCTTATCTGAGTAGAAACATTTTTATTTTCAGTTTTCAGTGATGCCTGTACAAGTGGCTGTGCACATCTGTATGCATGTGTGTGCATGTGTGCATGTGTGCATGTGTGTGCATGTGTGCATTGTGTGCATGTGTGCGCGTGTGTGCGTGTGTGCATGTATGTGCATGTGTGAGAGTCGCAGCACACATGTGGAGGTCAGAGGGCAGCACACATGTGGAGGTCAGAGGGCAGCTTTCAGAGTCCATTTCTTTCCTCCCACCGTGGGAGTCCCAGGAATTCAACTCAAATCTTCAGGTTTGGTGGCAAGTGCCTTTATCCACTGAACCCTTGTGTTGGTCTTAGGAATCTTTTCCCAAAAGAGAAAAATATTAATATTTTTTCTTGGTATTATTTCAGTTCTGCTATTTATTTTTTCTCTTTTTTTTCCACTCAAAACTATCCTTGACTTCTTTCCAAAGCTTATAAACAGAAGGAAATCCATCATTACTCAGCCTCCTTGGTGGGTACCACACACTATATACTTTGCTAAAAAGAAAAACTGTTGAGAGTCCAATCCGTGACTTATTATAGTAAAAGCATCATTAGCTCTGAGTGGAGCCATGTTTTAAATGAGATCACTTGGTTCTATTATTTAGTAGCTCAAAATCCCTTCTGAACGTAGGAGGGATGGCTACTAAAATTCAATTTGTAAATAAATATTATGCAAATGACTCCAATTACTTCCTCTAAGAAGAAAACAGGTTTAAAATCAGATTCCAATATGAGAAATACATCTAAGCGCTTTTGTTGATTCTACTCAATAAGCTTAAGTTCAGCCTGGGTACCCACCACTGCTTCTCTTGGAAGCCATGGCGCTCTTGAGTGGAATGTTAGAGAGATGTAGGCAGAGGAAGAGTAGTGGAAATAGAGGCATACAAGTCCCTTGCTTCTACTACCCCAGATTTTGAATACATACATTATATTGTATATTATCATATATTAAATATAATATGTATATTCATTTACAGACAAGTGTACATAGCGGAACAACCCTAGAAGCCTAGGAGTGTGTACCCTATCTATGCTGACCATCCAGACATAGGTTGGAAGCTAGAAACAGCAGTTACACTTCTCATTTAAGCCTGGATTTGTGCGGAGGGATAAGCTCTCCAAGTGTATTGCTCTTTGCTTTGTTTTCAGATTGCATGGGGATCAAAACCAGGGCCCTGCACATAGTAAGGAAGCCCTCTATCTTTGAATTATAGTTCCCAACTCTTGGTTTGATGAAACAGGGTCTCCCTTAGTATCCCAGGCTACCCTCAAACTCATGATTCTCCTGTCTATGCCTTCTGATGCGAGGATTAGAGGCATGCACCACCCTGCCTAGATGTACTTCACTTTGATTTCAGATAGAATTCAGATCTCTGTAACAGCAGACATCAGTTAAGCAGAGATGCTTTTCTGTGGATGATGGGGTGGTGTCCAGATAAAACCCAT